>NC_081414.1:518418393-518763393 GCF_030272615.1 Cryptomeria japonica | reverse complement strand
TCCCAAGCTTAACACATAGCCATCAAGAATGTCATTTTTAAAGTGGGGTGAAGGTGGACTAAACATGGGGAGATCTGCAATATAACACAATAACACAAAGCCATCACAAGGCCAAAATCCCTTTCAAAACTTGGTCTCAGTCTTTTAAGCCAATATTCCCCTTATGACCCCCAAATTCAACAATTTAATTGCAGCAAGGATCCTGGATCCTTGTATCCTTCTCTTCCCAGAAGAGAGACTCTACACTCTACAAATGTCAAACTCCCTTCACCCCAAGACTAATCTACCCTCCCAAGGGTGAGTTTGGTTGTGACTCCCATAACAATTACATAAATAAGCATTCAACAAAAATTAATACACAACCATATTCAAAATAACACAACATTTTAACATATGAAAATTCTCACAAAAACAACCAAATGCACTTAAACCTAAGGGTGACAATGCACCAACCTTAACTCCTACAATGGAAGGGATGAGAGATTTGATGAAGAGCCACCAACCAAGCCAACAATTCCACCAACTACAAGCTTGCTTCCTAAATTTTCTTCTTCAAAATTCAATTTCTACAACTACTCTTGATCTCCAAGATTGGAGAGTGGGGGATGAAAATTATGTCTCAATTTTTCTCCTAAGTAGACTCTCTCCTCACACTTTACAACTTCCTTGGAAGAGAATGTCAGAGCTCATAGGTTGGTCTTCCCAACCTTCTTACAAGGTTTCTATAAGAGGAAACTAAAAAGGTAAGTGTAAGGTGGGGAAGTGCATCCAACAAAAGAATGAAAGGTTGCCTAAACAAGACTCAATCTTCTAGAAGTTGATTTTCGTCCATCAAGAAAATGTCACTTTTGAAGTGACTTGGCAATCACATGTGAGTGATTATAAGCTCAAAAAGGTCCCTTTCCCATAGGTATATCAATTGGTCCTTCAAAAATGACTTAACCTCAACTATAGGAGTTAGTTTGACCCCCCCAGAACCCACCTAAAGTTTATCTACGGGTCAAATTTGATTTGACCATTCTAAGGGCTCTCTAACCAAGTTGTCTTTTGGGACCACTAAATGAGATTTGAAAATGCATTGGTTTTCACATTTCCCTCTCAAATACAAGTTAGATGACAACTCACAACACATTACAAGTGTCAAGTGACACCATAAAATACAACACATCAACATACACTTGGACATGTCTTTTCAAGGTGAATTTAAATCAAAATTAAATAAATTGAACACACACTCATGCATTCACTTATAAAAATTAAACACTTTACAAACAAGGTATTGTCTCTCTAAATAGACAAACCTTGTCTTCACAATTTCACATAGGTTTGGCTCTAGTTCTCCTGTATATTTCCATGGTCACATGGATTAATATCCTACACATCTCATTCCACACATTAGTAGGTCCAAAACGTTATGCATACATATATAAAAGAAAATACTTTAAAGCACATAGCATCCATTATCACATCATATCATGGTTTGATCTCATAATAAAGAACAATAAGGATAGAATCAAATTTCCTTTTCTAACAATCCTTAGGAAACCATTTACTTAATTGCAACATTCATTGAATTCATATAAAGCAATCATCAACTAGGCATGCATACATGATTCATCATCAAATCAACATAAGTACTGACATTAAACATAATATGGGATATATCATATCCAATGTTATCAAATCATCTATCAAATCATTTGAAAATGCATAATGCATCAAAGTAATGTATCGAATGATAAGTCCATAGTGAAAAATAAAGGAGTGCTATGATGGGCTCGAGGTAGGGTCTCACAAACATGGTGTGTTTGCCTTTCCTTCCTATAGTGATAAACATGCGGTGTTTTTGACTTTCCTTCATTTTGTGATAACAATGGTGACTTTATTATCGAGACAAACATGACATCTTTACTATGCAGATAAACATTGTGTCTGTAACCTGAGCATGATTACAATTTGTATTGTTATTGTATGATGTCTTTGTGAAAGTCATGCCTTTGCATCATCTCTACTTTTAATGAGGTGCTAAACATGGCATGTTCACCTTTCCTTCCTATGGTAATAAAAATAATGTTTTAAACTCTCCCTCCTTTGGTGATAAACATGGTGAATTTATTGTTGCGATAAACATGATACCTTTACCATGGTGATAAACACGGTGTCTATAGCCTGATGACTTGAGAGAAGTTGGAAATGAAAGTAATGTGAGTCTACTTTATTTCATTTATGTGTATCTAAGAGAACTTAAAGGGATGGATTACAATCACAAACGTGTCTGCATGTTATCATGTTAAAATGGTATCATGTTGTGATTTTTCCTTGCTAAGAGGAGACTAATGTGTCTGTATTATATCCTTCCTCTCTTAAGCTATTATTCTACATATTACAACACTTTCTTTCTAGTGTCCTCAGTCTATTCATCCTTTTTAGACTCTTGAGATTATTGAAGTTGTTGAAGTAGGTGTCTTTGGTGGTGACCCTCTAGGAGGATGGGAAGGAATTCTTTCAAAAGAAGGGGATGATGGAAATTTTGCCACCTCAGTTAACTTTAAGATAAATAAGTACATCTATTGTAGAGATAGTGCCCCAAAGACTATCCTTTCCCCACCTTAATAACCAATTTTATCATATAAGCCTACATAAGAGATTCATAAATCTCATATATGAGAGGCATAGTTTTCTTTATTTTAAACCAATTATATATTATAGGAAGATAACTCTTGTGCATTCTCTTCCTTTCTTTCCCTTTCCCCATTGTATCTTTCTAATGGTGCAACCATCTAGTTTTTATTTATTTATCATTTCTTGTATTGCTACTAAATCCAATGGTCAAACTTTTGTAATCCTTTTGATGGAGATTTTGCCACCTCAATTAACTATAAGTTGAGTAAGGGAGATCTATTGTAGAGATAGTGCCCCAAATGGTACCCTTACACCTTATGTTGCAAAACACACTAAAGAAAGGGCCCTAAAATGAGTGTTAATTTTAAAAGCCTGGTTACAATTTATAACACTACACCTATCAACCATGAACTAATCTTTTGTAAGTTACAAAACACAATGTGTATTACAACCTATAACTTCATATATACAACACTACACCTGTCAACGATGAACTAATTTTGACTTATTTTACTATTGTACCCTTCTAAAAATACTCTTTTCTAGAGTGGAGACCCTAGCCCCTTGCCCCATCCACCAACTATCCACCCCCTCCCACCTCATAAACACACATGCAATAATCCATCGAAAACAAACTCCCACCTTCTTAAAATTCAAAAGCCCTCATAGTATTGTGACAAAAGGGATTAAATTTGATTATCTCAGAGGCTCAAAAGGATTATAAAAATTAACGTGTAATGTCAACTTTGATGTAAAACATGATGTCCAATGCACTCTTGTGTACAACACGATGTGTAAAATATATCTCAAATGATTAGTTTGATATAACAACCTTCATGTTCAGGTAATAGAGGTATGTGCAAAACAAAATGTGTAGTGAGAGAGGGAGAGAAAGAGAGAGCCAAAGTGAAAGAGGGAAAGAGAGGGAGGCTCAAAAGGTTAATAGACTAAGGATTAAAAACAATGTGGAATGCACTTGTGTAAAAGATAATGTGGAATACACTTTTGTGTAAAACATAATGTAGCATACACTTTTGTGTAAAACATAATGTGTAAATCTTCTACATGTTGCAAAACACAATGGGTAGTTCAACCTGCAACTTCACATATACAATGAAATCCTATTAGAACCCTATAGCAATATAAAATGAGGAATACACTTTTTTGGGGGGAATATACCTTTATTACTTAAAGAGGAAGGCTATGCATATGTTAGTGACAAGTTACTATATCCATTCTAGAATTGACTTTTTCTTTAATAGAATCTTTAGTATATATTATAATTAGTATATATGAAATCAAAGTTTCTAATTTTTTGGAGCCTTTTAAAATGCTATCTAAAATCCAAATTTCTATTTCCATGAAATTCTTTCAAAGTACCATTTAAAAGACAAGTTTCTATATTACTACATATGTTAGTGGAAAGTTACTATATCCATTCTAGATTTGGCTTTTGCTTTAATAGAATCTTTAGTATATATATTACAATAAGTATATATGACATCTTTTATATTTGAAACATTAGGATTTTTTTTTTATGTTTCTAATTTTTAATTATAGAAATATATAAAATTCTAAATAATTTTTAAATATATATGAAATTTTTATAGACCATTTAATAATAAGATTAATACTTTAATGAGTATAAAATTAATAATTTAAGATGTGTTTTTTCTCACTTGATATTATATCAAATAAATTTTTGGATACCAAAACCTTCATCTTTAGGTTATAGAGGAATTTGTACTTGAAAAAAGTGTATATTCCTCATTTTATGTTGATTTAAAAAAAAAAAATTATCAAGAAGTAAAAAATGAAGTAATTGTGCCTGACATAGAATTGGTTCAACAAGTTAATGATCTTTTTAATAAACATGCTTCTCAGATTGAAGGGGAGGTTGTAGATAGGGTTATTTGTTCAATTGACAATGACTTAGGAGAGATTATTCCATCTCTTCCTATTACTACAATAGTTAATCCTTTTGAGATTATGGCTTCTAAGGATTTGGGGTCTGATAATAATCTAACTATTTTAGCTTCTCCAAAATATGTTAAGAAGTTACCAATTATCCAATCTACTTTGGTCTTAACACCATCTGTAGGTTCTCCTACATGAGGTAGACTGTAATGCCCCGCCAGGAAACCCCGAAGGGATTAAGCCATAACACAAGAATAGAGTGCAAATTTTTTTTTTTTTAAAGTTACAACACATAAGATGCAACAAGATATCAAAGATTCAGATTACATAGCGGAAGACTTCAACTAACACCTAAAGAGTTTCCCAATGAGATTACTTAAATTTCACAATTCACTTAACTCACACAATTAAACCAATAAACTGAATATCTTAATAACGAGATAATTCATAATCAGGATAATTTCTTTCAGAAGATGGAAATATAAATCACAAGCAAGGATTCATCCATTAAGATCCATTCATAATTTCCATTCAAGCTTTTCATTTAAATTAACAAGCCATACAACTAATATTCTAACATACTAGATTTTCATCATAAACATATGAGATCTTTCCAAGCATATTTAAATTCCTTAACAACAACTGAGTATAATTCATTACTCTAAGTTACATTCTTTTCATATACCAACTTATTGCATTTTAAAAGACGATTGCATACTAGCATCTATGATAATCTCATCTAAAACACTTATGCATTCGATCAACATGGCATTCAATAAAGAACTGAATATAAGCATTTATAGTTAATTCCATTTATCCACTTAACCATTCTAACATAAGCTAAACATACATGATAAAGCTGAATAAAGGAACATAAGAGAATACATCACATGACACCATAATGATCTCGGAGTTCACCCCTAAAGGGCCACATCTCCGGGTCTGCTCAACTGTAAGACCCCTCTGATAAATAATAAAGTTAAGAATACAAGAAGTTACACCATACGATCCAGCCATCAAGGCGATACATAAACAATATACAAGCGACCGCACCGGTCGATTAATACATAAACGATCCTTAAAAAGAACAGGATCCAGCTGAACATAATCAAAGCTAAAACAAGAGTCCAGGAGAGCATCCATAAAACTGAGCCAATCGCCACCCAAGGTCTAACATGAAACCGACACTCACAAGGGTAGATACAAAAGGACGACCCATAAAGGTACTCCTAACAGGACAAAACAACAACACGCTAGCGAACGTAGGGACAAGTGTCATCACACAACCTGGTATGGTTACCATGGCAAGTCTTCATAAGTTCTGGCCCCATACACTGGGTTACCCTGGCAACCTAATCTGAGCTTCCGGCCCATCCAAGCCTCATGTGGACCCACACATCCTCTCGTGAAGACAAGGAAGATGGTTTGCCATTTCAGGCCTTCTCACAGCATGTCGAATCTATGATAGCACTCATCTCATGTGTGAGGCACATTATCTTATTTAGAGATTACATTCTAATCTACTATTAGGTTATCACTTATTAGACTCACTTTCGACGGGTTACCCAGTAGCCACTTTGGGCATGACCCCCAATCGAAAGCCACTTTCCCATACGACACTAGACTATACTCAGACGAACTCAAAACCAAGGAATACACATGGTCAGATGAACGGAGTTCAAGAAGAGAGACACAATCATCAAGTCAAACACGACTCAAAAGTAATCACTTACTGACGGTACTCTAACTAGAGACCTGATAACTAAGGTTAACCACGATCATCATTCGACTCACACACAAGGAGGATATGATGAAAACGACACTACCACAATACAACAGTCAACTCGAAATCGAGGACTGGAACAGGTACCCCAAGTCAAGCCATACGACAGGGTCCTACTAAACAAAGCAAAACATGCCATTTCATAATTAAAGGCGAATACAGAAATTAAACTCGCAAGGCAAAATTCAGAAAAGACAATATTTCCTCAAATTGATTTAATCAGTACAAGTCAATCAAGTTTTCTACAAGATCTAAATCAGATTACAGTTATCTACCTCAACTAGGGATAAGTTGTTCTTCGTTTTCTAACTCCTAAGGTTCAAATCATCGAACAGGCAAATTAAGCCATAATGAGTTTTTAACCAATTCATATTAATAAAATTCAGACAACCATTAATCAACTAAAATAAGATATTTAATCTCCAACAAACATCATTAACATACTGGTCTAAAACCGACCTCTACAATTTCGTATTTCAACGATCTTCCAATAACATATTATTCTCTATTATTTTTAAACAATACTACCTCAATTAGCCAAGTGCTCTAATTAGCTAGAAGGTAAGATCTAGGTTTATTAATCCAAGATCAAACAAAATATAACCAACAATATTCAATTGTGAAAATCAATAGTTTTAGAACTTAATCAGAAAGAGAGCATAAGTCATGAAATGAGATTGAATAATGACTAACTTACAAACTCCATTATAGAATTAATCAACATCAAATTATCGTTTTTCATTCTTATGCTACCTTAATCAAGATTAAGAACTAATTGATACTCAACATTTAAAATAACATACCTTAACATGATATTACATATCATTTGCATTTTCTTTTTTTTTTGAATGATAAAAAAAAAACACATTAAAAAAAACATTTAATAAACCATTTTTAAAACCAAAAAAAAAATGCATTTTAAAGTTTAGAGACTAGGGCGGGCCGTGCCCTAACCCTAGTCACAGAGGAAGCACGCGGGCGGCACCCACGGTGGTGCCCGTAGGTGCCGCGGCGCCCTCCGGCCACCGCGGCCCCTGCGGCCACCGCCGTGAGCTGCAGCCGCTGCGGTATGCAAGCGAAGGCAAGGGGCGAGCGGGGTAGGAAGTGGGGGGACGAGCGGGGGAGGGGAGGGGAGTGGGTGGAGCTTCGCTCCCCACCTCCAATCCCCAAATCACAGTCCGAAACAATAAACAAATAGGCCTAGATTCGGTAACAAGCGTTTGAAACTTTCTTCGAACACACAGTTCGGCATTTATATTCAGTCCGAACTAATATAAAAAAAAAATGCCCAATACTTTAATTTGATAATAAATTTTGAATGAAAACGCACGGCTCAAATAATAAGTTCGTTTTAAACAAACTGTGCTTAACACAGCACTAAAAACATATAAAACCCAGTTCGAAATCTCTCCCATTTTTTTGAAACAACCACAAAATTTGTTGATAAATTTCAGTTCAACATAAAATCCGTTTTCAATGAAATTCGTTCTGGGTTTCCTAAATTTCTTTGATGGTATTCATTTCCTCCATACATGATGGGATTCAAACCACCCAAAAGGAAACATTGAGGGATAACCCAAAATCTCAAAACCAAAGTTTCCAGCCAATTCAAAATGGACAATCACGTTGATTTTTCAATAACAAATTCAGAATCCTACCTTAAAACGCAATCCTGGGATGGCTGAAGGAGAGCCCACCTGCGAGATCCAGCATCATTCCTTCCCAAAACCTCCAATTTCATTTCCAATTTTCTTTCCAACCAAAATTTCCCAAAAATGTCCATTCTCTCCAATTTCCCCAAATTTGGGTTATATGGAAGAGTTGACCCAAGAATTCCATTTTTGGAATTTAAAGATTTTATTTACAAATAATTCACAAAAGTTAATTCTTTTCAACTATAGCAACAATTTAACTTGCTTTTTCAATTAAAAATTCGATTTCTCATTTAATTAAATTTAACCTTTCAATATTCAGAATCCAACAAAATGCAATTAACTCTATTGCGATAAAATACAAAACTTTCCTTTTTCAACAGCATATATATATAATGCATTTAATAATCAAAATCAGTCATTTACTCGAATTTACTTCCAATTTAAAATAGGCAATTCATTAACAACGAAAATCGCATAACGAATACCCGATTAATTTAATCCATTAATCTTCAATGCACAAACGCATATATTAATCAAGATAATTACTAAGGACTAATTAATCAATTTAACCATGCACACCAAGCACGAAAATCGAGAAAGTCAACCAAACAGACAACTCGCAAACCCAACAAAAAGGGATTACCGACGACGACTGGCGATGCTCACTGGAGCACGACTAAGGCCAACTAGGGTCTTACAACCACCTAATCCAACTCTAAGGATTAACAGAGGTACATTCAAACCTGCACATCCAGGTGAAGATGAACCTCGCACTCATGCGACTTCGTACTTGAAATCTCCTGCAACCAAAGATCATACATGCATACATATATAGAATTTAATGAAAGTGTCAGCTCAATATTAATACCACAAAATAGGTACACAAAACAACTTGCATACAACTAGTGTGAAACCACATCAATAGCTATGCGTAAAATCAATCATCTAACTATAACATAATATTACGATAAACTAATCAAGATTAAACCAAGGTTAGAGATTGATTAGGGTAGGGGTACTACATTCTCCCCCCCTAGGTTCCGACTTACTCCTGGAAGTCGTAAGGCTAGATGAAGAACATGTCGTATGCATCAGCCCTGAAACTCATTCAACAAAGATCAAATTGCACATAGAAATCTTTCCACAATCAATTGAAATATTATAGCAAAATCCTTTACAAACGCCATTATCCATTGGCCAGATACATCTAGAACCATACATTCCTTACAATATTCTAGGAATTATCCACAATCATAGCAGAGAAACAAGAATTTTCCTCCTTTAATTACACCAAATTGAAGCATTAAAAAGAGGTAAACAACAATTACCCTAATCATCGACCAAAAATGACAAGGAAACATGCCATCAAGATCAATTTCCTTTACCAATCCATCTTTCTCATAAAATTTATAACATAGAACTAGCTTGAAATATCAATTTCTACAACCAAATCAACTTTCATGAAATAAGAGCAACAAAATAACTCAATTGATTACACTTGCCAGGCATAAGAAAACCTTTCCAATGACTATGTCCCATAACATAGTGACAAGTTAACACAATTTGCTCCATGATACAAATAATAACCATCCACATAACTGGAATGCATAACAGAAAAGGCCACATGTGAGCGTGACTAATGCTCGGTCAAAGATAACATGCATGATCAGCATCTCTATGCCTGATCTCAAAACAACAATATGATCATAAAATCCAATATCTCACTCAAGGACTCGATGGTGCTAGGCACACCATAGCGGTGATACCTTCCATACAAGACCTCTATGAATATCCCTTGTTGTGCAAGGTGGTTAGCCTCCAAGAGATAGTCACCACACATAGGTAGGTAGTGGATGCTAGCTGCGTCTCAGCCTCACATACCCCCATCCTCAAGGTTCCCTGCGTCTACTTCCTCGCATACACTCATCCAAGCCCGTCTCCTACGTTCTTGGAGAGGAATTCACATTGCAACACAAGACCAGCATACGAAAACAACAAGGATAAACCGGTTTAGCCACCCAAGTATAGATGAATAAAGATAATAAATCCTCAATTCCAACAGTAAGGCAAGAAAATAATCCGGAATTTCAACACCAAATCAAAAGTGCAAAAGATCACAAGATCGTGGCTAAACCTTCACAGTCAAAGTAAAATAAATTGTTGATCCCCAAAGAAATATAGAAATAAAATAAAGAAAATCACAATTGCACATTACATCACTACGTGACTAATAGCTAGCCACCAACGAGGAAGGAAGGAACAATCATCTAGCTATCCTAGTAGCTCATCATGTGGTGTGGCCAAGTCACACATCCACATGGCATGGCAGTGTGTACCTCAACATCACCCCGCATCACGTCATCACATGGCATGGCTCTACCCAATACCTAGCGGTAGGCCGCATGGAAATGTCTATTACATCCCGCATCGTGTCTCAGCACGGCATGGCAATACTCCAAGCGGACAAGGCACGCAATGGACATATCCCGCATGGCCGTGTACCCCGCGGATAAGGCACGCACTGGTCACACTCCGCATAGCGATGTTCCTCTCAGGATACTCGCCGTAAGCCAGAGGTATACATGGCTAAGGTCTACCCACAAGTCTACCAACACTGGTCAGTTGGCAACTTATGTAAGAACAATAACATGCCTCTCATGAAGACAAGGCAACAGAATCTCCCATAGAATCCAACAATATGCTCAAAAACTGCCATCTATATGCTCAAATAAAGGAAGGGAATAGGCTAACACATATAAACCTATAAATAGATTCATCAAAAAGGGAAAGTATTGAGTACACCTTTGATACAGTTTAGTAGTACAACTATATCATTCCTCGAAGTAGAGAAGCTAAGGTCGCTTCGCGTCGATATTACTCGTACGCCAATCCATACTATTCAAGGAACGGTTACTTCGAATACTACCCCTTAACATACTGAGTTACCCATAGCCCGAGGTTTGGTACTCAATAGGGAAACAAATAAGCAACATCACATAAACAGTATGGTTTCCCATACTCAAAAGCAACACATCCTCCATGGTTGATTACTTCACCAATCCATGGGCACACATAATAAGCACTGGTTTCTTACAACACGCACAATTACACCAGCATTGGTTTAGTCACATTTATGGGGAATACTTTTCAGTACACTAACATCTATTCAAAGAAGATTTCAATTATGCTTTCTATATAATTAACTGAATCAAGTTTACTCTAGATTCAAGTACTGAAATTATTAACAATTCACAATTACATAAGGAAATAACATCATTCCTATAGCTTTCTCGAATCTCACTAAGCATTCATAATTAAATTACTAGCTAAGCAAATTCATTTCTAAAGCTTAAGACTATCATCTATCACTATGAAGCCAAAAGCAAACAAACAATTTCACATGTTTTATAAACATTCTATTTAAGTCAATGCACTCTTAATACCATTTCTAATAATCTTATGATTAGGCAAAGAGAAGGGAAAGAGAGTTTGATGACCAAACTATTTCCTACAAAAACACAAGATCAATCAAGATCACGCTATAATATTAAATTTCTCACTATAAGCCTATCATTTGATTATACAGTTTTCATTTCGCTATCGTTTTAGAAGGATGACCATCAGCCTAACAAAACATTTCCAATAATTATGGTTGCAACAAGAGGTTCTAGTTTACAAACAAAACAGAGATCAAGAGAGGCAATCTTTTCAATAATGCAAGACCTCTTAAGAACACTCACTTAAAATAATACAATATAGACACATGTCATAGTTTGCAACCTATTAGAAAAGATCACATTACGATCAAGGATAAGCAAAGAGCTATTACTCAAATAAACCATATTAATGCACGCACATCAAACAAGCTTTTCATTCGCACTTTCTAAGCACATTAACGTAATTCCACATACCCAAAAGCGAGTTCAATGGAGCATTTGCTAAAATAAATCTTCAATCAAACTGGTTTAATGAGACAAATAAGACAATCTTTCAGAAAACACATTAATATTCTCTCAAAGCTACAATGACATGCTCTTTTTAACACTTCTTCTACCAATCAAGCAGTTTCACATAATTCCACTATTTGCATAGCAATGCCCTTACTAAGGTAGAATTTAATCATGCTACTCCTACAACATACACATGGAGAATTCTTTTAAATGTACACATACAGTTTTCTCCCAATAACCAAAATAAATTTTTAAACCCATAGCCCTTTTAATAATCTAAAAACATAGGCATCATAAAGCTCACACAAGGGTTCAAGAAATCACACTCTTTTCTCTTGCAACAAGAAACTCAAATCAAAGATAATTACACATATCCTAATCATTTTAATTTCCAGAAGAGAGAGAGGAATGGTGAGGATCATTTAATTTTCTGCAAAATAAGCATTCAATAATTGCCATACTAGTCCTTCAAGTGGACAACACTAAGCTAGATCATAATCTTTAACAACATAATATGCACTTTCAGATTCAAGACAAGCACACACATAAGGTCGATACACCTCACACCAATAGAGGGCACACGCGACACCAGAGATCCCAATGTTTGCAACATGGCTCTGATACCAAATGTAATGCCCCGCCAGGAAACCCCGAAGGGATTAAGCCATAACACAAGAATAGACTGCAATATTTTTTTTGTTTTTAAGTTACAACACATAAGATACAACAAGATATCAAAGATTCAGATTACATAGCGGAAGACTTCAACTAACACCTAAAGAGTTTCCCAACGAGATTACTTAAATTTCACAATTCACTTAACTCACACAATTAAACCAATAAACTGAATATCTTAATAACGAGATAATTCATAATCAGGATAATTTCTTTCAGAAGATGGAAATATAAATCACAAGCAAGGATTCATCCATTAAGATGCATTCATAATTTCCATTCAAGCTTTTCATTTAAATTAACAAGCCATACAACTAATATTCTAACATACTAGAATTTCATCATAAACATATGAGATCTTTCCAAGCATATTTAAATTCCTTAACAACAACTGAGTATAATTCATTACTCTAAGTTACATTCTTTTCATATACCAACTTATTGCATTTTAAAAGACGATTGCATACTAGCATCTATGATAATCTCATCTAAAACACTTACGCATTCGATCAACATGGCATTCAATAAAGAACTGAATATAAGCATTTATAGTTAATTCCATTTATCCACTTAACCATTCTAACATAAGCTAAACATACATGATAAAGCTGAATAAAGGAACATAAGAGAATACATCACATGACACCATAATGATCTCGGAGTTCACCCCTAAAGGGCTACATCTCCGGGTCTGCTCAACTGCAAGACCCCTCTGATAAATAATAAAGTTAAGAATACAAGAGGTTACACCATATGATCCAGCCATCAAGGCGATACATAAACAATATACAAGCGACTACACCGGTCGATTAATAAATAAACGATCCTTAAAAAGAACAGGATCCAGCTGAACATAATCAAAGCTAAAACAAGAGTCCAGGAGAGCATCCATAAAACTGAGCCAATCGCCACCCAAGGTCTAACATGAAACCGACACTCACAAGGGTAGATACAAAAGGACGACCCACAAAGGTACTCCTAACAGGACAAAACAACAACACGCTAGCGAACGTAGGGACAAGTGTCATCACACAACCTGGTATGGTTACCATGGCAAGTCTTCATAGGTTCCGGCCCCATACACTGGGTTACCCTGGCAACCTAATCCGAGCTTCCAGCCCATCCAAGCCTCATGTGGACCCACACATCCTCTCATGAAGACAAGGAAGATGGTTTGCCATTTCAGGCCTTCTCACAGCATGTCGAATCTATGATAGCACTCGTCTCATGTGTGAGGCACATTATCTTATTTAGAGATTACATTCTAATCTACTATTAGGTTATCACTTATTAGACTCACTTTCGACGGGTTACCCAGCAGCCACTTTGCGCGCGGCCCCCAATCGAAAGCCACTTTCCCATACAACACTAGACTGTACTCAGACGAACTCAAAACCAAGGAATACACATGGTCAGACGAACGAAGTTCAAGAAGAGAGACACAATCATCAGGTCAAACACGACTCAAAAGTAATCACTTACTGACGGTACTCTAACTAGAGACCTAACAACTAAGGTTAACCACGATCATCATTCGACTCACACACAAGGAGGATATGATCAAAACGACACTACCACAATACAACAGTCAACTCGAAATCGAGGACTGGAACAGGTACCCCAAGTCAAGCCATACGACAGGGTCCTACTAAACAAAGCAAAACATGCCATTTCATAATTAAAGGTGAATACATAAATTAAACTTGCAAGGCAATAATCAAAAAAGACAATATTTCCTCAAATTGATTTAATCAGTACAAGTTGATCAACTTTTCTACAAGATCTAAATCAGATTACAGTTATCTACCTCAACTAGGGATAAGTTGTTCTTGGTTTTCTAACTCCTAAGGTTCAAAGCATCGAACAGGCAAATTAAGCCATAATGAGTTTTTAACCAATTCATATTAATAAAATTCAGACAACCATTAATCAACTAAAATAAGATATTTAATCTCCAACAAACATCATTAACATACTGGTCTAAAACCGACCTCTACAATTTCGTATTTCAACGATCTTCCAATAACATATTATTCTCTATTATTTTTAAACAATACTACCTCAATTAGCCAAGTGCTCTAATTAGCCAGAAGGTAAGATCTAGGTTTATTAATCCAAGATCAGACAAAATATAACCAACAATATTCAATTGTGAAAATCAATAGTTTTAGAACTTAATCAGAAAGAGAGCATAAGTCATGAAATGAGATTGAATAATGACTAACTTACAAACTCCATTATAGAATTAATCAACATCAAATTATCGTTTTTCATTCTTATGCTACCTTAATCAAGATTAAGAACTAATTGATACTCAACATTTAAAATAACATACGTTAACATGATATTACATATCATTTGCATTTTCTTTTTTTTTTGAATGATAAAAAAAAACACATTAAAAAAAACATTTAATAAACCATTTTTAAAACCAAAAAAAAAACGCATTTTAAAGTTTAGAGGCTAGGGCGGGCCGTGCCCTAACCCTAGCCGCAGAGGAAGCATGCGGGCGGCGCCCACGATGGTGCCCGCAGGTGCCGCGGCGCCCTGCGGCCACCGCTGTGAGCCGCATCCGCTGCGGTATGCAAGCGAAGGCAAGGGGCGAGCGGGGTAGGAAGTGGGGGGACGAGCGGGGGAGGGGAGGGGAGCGGCTGGAGCTTCGCTCTTCACCTCCAATCCCCAAATCACAGTCCGAAACAATAAACAAATATGTCCAGATTTGGTAACAAGCGTTTGAAACTTTCTTCAAACACATAGTTCGGCATTTATATATTATTTTGCTAATTAAAACACACAGTCTGAACTAATATCAAAAAAAAATGCCCAATACTTTAATTTGATAATAAATTTTGAATGAAAACGCACGGCTCAAATAATAAGTTCGTTTTAAACGAACTGTGCTTAACACAGCGCTAAAAACATATAAAACCCAGTTCGAAATCTCTCCCATTTTTTTGAAACAACCACAAAATTTGTTGATAAATTTCAGTTTAACATAAAATCCGTTTTCAATGAAATTCGTTCTGGGTTTCCTAAATTTCTTTGATGGTATTCATTTCCTCCATACATGATGGGATTCAAACCACCCAAAAGGAAACATTGAGGGATAACCCAAAATCTCAAAACCAAAGTTTCCAGCCAATTCAAAATGGACAATCACGTTGATTTTTCAATAACAAATTCAGAATCCTACCTTAAAACGCAATCCTGGGATGGCTGAAGGAGAGCCCACCTGCGAGATCCAGCATCATTCCTTCCCAAAACCTCCAATTTCATTTCCAATTTTCTTTCCAACCAAAATTTCCCAAAAATGTCCATTCTCTCCAATTTCCCCAAATTTGGGTTATATGGAAGAGTTGACCCAAGAATTCCATTTTTGGAATTTAAAGATTTTATTTACAAATAATTCACAAAAGTTAATTCTTTTCAACTATAGCAACAATTTAACTTGCTTTTTCAATTAAAAATTCGATTTCTCATTTAATTAAATTTAACCTTTCAATATTCAGAATCCAACAAAATGCAATTAACTCTATTGCGATAAAATACAAAACTTTCCTTTTTCAACAGCATATATATATAATGCATTTAATAATCAAAATCAGTCATTTACTCGAATTTACTTCCAATTTAAAATAGGCAATTCATTAACAACGAAAATCGCATAACGAATACCTGATTAATTTAATCCATTAATCTTCAATGCACAAACGCATATATTAATCAAGATAATTACTAAGGACTAATTAATCAATTTAACCATGCACACCAAGCACGAAAATCGAGAAAGTCAACCAAACAGATGACTCGCAAACCCAACAAAAAGGGATTACCGACGACGACTGGCGATGCTCACTGGAGTACGACTAAGGCCAACTAGGGTCTTACGACCACCTAATCCAACTCTAAGGATTAACAGAGGTACATTCAAACCTGCACATCCAGGTGAAGACGAACCTCGCACTCATGCGACTTCGTACCTGAAATCTCCTGCAACCAAAGATCATACATGCATACATATATAGAATTTAATGAAAGCGTCAGCTCAATATTAATACCACAAAATAGGTACATAAAACAACTTGCATACAACTAGTGTGAAACCACATCAATAGCTATGCGTAAAATCAATCATCTAACTATAACATAATATTACGATAAACTAATCAAGATTAAACCAAGGTTAGAGATTGATTAGGGTAGGGGTACTACATAGACCCCCTAAAAAGGTTCGGACTCAAATGGAAATTGATGCTGGGATACAAAAGACTCTATCCCTTTCTCTTAGCATTGGTTAGGGGAGAAAGCCGCTTTCCTTAGGTAGACCTAAAAAGTCTAGTTCAACTCCATTGAAGGGGAAACAAAAAAAGGGTAAGAATCCAATGACTAGTCCTCCTATGACTAGGTCAGGGGCTGTAAAGAGAAATTTACAAAGTTGCTTTGGAGATAGCAAAAAATATCTAGAAAATGAGAAGAGGGGAGCTTTAGTCTCCCCTCGAGGACAATGAATATTATCTCTTAGAATGTTGGGGGCCTAAATGCCCCTAATAAGAGAGACTTGATTAAATCCCAGATGGATTTAATTAAGTGTGATATCTTTATGTTGTAGGAGACCAAATTGTCAAAGGTTTCTGTTGATGTGCTCTTTTCATCTTGGAAAAGGTGGAATTTTCTTTCTTGCTTAGCTTCTGGTGCTTCAAGAGGCTTATAATATTATTATGGAATAATTATAATATTGATGTGCAGTTAGTAACATCGGCTACAAATTGGATGTTGTTTTTGGTTATTAGCAAGATTTCTAAGGTTAAGGTATGGTTATTTAATGTTTATGCTCCATCTGGGATTCAGGAAAAAAGTAAGTTATGGAGTGAGTTGAAAAGGGTTTCTTCCCCTTTGAAATAGGGGTATTTAGTTATTTTTGGGGGAGACTTTAATGCAATCATGGACTTAAGTGAGAAACGTGGACTGATTTTACCAAATAAAAGAATTATGGAAGATTTTGGGAATTTTATTTTTGACATGGGTCTTTTTTATTATAAATCTCAAAATGGGGTTTTTACTTGGACAAATATGAGAAGGGATTTTTCTCAAATAGAAGAAAGACTAGATAGGTTCTTGCTTTTAGAAAATTGGTTGGATTCAGATTTTGAGTTTTTCTCCTCTATTCTACCTGTGTCAAGATCTGATCATTTTCCGATTTCTCTTAGTATTTTGGAGGATAAAGCTCCTTTTAAGTCTTCTTTTAAATTTGAACCCATGTGGTTTAGGGATTCTTCCTTCTTTCCCCTTCTTAGGAAATGGTGGGTTTTTGCTCCTTTCTGTTCAGGGTCTCAAATGTTTCAGATTGCCAAGAAGCTAAGCTTCTTGAAGATGAACATTAAAGAGTGGAATTCTTTGCATTTTAAGAACATTTTCCATGAGAAACAGAGAATTCAGGATATGATTCAATGTCTTAATAGGTATGTTCTTGATCATGGTATGGTTCCACATGTGTTTGATGACTTAAAGACTTTAAGAATAGAACTTGAGGAAGTATTAGCTAGGGAAGAAATATATTGGAGGCAAAAATCTAGAGAAGTGTGGCTCTCAAATGGGGATAGAAATACATAGTTTTTCCACTCTTCCACAAAGTTAAAAAGAAGCAGAAATAGGATATCTTGCATAGAGGATCCCAATGGGAAATTACTAACAGAATCAAAGGACATTGCTTTAGAGGTAGTTAGATTTTTCAAATTATTGTTATCCTCGGAAGGTGGGAATTTTATGAATGATTTTATTTCTGACATTCCCTCCTTAGTGTCCCTTGAGGATAATAGGATGCTCATGTCTCCTTTTTCATTAGAAGAAGTCAAATGTGTGGTTTTTGCCATGAATCCAAATAAGGCTCAAGGGTCAGATGGGTTTACCCCTTTATTTTTTTAGAAGTGTTGGGACTTTGTGGGCAAAGATGTTTTATTGGCTCTTGAAGAGGCTAGGAGAAATAGGTCAATTTTATAAGAACTTAACACTATGATGATTGCTATTATTCCTAGAAAAAAGGTTATTAAGGCTTTTGTTGATTTTCGTCCTATTGCTTTATGCAACACTTTGTATTAAAATTTTAATAAGGCAATTTCCCTTCATTTAGCTAAAATTCTTTCTAAAATCATCTCTTTGGAGCAAGGTGGTTTTTTGCCTAGTAGGGAAACAACAGAGGGAGCTATTGTGGTGCATGAGGTGTTGCATTCTATCTCCATTCAAAAGTTTCTGGCCATGATACTAAAATTGGACATGATGAAGGCTTATGATAGGGTTGAATGGGGGGCTTTAGGTCTTGTTCTTGAGAAGTTAGGGTTTTCTAAGGCTTGGGTTAAATGGATTAATGCTTGCATCTCTTCTACAAGATTCTCGGTCTTAATTAATGGTTCCCTTTGTATTTTTTTCTCCTCTTCTAGAGGTTTGAGGGAGGGGGATCTGTTGTCCCCTTTTTTGTTTATACTTTTAGCTGAGTATTTTAGTTGGGCTATTAAGGCTGCAAAATTGAAAGGGCTTTGGAAGGGGGTGAGGATTCTGAGGGTTCTAGATTCTATTTCTCATTGTCTATTTGCAGATGATACTTTGTTATTTGGTTAGGCTTCTTTGAGGGAGGCATCTATTATAAAAGGAATTATTCATAATTATGGTACATTTTCAGGTCAAAAAGTTAATGTTGAGAAGTCAAAAGTATTCTTCCTCAATACATCACAATTAGTTCAGCATAGATTGCAGTCCTTTTGGGGTTTTGAACCTAGTAACCTCCCATGTACTTATCTTGGTATACCTTTCTTTATTAAATAGGATAAATTAAGCTTCTGGGATAAGATTATTTTTGTTATTTCAAAGAGAATTCTATCTTGGAATCACAAATGGTTAAGTTTGGCTGGGAAAATCGTTCTTATTAAATCTATATTGAATGTAGTTCCCATTTACCTTATGTCATTGTTAAAATCTCCACAATTTGTGATTGTAAGCTTGCAGGACACTCTTAGGACCTTTCTTTGGAGTAGTAATAAAAATGGAAGGAAAAAACTTTCCCTAGTAGCCTGGGATAAAATCTATTTGCCTAAGGATCTTGGGGGTACGAGTATTAGGAACTTGGAAAATCAGAATTTGGCCCTAGGAGCTAAGTTTGTCTGGAAGTTGTATGAGCAACCTGGTTCTTTATGGGCACAAATCATTTATGCAAAATTCCTTAATAATGGTCCACAAGAGTATATTTTTCAAATTTCAAATTTACCTTTAGGTTCGGTAATGTGGAATTTTATATGTAAATGTAGGACTGTTATTTTACCACATCTTTCTTGGATTGTTCATAATGGGAAGAAGGTTAGATTTTGGGAAGATATGTGGAATGGTCACATTCCATTACTAAATATTAGGGTTTGGTCCCCTCTGATATCTATTCTTTCTTCCCTTTGGAGGTTTTTTGTGGTAGATTATTTTGAGATAGTATACAGTGGAAATCTTAGGATGGCAAAGTGAAAACCCATTGAGTTTTTGGATGTTGATCAAGAACTAAAAATGCATTTTGCAAAGGTTATGGGAGAAAGAGTGATTATCCTCTCTGATTCTAAAGATGAACTTGTTTGGACAAAGAAAACTTTTGGTAAATATACGGTGAAAGATCGTTATAATTATCTTACGACTGTGAAAGATTTATTGTAGTACCCCTACCCTAATCAATCTCTAATCTTGGTTTAATCTTGGTTAGTTTATCGTAATTTAATTTTATAGTCAGATGTTTGATTTAACGCATAGCTATTGATGTGGTTTTCACACTAGTTGTATGCAAGTTATTCAGTGTTCCTATTTCGTGATATTAGTATCGGACTAATGCTCTCATTAAGTTATTATATATGTATGCATGTATGATCATTGGTTGCAAGAAATTTCAGGTACAACGCCGCATGAGTGCGAGGTTCGTCTTCACCTGGATGTGCAAGTTTGAGTGTACCTCTTTTATCCTTAGAGTTGGATTAGGTGGTCGTAAGACCCTAGTTGACCTTAGTCGTGCTCAAGTGAGCATCGTCAGTCGTCGTCGGTAATCCCTTTTTGCTTGGGTTTGCAAGTCGTCTGTTTGGTTGACCTTCTCGGTTTGCATGCTTGGTGTGCATGGTTAAATTGATTAATTAGTCCTTAGTAATTATCTTGATTAAATATGTATTTGTGCTTTAGAGGTTAATGGACTAGATTAATCGGGATTTCGTTATGCGATTTTCGTTGATATGAATTGCTTATTTTAAATTGGGAGTGAGTTCGATTAAATGACTGATTTTGAATATTAAATGCATTTTGAATACGCTGTTGAAAAGAAAGTTTTGTATTTAATGGCTATAGATTTAATTGTATTCTGTTGGCTTTTGAAATTAGAAAGGCTAAATTGAATTAAATGAGAAAATCGATTTTGAATTGAAAAGCAAGTTAATTTATTGCTATAGTTAGAAAAGAATCAATTTGGAGAGTTATTTTTTTTAAATAAAAAATTTAATTCCAAAAATGGAATTTTGGTCAACTCTTCCATATAACCCAAAATTTGGGGAAATTTTGGGGATGGACATTTTTTGGGAATTTTTAGTTGGAAAATAATTTTGGACAAAATTGGGGGTTTTGGAGAGGAAGAAACTTCTTCTGGATCTGGCAAGATTGGGCTCTCCTTCAGCTATTCCAGGAATGCATATGGAGGTAGGATTTACCCTAACTGTTCTTCCTTGTTGTTTGAAATGATCTGTTGGGTGAAATTGATTGTTGTCAAAAGCCAATCTTTTAATTGTTATTAGATTTAAATTTGGATTTGTGGGTTTAAATCCATGCTTTAGTTTGTGTTCTTCAAGAAGATTTTATGGCTGTATCATTGTGTTAATATGATCCTTTTTGCCATGCCTGGTTTTGTTAATAAAAATCAATAGATTTAATGGAGGTGTGTTATTCCTCATAGCTGTTTGGGTGTTTGAAACCCTTTTGCATTTGGGAAGAATGTATATCATCAAAAATATGATACCCAGAACATAGTTCTTATTAAATCGAAATTTATAAATCGTATTGGGTGTGGCATTTTTAGCTAATTTCAAACTCTGTAAATAGAAAATATATTTCGAACCGAGCTGTGCATTTGTTGTTTTAACTGTTGGTTGGGGTTTGGAGGGTGGGGAGCGAAGCTCCACCCGCTCCTCCTCCCCTCCCTCGCATGCTCCCCTTACTCCTCCCCCGTTCCCTTGCGTCTTGCTCGCAGACTGCTTGTGGCCGCGGCACTGCGGTGACCACAGGGGCCGCGGTGGCCGCAGGGCGCCGCGGAGCCTGCGGGCACCGCAGTGGCGCCGCCCGCATGGGTCTTCCCTGCGGTTAAGGTGTGGGACGGCGCTGCGGCTAGGGCACGGCCCGCCTTCGCCGCCCCTTTTCTTTTAAATGCGTTTTGTTTTAAGTAGTTTTTAAAATCATTTTTTTTAATGTATTTTTTTTATTATTCAAAAAAATGCATATGATATTTAATATCATTTTAATGTTAAGATTTAATTAGTTTCTTAATTAGGATTAGGGTGGCAATATCATGATAAATGATTAATTTGGTATTGATTAATTTTATAATGGAGTTTATAGGTTAATCATTACTCAATCTCATTTCATGACTTTTGTACTCTTCCTAATTAAGTTCTAAAACTGGTAATTTTCACAATTGAATATTATTGATTATATTCTGAATAATCTCGGAGTAATTAGTTTATATCTTACCTTCTAGCTGATTAGAGCATTCGGCTAATTGAGGTAGTACTGTTTAAAAATAATAGAGAATAATATGTTATTGGAAAATCGTTGAAATACGATGTAGTTACTAATTGATGTTGTTAAATATTATCGTAGAACATATCACTTGAGTAATTGAGAAGTAAGTGAAATATTTATCGTTGGGTATTTGAATTTAAACGATATGCTTTGGAAATGACTATCTCCATTTAGATTCTCTTTCTACATTTATATTTCCGTGATCCGTATAATGCTTCTAGACTTGAAAATATGAAACTATAGAGGTTGGTTTGAACCAATATGTCAATGATGTTCTGTTGGATATTAAATATCTTATTTATTTGATTAATGGTTGTCTGAGTTTAATTAATATGTATTGGTTTAAGAACTCATTATGGCTTTATATGTTGGTTCGATGCTTTGAACCTTAGAGAGTTAGAAAACCAAGAACAACTTATCCCTAGTTGAGGTAGATAACTGTTATCTGATTTAGATCTTGTAGAAAACTTGATCGACTTTTAATGATTAGATCAATTCAGAAAGATTGTATCTGTTGAATATTCCTATGCGAGTTTAATTTCTGTATTCGCTTTTGATTATGAAATGGCATGTTTTGCTTTGTTTGGTAGGACCCTGTCATATGGATTGACTTGGGGTACTTGTTTCAGTCCTCTGTTCCGAGTTGACTGTGGTTTTGTGGTAATGTCGTATTGGGTCATATCCTCTTTGTGTGAGTCGAATGTTGAATTGTGGTTGACCATTGTTGGTCGGGTCTCTAGTTAGAGTACCATCTGTAAGTGTTCATCTTTGAGTCGTGTTTGGCCTAATGGTTGTCTCTCCCTTCTTGAACTCCGTTCGTCTGACCATGCCTATTCCTTGGTTTTGAGTTCGTCTAAGTTTAGTCTAGTGTCGTATGGGAAAGTGGATTTCGATTGGGGGCCGCGCCCAAAGTGGTTGCTGGGTAACCCGTCGAAAGTGAGTCTAATAAGTGATAACCTAACAGTAGATTAGAATGTAATCTCTAAGTAAGATAAATGTGCCCCACACATGGGACGAGTGCTATCATAGATTCGACATGCTGTGAGAAGGCCTGAAATGGCAAACCACCATCCTTGTCTTCACGAGAGGATGTGTGGGTCCACATGAGACTTGGATGGGCCGGAAGCTCGGATTAGGTTGCCAGGGTAACCCAGTGTATGGGACCGGGACCTATGAAGACTTGCCATGGTAACCATACCAGGTTGTGTGATGACACTTGTCCCTACATTCGCTAGTGTGTTGTTGTTTTGTCCTATTAAGAGTAACTTTGTGGGTCATCCTTTTGTTTATGCCCTTGTGAGTATCGGTTTCATGTTAGACCTTGGGTGGTGATGGCTCGGTTCTGTGGATGCTCTTTTGGACTTTTGTTTTAGCTTTGATTATGTTCAGCTAGATCCTGTTCTTTTCAGGGATCGTTCATGTATTTATTGACCGATGCGGTCGTATGTATATTGTTTATGTTTCGCCTTGATGGCCGGACTGTAATGGTGTAACCTCTTGTATTGTTTAACTTTATTATTTATCAGAGGGGTCTTGCAGTTGAGCAGACCCGGAGATGTAGCCCTTTAGGGGTGAACTCCGAGATCATTATGGTGTTATGTGATGTATTCTCTTATGTTTCCTTTATTCAGCTTTATCATGTATGATTAGCTTATGTTAGAATGGTTAAGTGGATAAATGGAATTAACTTTAAATGCTTATATTCAGTCCCTTCTTGAATGCCATGTTGATCGAATGCGTAAGTGGTTTAGATGAGAATTATCGTTGATGCATGTATGTAATCGTCTTTTAAAATGCAATAAGTTGGAATATGAAAGAATGTAACTTAGAGTAATGGAATATATTCTGTTGTTGTTAAGGAAATTAAGTATGCTTGAAAAGATCTCATATGATTTTGATGAAATTCTAGTGTGTTAAGATGTTAGATGTATGGCTTGTAATTTTAAATGAAAAGCTTGAATGAAGATTATGAATAAGATCTTAATGGATGAATCTTTGCTTGTGATTTATATTTCCGTCCTTTGAAAGAAATTATCCTGATTAAGAATTTTCTTGTTATTAAGATAATCAGCTTATTGGATTAATTGTGTGAGTTAAGTGAATTGTGAAATTTAAGTAATCTCGTTGGGAAACTCTTTAGGTGATAGTTGTTGATGTCTTCCGCTATGTAATCTGAATCTTTGATATCTTGTTGTATCTTATGTGGTGTGACTTTTTTTAAAAAAAAATTATTGCACTCTATTCTTGTGTTATGGCTTAATCCCTTTGGGGTTTCCTGGCGGGGCATTACATTTATCTTCTTGGCCATGTAAGCTTTTTTGGCATTCGGCCTGTCTGCCAAAAGCTGGTGCTTTTTCCTAGTTAGCAGTTTAGGATAGGGTCCTTACAAGTATGAGATTGGATAGACTTGGTATCACTGTTGTTTTTCCTTGTGTGTTATGTAATAAAAAATTGGAATTCTCTTATCACCTATTTCTTCATTGTGATTCCGCATTCTAATGCTAGCAATGGTTGCTTGATAAATTGAATTTGGCTTTTGTCATAGGGAAAGATCTTATTTCTCATTTTAGATCTTGGCCATTCATGTTTGCCTCATCATTTTATGCTTGCCTTTGGATTGTGTCTCCATCTATTTTAATCTAGAATATCTGGTTAGAAAAAAATAATGGGATTTTAAAAAGAACAAGTTCTTCTCTTGAAGAGATTTTATTGAAAATTGAATCTTCCATTTCTGAAGTTGCCTTGTCTCATATTTACAAGAATCTAGAAAATCTCACCTCTTTCTCACATTGGGATAGTAGGGTGACTAGGGTTTGGAAGATGTTATCTATCCTTCCTTCTCATGGGTCAATTTTGAAAACAAATGATGATTTAAACAAAAGAAATTTGGCTATTTGGAAGCCCCCTCCTCAAGGACATTTTAAATTGAATTTTGATGGAGCTTCTCATGGGAATCTTGGTTTGGTTGGGGTAGGTATGGTGATTTTTGATCATCAATTAAACTTTATTTAGGCCCGGTGTCATGCCATTGGTCATAAGACTAATAATTTGGCAGAGTTTAATGCCATGTCTTTAGGCTTGGATATGGCTATATCCCTAGGAATCAAGGATCTTGTAATTGAAGGGGATTTGATGGTGATCATCCAAAGTGTTTTGAAGAAAAGGTCTAATTGTTGGCAATTGCAATATGTTCTGGATCACATTTTACAACAATTAGAGTTTTTTAATTTCTTCTTGATTTCTCATTGTTATTGAGAAGTAAATAGAATTGCGGATTTCTTGGCTAATCTACGTGATGTAAGTGTGGAAGAGATCCCTTCTTCGATTTTGGGATATTTGCACTAAGATCTGGGGGTCCTCTTTTTATATGGCAATTTTGAATTTCTTTCCTTCCTTTTTTCCTTTCGAGGCAATCATGGTTGTTGAATATGCTCAGGTGGCAAGTATGCTTGATAGATGAGAAAATATTTTTGATTTATGAAGTATGGTTATGATCTGGCATAGGCAGAAAGGGTGGTTACCTTCAATGGTTTTAGGGTGGCGGCTTGTCATTGTATAGTACTGGGCATGGTCTTTTTAGTCTGCATTTGCATGAGTGTTATCTATGCTTTGATTGTTTTGTGTTGCACGAAAGGATTTCCTATTTGAAGTTATATGTCACAGTACTTGTGTTTTGATCATGATTGGGTAATCATTTCTTAGTTGCATCTGATGGGGTGCTTTCATATAGTGTTCTCTAGCCGCCAGTACTATGAGAAGTATCATGCTATTATTGTTTTCAATTATGAAGATATCTCTTACGAGCTTTAAATTTGTTGTTTGCTTTCATTTGTAATCATGAATTGTGTTGGCACTTCTTGCTCACATTTTTGTCTGCAAATGTCTTTAAAAGAAGACAACACTTCTATATTTTGCATAAGGTTTTTTATTGTTCTTGCTTGGGTATGCATATGTCGAATGTTTCTGCTCTTTCACGATACAAGGTTATTGTTGAATGCCAAGTTGCAGTCTCAAATGAAGATACGAGAAGTAGTTCTAAGATGCTTGATAAAGTTTTCCGTTTGTTTTCTCCTCAGGTGGATTATGAGGTACGTTGGCTAGAGGGGAGTCTTTGGTTGCAGTCTAGTTCTAATTTTTTTGGCTCTGAGATTTTGTCTCGATTTCTTACTATTTGTTATGATATTTTGTATTATGAGGGTTTGCTCAAACTCTTGGTTTCTACGTTCATACTTCCCTCGATATGCTCTTGGGAGCTTGTTAGGCCTGCACTAGATAGCTATCATTTTGAGCTAGGGTCTTTTTATTATGGGGGCTTTCTTCCTCACTCTGATCTTTTGGACAATGGGCAGTGTGGGGAATTACTATTTGAAATGAGAATGCTTAATCTATGATAGATTGGGGGATACTTTGAAATCATTTGAAAACTTACTAGATTGGGTTTCACCTCAGTTTGTGGATAAGGCTTTGGTTTTGCTTATGGTGTTACATTCGCTGCTCTCTCTTGGTTTTTTGGCTTCAGTACCTCCAAGGTTGGGATTCCCCTTGCAAATTGTGCCTCCTTTGAGAGAGGACAAGGAACCTCTAGATAAGAGCTCAAGCTCTTGTTTTTTGACTTAATTACATTATGTAGGTATCTTTTTGGTTCATATCCCTTTTTGATGCAGGATTATATCTCAAGAATCGTTCAAATGTTTTGCAATCTTGAGAGGTTTTGATGCGGCCTAGTTATTCTCTTTGAGGTTGCTTTTGCAGTTTCAAATTCAATGGTATCTTGGCCTTATGGGGTTGTGTGGTTATCTCCATTTTTTGGATGGCATCTAGACACATGATATGTACATTTCTAAAGCTATGTAATGGGTGGTCGGTTTTAGACTGATCTTGTAAATGAGATATTTGGTTTACTTTAATATTTTTGCTTTTTCAAGCTGCAACCGAAGGTTTTCTTGTAGGTTCTTTCCTTCTGGTATGCCCTTTGAACCCATTGTAAACAAAAATTGAATATATTAATAAAAATAGTTTAGTGGCATGTCCACTTTTATTGAAAAAAAAATGAAGTAAAAAATACCATATGAATTTTTTTGACAAACAATGGAGCCACTAACAAAATAAACTATAGGTCAAAACCTCAACATGCTCAAAACATGAAAAAATACATAGTTTGAAAGATAAAAGAGAGCTTAACATTATTGTGGTATTTTTATAACTCCAAATTGAAATATGTGTAAACATGATGCATATGTTCACCCATTTTAATTTCTAGGTGTCAACCAAATATAAGAATCTTTCATGGTTCCCCACAAAATCCCCATTCCCCCTTTCTTTATTGCAATTATCTTCTCACAATAACAAATAACTCATTACAAAGGTTATCGCGATACCACTGAGACCATATTTTATGTGTAATAACCCACCATAATTAACTCAACAAAATTGACCATTCTTTTTTTTTGTGTGTGTGTTTAATTTAATCATTGTGTTTGATTCAATTGCATACTCTGGTCATCCATCCATTTGGATTAGGCATTCATCCATCTGGGATGAGCATCTAACCATATGGGTTAGGCATTTGTCCATACAGGACATAAGATTTCATCTATCCAATACGGGATAGGCATCTACCCATACGGGGTAGGTATCTATCCAATCGGGATAGGAGGTGCTTTGGCCAGAGACTTAGACTCATCGGGACCATTCAGGTCTTGAGCCACTCACTAAGTACTACACTCTTCTAACAGAAGTGCACCGAGGTCATTGTCCTTAGGAGTAATTAAATAACATAATACAAGCTTGAATTCCACCTCAGAATTTGGCTTAAAGCCTCGAGAAGTCAAGAGAATCCATACGGGATTCCTTCCAATTATGCATTGAATTACTTTTTCCATTTAATTATCTTTCAAATTAGGATTCTATTCAATTCTTCTATACCAAGCCTAGACCCCCACCCACAAACGCCTGAGTATGAGGGACAACTCCGTCCCAAGACTGCCTACATACCCGCTTCGGCACGGGATCAAGGCGTAAAGTATGTAGTTCTATTTTCTACTCTATGGTTTGATGTAAACTGATTAGTGGGTATGCAACCCTTTCTAGAGTCAATGTCCCAGACAGTTTTTCTGTGGTTTCTACCCACGGTGGTAGCACTTAAGCAAAGGTTCAAGGTGGCCTATTGCTTGTGGCCTAAAACAACTAGATCTTAATACCTATCATAAGTGTCACCCTTGACCAATTGTCAATCGACAATAATTCTTCAAGATTAAAACAATTTCATAAAAGCATTTTACTTAACCAACCCTAAAGGGGGTTTACTATGGTTTATCTCAATGGATGTAAAATCATTTAAAAATTATCTTATTAGATTATCGATCCAAGGGGGATTACCCGCCCCTTGGATTTTAACTTCCAAGTGTCCCTTATTACTCCCTGACAATTTATAGAGACGATGCCACAGACGTCGTTGATGCAGCTTTATTAGGCACTAAGTGCAATAGTTCAACATGATGACATTACCCGTAAGCATGACCCAGAGGCACCGTATATATCGAATGGTACTAAGTTTTGGTTTCCATCTTCCTTTATTTAGTTTTCTAACTAAGAAGCTATGAAAATATCATGCTTGAAAACAATTACAAATTGAACATGCATAATTTTAATTGATTGAAATAACTACTTGATGAATTACTTAGAATAAAAACCATGACTTGAAATATAACTTGCATATTAATAATTACATGTGTACTTGCATGGAGATGACAACGTCAATAAATGTAATTAATCTATAAGTAATTTGCATGATATAAGATTAGTGTAACTTGCATGCATGATTAAGCAATCCAAAAATAGTGATTAATTTAGACATTCGATTCAAATCATATTAATGTGAATTAATTGCTAAAGGCCAACTAAGTGCCCCAATGGATCTTAAATGGATTGAATAACTCTAATTAAAAGAATTTGATATAATATAATTTACAAATATAAAATTTACTAAGGATAAAGTAATTATGAATTTACTACACAATAGTCCCCAATACTTATAAATTTTTCTAAGTTAAATTCAATAACTTAAAACTTATACTAAGGAAAGAATTAATATTTCCTAAATTGCAATTATTAACAATTAAACTTAAAATTTAAACAAAAATAATTATTGGCCATTAACTTAAACTTTAACCCAAAATTACTAAAAATTCCAAATTGCAATTTAAAAAGAATATATAAAACAAACTAGCTACAAAAATTAAATAAGCGATTTTTTTTTGTTTTAATAGTAAATAGGGGATTAATATTTACAGAGAGAGAGAGAGTTTATTCCAACATTCACAGGGAAATAATTTATTTGCAGCATTCATAGGGAAAGAATTTATTTCCAGCATTCACAGCGAAAGAATTTATTTCCAGCATTCACAGGGAAAGAATTTATTCATGGGATTGAAATGAAAATAGAGGGATTTGCTTCAACAATTAAACAGATAATTAGATTATCACAGAGGTAGGAAAAATACTTTGAATTGATTTCGCATAATCAGGAATTAAATATGCATAAGAGATTTATACTCCTTTTGCACAGAGAGATTTATATAACCAGATATATGAAATAAAAATAATATTAATGTAAACAAATGAGGATAAAGATTTATTCTTAGAAATGAATAACACATAACACAAAGAGAGCTCTATACTCTATTTTTTTGCACAGAGATATTTATATAACCAGGTATATGAAATAAAAATAATATTAATGTAAACGAATGAGAATAAAGATTTATTCACAAGAATGAATAACATAGAGAGAGATTTATACTCTTTTTGCATAGAGAGATCTTATTCAACTAATATCCACAGAGAGATCTTATTCAACTAATAATCACAGAGAGATTTATTTAACTAATAATCACAGAGAGATTTAAAATACTCATAGGGAGATTTAAAATAATCATAGAGAGATTTAAAAATACTCATAGAGAGATTTAAAATAATCACAGAGAGATTTAAAATAATCACGGAGAGATTTAAAATAATCACAGAGAGATTAGAGACTGAGATTCAGACTTCCATTCGAAGAACCAAAGAAATGAATTAGAGGGAAGAAATAAAGATTCAAATCACACAGGGAAGAATTTTAATCTCAGAAAAAGAGATTTTAAACAATAGAGGAATATGATTTTCTTTTTTGCTAAAATCTTTGGAAAAAAAACAAAAAGCAAGATCATGTGCATATTTTCTTAAGGGAAATAAAATAAATAAATAAACTATCTTTTACACACACTATATGAAAGCATTATCATTATTATTTATCCCTAAATAAAAGATTTACAATCTAAAAAAAATTTCTTTATATAAAGGAAGATCTATAACTATATTTTTGATATTACGAATTCCTCATAAGTGAATGTAAAAAAAAAAAAACAAGGAGAGAACCTGGTTTATCGAGCTTGATGTTGAAACCATTGGCTAACCTTATGATCTTTCCTTGCAACTTGAGAAAAATCCTTCAAACAACAACTTAAAATTCCTGCAATGAAAATGATACTACCAAAGAAGATCTACCTCTAAAACTTGGGAAATTTCCTTCAAAACATAATCAATTCCATTCTTTGAAACTTGCATACAATTTTATAAGAAAATTCCCTCCATTCCACTATCTAGAAAATTTAATTAAAAAGGAGATTCTTTCTCAATTTTGGACTTCATGCAAATTGATTAAACTTAGTGGGGGAGTTACATGCAAGGTGGTGGAGAATCCTCTAGAAGCTTCTTATTCTTCCTACAACATGTGCGATAATTGGGAGTGGAATATAAATAAATAATAATAATGTATATTCTCCAAGTGTGTGTGTGTGTGTGTATTATTATTTTCATTCTTTTTATAACATTTATTCAATCATTTAAATAGCTTATCCAAAAATATAATAGAATTGTATTTAAATCAAAAGGTGATAAAGGAGGGTTGTGACATCCTCCCCCCCTTAATTTGTGCATCGTCCCGATGCACTTATTGAAAGCATTCAAAAGAGTCTATAGTTCATGATTAAAACAAAAATGGAAACAACTACTACATATCCTTAGTATCCTCCCACATGGCATTCTTTTCATCATACTAATTCCATTGTACTTTGCACTGATCAACCTCTCTGTTGTGCAACTGGCACTTGCGACTCTCCAATATTTTGAATGGCTCTATCATTATTCCTCCCATTTCTTGGACCTAAAAAGAATCCCAATTCAAAATGTGTTTCTCATCAGGTACATACTTTTTAAGAAGTGATACATGGAAGACATCATGGATTCGGCTCAACTAGGGAGGTAAGGCCAACTGGTATGCAACTGGATTAATCCTTCCCAATATTTCAAAGGGTCCAACATAATGAGTTGCAAGCTTAGTCTTTTTCCCAAACCTTATGGAACTCTTGTGTGGCTTAACCCTTAGGAAGACTTTCTCTCCCACCTCAAACTCCCTTGGTGTCCTGTTTTTGTCTTCATAACTTTTCTGCCTATTTGAGGCTTCCTTCAATCTTTGCCTAATTTCCTTAGTTTTCCTCTCCATTTCTTTCAACATATCTGGTCCAGCAATTACTCTATCTTCAAGACTATCCCAACTCAAAGGTGTTCGACATGGTCTACCATATAATGCTTTGAAAGGTGTCATTCCTAAGATGTTTGATATGTATTATTGTAAGAAAACTCTAGTAGAGGTAGGTACTCTTCCCATTTCTTCTGTTGGTCCACGCAGTACATGCAAAGTAGGTCTTCCAAAATCTAATTTGTCCTTTCTATTTGACCATCGGTTTCAGGATGGTATGCAGTGCTAAAATTTAGTTGAGTTCCCAAAGCTGATTGAAGAGTTGTCCAAAACCTTGAAGTGAATCTAGCATCTCTATCTGATATGATTTTCTCTAGTATTCCATGCAACCTAAATATTTCCTTAACAAAGCACCTAGCCAAGGTAGGTGCATCATCCGTTAGGTTCCCTAGTATAAAGTGTGCCACCTTAGTGAGTTTGTCAATTACCACCATTATTGTATCATGCCTAGAAGGTGACGTGGGTAACCCTTGCACAAAATCCATACTAATAACTTACGACTTGTGTTGAGGTACATCATGTAACTGTAATAATCCAACTGGATGTCTATGTTCTACTTTTACTCTTTGACACTCCAAACATTTAGCCACATACTTGACTATGCCATTCTTCATCCCTTGCCAAAAGTATAACTTCTTTAAATCTGCATAGAGTTTGTTAACTCCTGGGTGCTTTGAATAAGGGGCATTGTGAGCCTCTGACAAGACTACTTCCCTTAAGTCTCCTGAATTAGGAATATAGATTCTATTATTGTATCTGAGCAACCCATCTTGTCTAATGTATACCATCCAATCTTAGGATCGGTTGGATCATGTTCTACTATCAATTTGACTTGCTCATACCATGGGTCATGACCTTGCTCATCCATCACTTGCTTTTTGAAAGAAGTTTTGAATGTTGCTATAGTCATCAAGTGTCTCCTCCTACTTAAAGAATATGCCACCCTATTTTCTTTCCCCTTAATATATTCAATTTCAAAATCATATTCACTTAGAAACTCTAACCACCTTCTTTGTCTAGCATTTAAGTGGGGTTGAGTAAAGATGTACTTTAGTCCTTGGTTATCTGACTTTAACTCAAAGGGCTTCCCTAGAAAGAAGTGTCTCCATTTCTATAGAGCATGCACAATTGCTGCTAACTCTAAGTCTTGGGTGCATAATTGACTCCATGAGTCTTTAGCTTTCTAGATTCGTAAGCTACTACCCCTTCATCTTGGATAGGTACTCCTCCTAAACCTTCAATAGAAGCATTAGTTACGACTGTGAAGTGTCCATTTGGATATGGTACTTTTAGAGTGGGTGCTGACATTAGTTTCCCTTTCAAAATTTGGAATGCCTTATCACCTTGTTTTGTCCACATAAACCTTTAACCCTTCCTTTGTAATGAGGTGATGGGGTTTTCTATTTTAGAGAGCCCTTCTACAAACTTCCTATAGAAACCTGCTAGCCCCACAAAGCTTCTTACCTCTAAAACATTTTTAGGGATCGACCATTCTACTATTGCCTTTATCTTATTTGGATCAACTGCTATTCCTTCCTTAGATATTATATGCCCAAGGTAGTGAATATTTTCCTCGAAGAAGGCACATTTTGACAATTTCCCATATAACTTATGTTCTCTCAACATTTGCTAAACAATTTGTAGGTGTACTAAATGTTCCTCCTCATTCCTAGAGTAAATCAATATGTCATCCAGAAATACCAATTTTTTTTTATCTAAGTAGTCATGGAGTACACTATTCATTAGGTTCATAAATACAGCGGGGGCATTGGTTACACCAAAAGGAACTACTGTGAACTCATAATGCCCATAGCTAGTCCTGAATTCTATCTTCAGAATGTCTTCCTCCTTAATTCTGAGTTGATGGTACCCTAATTGGAGTTCTATCTTTGAGAAAACTGCTGCTCCTTTCATTTGGTCAAAAATATCCTCTATGCGAGGTAAGGGATACCTATTCTTTATGGTGACCTTGTTCAACATCCTATAGTCAATGCATAGTCTTAAGGTTCCATCCTTCTTCTTAACAAATAGGACTAGCACTCCCCATGGTGATACACTTGGCCTTATTAATCCCTTAGCTAAGAGTTCCTCTAATTGCATTTTGAGCTCTTTTAATTCAGTTGTGTTCATTTGGTAAGGTGCCCTTGATACTGGTTTAGTTCCTTGTAGTACTTTGATAGAAAAGTCAAACTTCCTTTTAGGGGGTAAGTCAGGTAATTCTTCTAGAAAAACATCCTTGAAGTCTTTTAAGAAAGGGGTATTTTCAAAGGTTGGGGTATTTTCCTCCTCCCCTTCATCAATTTCAACCATATAGATTAGGCCTCCTCTTCTCTTTTCCTTCTTTAATTGCATGGCTGAGATGGTTTCTATATTAATGGGTTTAAACTTTCCTTGGATTTTGACCTTTTTCCCCCCATCATCAAAACATTCAACAACTTTTTTATAGCAATATACATTAGCTTGATGGTTTGTTAACCAACTCATTCCAATAATTACATCAATCGTAGGGGTGCCACATAGAGATCTACCCTTGTTTCAAACTCAGGAAATTGTACCCTTACCCTCGGCAACACTTAGTTACTTCCCTAGCCATTCTAGGGTTTTACCTGAAAGTTAAATGATGTAGTTAGTTCTTGATTTAGGATTTTAAGATTTAATTTCTACCATTGCAAAACACTCCCTTAGTTGTGTAAATTGAAGTGAGCACAGGGCCCAGATTTGAACCTTTTCTTTGATACCACATGTAATAACCCACCATAATTAACTCAACAAAATTGACCATTCTTTTTTTTTTGTGTGTGTGTTTAATTTAATCATTGTGTTTGATTCAATTGCATACTTTGGGAATCCATCCATTTGGATTAGGCATTCATCCATCCGGGATGAGCATCTAACCATACGGGTTAGGCATTTGTCCATATGGGACATAAGATTTCATCTATCCAATATGGGATAGGCATCTACCCATACGGGGTAGGCATCTATCCAATCGGGATAGGAGGTGCTTTGGCCAGAGACTTAGACTCATTGGGACCATTCAAGTCCTGGGCACTTCAATAAGTACTACACTATTCTAACAGAAGTGCACCAAGGTCGTCGTCCTTAGGAGTAATTAAATAACATAATACAAGCTTGAATTCCGCCTCAGAATTTGGCTTAAAGCCTCGAGAAGTCAAGCAAATCCATATGGGATTCCTTCCGAGTATGCATTGAATTACTTTTTCCATTTAATTATCTTTCAAATTAGGATTCTATTCAATCCTTCTATACCAAGCTTAGACCCCCACCCATGAATGCCTGAGTACGAGGGACAACTTCGTCCCAAGACTGCCTACATACCCGCTTCGGCACGGGATCAAGGCATAAAGTATGTAGTTCTATTTTCTACTCTATGGTTTGATGTAAACTGATTAGTGGGTACGCAACCCTTTCTAGGGTCAATGTCCCAGACAGTTTCTCTACGGTTGCTACCCATGGTGGTAGCACTTAAGCAAAGGCTCAAGGTGGCCTATTGCTTGTGGCCTAAAACAACTAGATCTTAATACCTATCATAAGCGTCACCCTTGAACAATTGTCAATCGACAATAATTCTTCGAGATTAAAACAATTTTGTAAAAGCATTTTACTTAACCAACCCTAAAGGGGGTTTACTATGGTTTATCTCAACATATGTAAAATCATTTAAAAATTATCTTATTAGATTATCGATCCAAGGGGGATTACCTGCCCCTTGGATTTTAACTTCCAAGTGTCCCTTATTACTCCCCGATGATTTATAGGGATGATGCCAGAGACGTCATTGATGTAGCTTTATTAGGTGTTAAGTGCAGTAGTTCAACATGATGGCATTACCCGTAATTGTGACCCAGAGGCACTGTATATACTGAATGCTACTAAGTTTTGGTTTCCATCTTCCTTTATTTAGTTTTCTAACTAAGAAGCTATGAAAACATCATGCTTGAAAACAATTACAAATTGAACATGCATAATTTTAATTGATTGAAATAACTACTTGATGAATTACTTAGAATAAAAACCATGACTTGAAATATAACTTGCATATTAATAATTACATGTTGTGAGATTTTGCCAAGATCAAGAGGTCAATGAAATGTACAAAATAGAGACATAATATGGGACAAGAATAACTATATTCTCATCAATAGAAAATGATCAATAATCAATTCAATAGTTACATACAATGTAGATGAGCCAGCTTGTATAGGCAAGGCTAGGGATATGTGAGCAGACAAACATGACATGTGGCTCAATAAGAAACAAGGGTAGGTAGGAAATAGGTGTGGGTAGGTAGGAGAAATAATATAATAGTCCACATGAGGTGGATCACCCACTGAATGTGGAGTGTAACAACAAGATCAACACCATAAAAGGTGGAATTTCTCCTACACACACTATCCCAATGTGTCACAAACACCCAAGTGTCTCATATCCAAACTACTATGAAATGCATTATCCTAAGTAAACTTAAGTAAGTGTAATAATATCCATGTTGAATAATTATTCCTAGCTACTAGGCCATGTTAGGTACCCATGTACAAATGCAAATGCAGGCAAAACAATGCAATGAAATCTCTCACAAAGTGGGGAAAGAGAGAAAAACCCAAGGGGAAAAAACCCTCCCACAAAAGAGAGATGAAAACATACAAGAGAACTCTCATGAAGAATGTGAAAGACAAAACGCCTTGTGAGGAAAAAGTCCCCCCCATATGAGAGAAGAAGAGAAGCTAGGAAGGCCCCCCTCAATGTGGAATCTGCACCAATGATAGAAGCTCTATGTATGAAGAAACTGCTCCATGAACGTCGAACAACATTCCTCCCCTTAGGAAGAAACAAAAAAAAAGGTGTATCCATGAAGTCTCCCCAATCATGAAGGGAAGATGTATGAAGAAAACTCATGATGAAAGGAATCTCTGAAAACTACTCAAGTGTCCCCATGTCGATGCTGAAAGATACCCCCTCCAAAGGTGGTAAATTGTGCCACACTGCTGAAAAAGGCACTCCAAGATCTAGTGGAGATGGATGTAGAACATGTCTCAAAGACTCACATGTCTCCTCAAAACATAAAGAGACCTCCTCCAACTGCTGTACATAAGTATCCACAATCATGTCAACCTCGAAAGAATGATCATGTAGAGAATGAACAAGAGGGTCAGAGTGTTCCCTCACAACAATTGAAGAAGGATCACCTTCATCAAAGAGAAGATGAATGTCCTCAATGATGTCTCCCAAATCTGCAATGTAGGATTCCATAAACAAACCTACAATATCTGTCAAGTAATCATCCCATGAATCTGAAGCTAGAAGACAATGAATATCCTGCTGCACTGAATCACATGAAGGCAAAACTGCCGCACTATCCGCATCATCAGGTGCAATAGGTGATGTGATATCAATACGAGGAGATAAAATACAAGACTCAAGAATGGGGTCACATGTGAGAATCCCCATGTTCAAGTGCCCAAAGTTCTCCTCAAAATCTGAACCATCACAAGAAGTGTGATCATAATGTGTAGAATCATCAAATGTGAAATCATCATCATCAACAAAATCTGAAAAGGAGTATAACCAAGATGCATGATCAACCACCCCAGTCGCAATGATAGCTCTAGTCTCCATGTCTCTAATGAAAACTGAGTCAGGTGTGAACTCCACAACTCTCTTAGTTGCGCCATGTGTGATTTGATAGATAGAAAGGAGATTGTTTGTCAAGTGGGGTACACACAACACATCATTGAAGGAGTTATCCCCAATGTCAATAGATCCTTTCCCAATCACATCCATGTATGTATGATTTCCCATCAAAATTTGTGGCATGGTGCAAGGCTCAAATGTAGAGAACATGGACTGTGAAGATGCCATATGATGAGAAGCCCCTGAATCTAGAAGCCATCTCTCTAAATCATGACTAGTAGTAGCACATAGAGCTTTTCCTTTTCTTGTTCCAAAAGAGTGAGTCTTCCCACTTGTAGAAGCCATGAATGCTTGCCCTTTTCCTTTTGAATGTGAGGAAGTGGAAGTTGATGAATCATACTTCTTGTAGACTTTAGGCAAATCAATGTTATGCTTTTTGATGATATGTGTGAGTTCATCAATCTTCTTAGAATGGCAATGATGTTCCTCATGACCAATCTTTTTACAATAAGCACAAGTAGGTCTCTCCCTCTTTGGTGAATTATCCTTCTTGGAAGAGGATGAATCTCCTTGTTGTGGAGAAGATGATGCTTTTTCTTTAGGCTTTGATTGCCATTTCTTCTTGTTTGAGTTGTCCTTTCCTTGATTTCCTTTGTTCCCTTGATTTGCCACTAAAGCTTGAGACTTAGAAGCCTTAAGAATGCCCATGCTTATCAACTTAGTTTGTTCCATCATCAACATTTCATTGAAAGCATCAAATGTAGGCATTTTGTAGCTTGAACCCATTGTCATCCTATGGGTTTGGAAACTAGAAACAAATGCTGCATATTCTTGTGGAAGCTTGCCTATCAAGTTGAATATCAATTGAGTATCCTTTTTATCAATGCTACAATCTTTGAGTTGTGCCCTCAACTCATTTGCCTTAGTGACATAATCTTGTATAGTATCAAAGTTCTTAGGATCTAACATGGTGAGATCACTATCAATTTGATATCCCCTAATCTCATCAACTTGACCATACAAGTCTTGAAACTTTTGCCAAGCATCCTTGATTAGAGTACATTTTTCAATATGAAAAATGAGATCCTTTGATACATACTTTCTTAAGGTACCAATTGCCATGATATTTTTAGTGAGCCAATCCAATTGACCAACTGGATCAACCTTAGGATCAGCGGGAGCAACAATAGTTCCATCAATGTAGTGAGTGAGTCCTTTTTCCATAAGTTTACTCCATGCATCAATTTTCCAAGTAGCATAATTATGAGGAGTTAAGAGAGGAAACTTAGAAGAACCCATAGCAGAAAAAAGGAATGAACACAAGAGCACAAAAGAACAAGAGACACCCTCCCAAATTCACTCAATCAAAGTACCCCCCCTAAAGTGATGATTTTGGCACTTTATACTTAGTGCGATTACAATGAGCCACTTGCAAAATGAGGCAAAGTGGACTTATGATGCAAATTTTACAACTTCTCAAATGAGATACAAGAGATTTCAATCAATAGTGCAATGAATCTAACTGAGATTCAAGCAAATATACAAGTACCAAGAGAGCCAAAAATGGCCAAAATATGAAAGTACAATTTATACTTACAATGGAATCAATCTGATAGCATCATGTGAAAGTAGATAAAAAAATATGCACTTTCAAAAAAAATGGCACCTGAAAAGGAGGTCGTATGACCCCAAACGAAGCCTCTGAAGTTGCAAAAACTAGGATTACTCAGGTACAGTCACCCAAAACTGCATTTTTTGAAAAATCCATGCATCAAAATCAAAAAAACTTCTTCACCACTACAGAGAGCATGAAATTCTAGCCCATTTCAAAAAAAATTGCTCGAAAAAAGGAGCAAAAATGAGCAAGTTATGGCAATTTGAAGTTGAACTGCAAAATCAAAAAGCTCAATGAGAGGGGCCTACAAATTTTTTGAAAAATGATGACGTGGTGCTGATGTCAGTGAGTCACTAGGTTAAATTTGATGGCCGTATGACCGTCACAAAAACTTCGCCTATCTGCTGACTGGGCGTCTGTACTGTACGGATAGTTGACTGTGCAGATGACTGTGTAGGTCGTACCATACGGATTTGCTGATTGGGCACTATACAGTGGCATACGGAAAGCTGACTGTATGAGCCACGTGGCATCTGCATGGCGGCTATATGGATCTGACATGGATGATTTGTACCCGCGGGCCAGTGGTCGCTACCACGTGGTGGACGCTGGTTCGCCAGGTGTGCTGCTGACAGAGGACACATAGGGCCGGGTTAACATGGCACGAAGGCCGGCGGGTGGTGTCGGGAGGAGCCGACGCGGCGGTGGGTGAGCGAGCGGAGCCGGGAGGACGTCGCCGGTGGTGGTGCCGGGCGGTGCTGCTGCCGGGGAGATCTGTTTCGCCGGCAGGAACCTGCAGATGGTGGCGGCGTCGTGCAACGAGGACGGGATGTGGCACTATGGTAGGTACAGGTGCGGCATCCGGAGCGGTTAGGTGCGACTACAACCTACAACACGCAGGTACGGGGGGGTCTGTGGACCCCCCCAAAACACTTTTTGATATATTTTTTTTAAATTTTTTCTGACTTTTCAATTTTTATTTTTATTTTTTTTCAATTTTTTTTATTTTGATTTTTTGAAAAGATTTTCAGAAAAATAAATTTTTTTTTTTTTTCAAACAATATATAATTTTTTTTTGAAAATCCGTACGATTATAGCAAAATTGGCGAAAAAAAATTTCTCACCAAAATAGGCCGCTTTATAACCAAAATTCATGGTAACGGCCTTCTGGACACAATGGCGGGGTCGGATCTGGTCTAGGATGCCTCCAAAAGATGCTGCTCCTCAGATTTGCCTCTTGACGTCGCAATAATGCCTCTTCAAGATGAATCAATGAAGCCCCAATAGCTCTGATACCATGTGAGATTTTGCCAAGATCAAGAGCTCAATGAAATGTACAAAATAGAGACATAATATGGAACAAGAATAAACTGTATTCTCATCAATAGAAAATGATCAATAATCAATTCAATAGTTACATACAATGTAGATGAGCCTACTTATATAGGCAAGGCTAGGGATATGTGAGCACACAAACATGACATGTGGCTCAATAAGAAACAAGGGTAGGTAGGAAATAGGTGTGGGTAGGTAGGAGAAATAATATAATAGTCCACATGAGGTGGATCACCCACTGAATGTGGAGTGTAACAACAAGATCAACACCATAAAAGGTGGAATTTCTCCTACACACACTATCCCAATGTGTCACAAACACCCAAGTGTCTCATATCCAAACTACTATGAAATGCATTATCCTAAGTAAACTTAAGTAAGTGTAATAATATCCATGATGAATAATTATTTACACCAACACATGTGTACTTGCATGCAAATGATAATGTCAATAAATGTAATTAATCTATAAGTAATTTGCATGATATAAGAATAGTGTAACTTGCATGCATGATTAAGCAATCCAAAAATAGTGATTAATTTAGACATTCGATTCAAATCATATTAATGTGAATTAAATGCTAAAGGCCAACTAAGTGCCCCAATGGATCTTAAATGGATTGAATAACTCTAATTAAAAGAATTTGATATAATATAATTTACAAATATAAAATTTACTAAGGATAAATTAATTATGAATTTAGTACACAATAGTCCCCAATACTTATAAATTTTTCTAAGTTAAATTCAATAACTTAAAATTTATACTAAGGAAATAATTAACATTTCCTAAATTGCAATTATTAACAATTAAACTTAAAATTTAAACAAAAATAATTATTAGCAATTAACTTAAAATTTAACCCAAAATTACTAAAAATTCCAAATTGCAATTTAAAAAGAATATATAAAAAAGACTAACTACAAAAATAAAATAAGCGATTTTTTTTGTTTTAATAGTGAATAGGGGATTAATATTTACAGAGAGAGAGAGAGAGAGAGAGAGAGAGAGAGAGAGAGAGAGAGAGAGAGAGAGAGAGAGAGAGAGAGAGAGAGAGAGAGAGAGTTTATTTCTAGCATTTACAGGGAAATAATTTATTTCCAGCATTCACAGGGAAATAATTTATTTCCAGCATTCACAGGGAAAGAATTTATTCATAGGATTGAAATGAAAATAGAGGGATTTGCTTCAACAATAAAACAGATAATTAGATTATCACAGAGGTAGGAAAAATACTTTGAATTGATTTCGCATAATCAAGAATTAAATATGCATAAGAGATTTATACTCCTTTTGCACAGAGAGATTTATATAACCAGATATAGGAAATAAAAATAATATTAATGTAAACAAATGAGGATAAAGATTTCTTCTCAGGAATGAATAAGACATAACACAAAGAGAGATTTATACATATTTTTTTGCACAGAGAGATTTATATAACCAAGTATATGAAATAAAAATAATATTAATGTAAACAAATGAGAATAAAGATTTATTCACAAGAATGAATAACACAGAGAGAGATTTATACTCTTTTTACATAGAGAGATCTTATTCAACTAATATCCACAAAGAGATCTTATTCAACTAATAATCACAGAGAGATTTATTTAACTAATAATCACAGATAGATTTAAAATACTCACGGGGAGATTTAAAATAATCATAGAGAGATTTAAAAATACTCATAGAGAGATTTAAAATAATCACAGATAGATTTAAAATAATCACGGAGAGATTTAAAATAATCACAGAGAGATTAAAGACTGAGATTCAGATTTCCATTCGAAGAACCAGAGAAATGAATTAGAGGGAAGAAATAAAGATTCAAATCACACAGGGAAGAATTTTAATCTCAGAAAAAGAGATTTTAAACAAATAGAGGAATATGATTTTCTTTTTGCTAAAATCTTTGGAAAAAAAAACAAAAAGCAAGATCATGTGCATATTTTCTTAAGGGAAATAAAATAAATAAATAAACTATCTTTTACACACACTATATGAAAGCATTATCATTATTATTTATCCCTAAATAAAAGATTTACAATCTAAAAAAAAATTCTTTATATAAAGGAAGATCTATAACTATATTTTTGATATTACGAATTCCTCATAAGTGAATGTAAAAAAAAAAAAACAAGGAGAGAACCTTGTTTATTGAGCTTGATGTTGAAACCATTGGGTAACCTTATGATCCTTCCTTGCAACTTGAGAAAAATCCTTCAAACAACAACTTAAAATTCCTGCAACGAAAATGATACTACCAAAGAAGATCTACCTCTAAAACTTGGGAAATTTCCTTCAAAACATAATCAACTCCCTTCTTTGAAACTTGCATACAATTTTATAAGAAAATTCCCTCCATTCCACTATCTAGAAAATTTAATTAAAAAGGAGATTCTTTCCCAATTTTGGACTTCATGCAAATTGATTAAACTTAGTGGGGGAGTTACATGCAAGTTGGTGGAGAATCCTCTAGAAGCTTCTTATTCTTCCTACAACATGTGCCATAATTGGGAGTGGAAAATAAATAAATAATAATAATGTATATTCTCCATGTTAGAGTGTGTGTGTAGTATTATTTTCATTCCTTTTATAACATTTATTCAATCATTTAAATAGCTTATCCAAAAATATAATAGAATTGTATTTAAATCAAAAGGTGATAAAGGAGGGTTGTGACATTATGATTGCAAGTAGGTCGTGGGAAAATGATAGGGAAAATAAGATGTAAACATAGCATACCGTAGGACATGTACAAGATTAGTTCATGATCTATCAAGCTTAGTAGCCACACACATTTCTTTCTTCATGATGGCTCTTATATGTAATTTTCGACCTACAATTTACAACATACCTAACCCATGTGAAGGAGTGAAATGTGAGAGAGAACCCTACAAGAGAGAGAGAGAGAGAGAGAGAGAGAGAGAGAGAGAGAGGGGGGGGGGGGGGGGAGATATAGAGACTTGAGAGGTGGATGGAGGGATGTTGAGAGAGAGAGAGAGAGATAATTGTGAGGGAGAGAAAGAGAGAGCCCAAGTGAAAGAGGGAAAGAGAGGGAGGCTCAAAAGGATTAATAGACTAAGGATTAAAAACAACGTGGAATACTCTTTTGTGTAAAACATAATGTGTAATACAATTTTGTGTAAAACATAATGTGGAATATAGTTTTGTGTAAAACATAATGTGGAATACACTTCTGTGTAAAACACGATGTGTAAAATATATTTCAAAAGATTGATTTGATATAACAACCTTCCTCTTTGGGTAATAGATGTATGTTCACCCCAACAAAAGTGTATTCCTTATTTTATGTTGTTGTATGATTGTGATAGGGTTCCATTATAAGTAAATATAACATATAAAATAATGTAGAGGATTTCAAAAATGGGATGTTACACTAAGTACCAATATATTACCATAAATTCTAAATCCAAATAGATATTGTAAAACCAAATTAAATTCTATAAAAATATTACATTTAATAAACTTTTAATAATATTAAGATACTAATATAAAATATTTATTCAATTATTGAAAATAATAATTTTAATCTTTTGAAGAGTGTTAGATATAATAGTAGATTAAAGAGTCCTATTTTAGTCCCTAAATGCAACTAGTAGGCATTTGTCACCATTTTACAAGTTGAAAATGAAGCCATAGATAAAGCCTAGTAAAGTGTAGGCATTATTTTTAACCTTGTCTCACATGATTTTGGTGATCTTGATAAGTAAGTGTTTATGGTATTAGAATCTAATGTGTTGTAAATTGGGGTCAAGTCCAAAGGATCATTAGTTGACACTCCTTAGTGCTAGACAAATCAATTGATGCAATATATATAATTATTATTATTTTTCCTTAGATTCTAAATCCAAAAAAAATATTGTAAAACAAAATTGAATTCTATAAAGATATCGCATCTAGTGAGCCATTGAAGATCAAAAGAGGCAGTTTTACTCCTATAGATGATATGAAAATATGAAACTCCTCAATTAATATAATTCAAATATAATATAAACTCATTTTAGACCTTAACAATATAGTAAGATACTAATATGAAAATTTTATTTAATTGGTAAAAATATTGATTTTAATATTTTGTATATATTAGATATAGTAGAAGATTAGGAGTCATATCTCCTTCATGTTCCATCATTAACCACTAAGAATGTAACTTTTCTAAAATAAAATACACAAAACATAAGATTATTTCAATTTTACCAAGAAATATAAATAATAATTCATAAATTAAATTATAAAATAAAATTCTAAGTAAATCATGAAAAAATACTCTTGTCTATGCATCTATTATATTGCACATTTTATGGTATTTATTAATTAACTGAAAAAACCATATTATTTTTTAATCAATTAATATAATCAAATGTAGAGTTTGATGACTACATCCACTTTATTTCACAAAATATTTATTATATCAGTATGAAAGTAAAATGTAATACAAATAAAACAATAAATTATCATAATTATAATAATAATCTATAATTGAAATCATACTCACATTCAAAAAACTATCACAAAGTCATTGTTATTATTATATTAGTAATGGAGAACAATACAATAAAGTCAAGCAATAAATTATCAAAAATCTATTACAAATTATTTCATATAGAAGTGGCAACTAAGTATAAAATTAGGGGATTAGTACAAGTGGTAGAATCTCTAGAATATGGAAGCTCCATTGTTGTTTTTAATTTCATAGTATGCTCATGAGGGGACCAAAAGCCTCCTAATCTAAGGAGTAGAGCAACCATTGACTACAAGATATTCTATGTCCATCTTTGGTTATTCATTGACTAAACAAATGTTAAAAGTCAGCGATTTGGTTCTAAATATATTTCAGTTAAAGTTGTTAGTGGGTGATTCATTTCATCCTTTTATTTATAATGGCAAAGTGGGTTTGAACTAAGTCACATAGAACCATAAATAAAGAGACGCAGTTAAGGAAGATATAACCTACAAAAAAATAAATGAAGAAAACTATAAGAGAGCCATAAAATTGTACATAATAGGGAGTGTGTGCACCAATATGGTGTAAAAAAAAGTGGACACACACCAAAAAAAGTTGAAAAATAGCAACTGCATTCTTGGTTTAAATTTTTTTAAAAACCTCGTATGCGGTTAGGTTTGTTGTGCCCAAACCTAAAGGAACAAAACCACATATGCATTCCTTTAGGAAATAAGACCACGCATGCAATCCTTTAGGAACTAGGACCCCGCACGTAGTTTTAGTTCCTAAAGGACCGTGTACATGGTCTGTGTCAATAATTTTTTTTGAGAGTCGACTGTATTCTTTTCTTTCACGGCCGAGAGCGAGTTTTAGGGGTTTTTTTGTTCCAAACCGCACATGAGATACATATTTTCACACCCAAACACCATGGAAAGAGGTCAGTTATGCATTTCTTTTGTTTTTTTTGCACATTTGATAAATTGCATTTACGTTTTCAATTTAAATTCGTTGATTTTGATTAGTTTTTTTTATTTTTTGTTACCAATATTGGATTCTAAAAATTTAGAACCACAACAAGGGGCACCTCAAAACCCACAACAAAACCCTCATGATACACCTCTAGCTCCTCCTTTAGACCATATAATAGCTACACAGGAGGATTTTCTTAATCAGTTAGGGAAAAAGACTACTAAAATAACCCAAGGTACATGGGATAGTCCCAGTAGCCCTGAAGAGTCAATGGAGATACAGACTCTTCAGGCGGCCACAACATTGACTGATATGATTATCCAGCATGGGACATAGTTAGCACACCCTCTTGGCCTAAACAATGATCCATTAGCTAAGGCAGTTGGCACTAGTCATCCCATTGAGCATGTGTGTCCCACTTGCTTAGGAATATGCATAGGGATGGATGTTGAGGCTAATGCAGATGGCTCCACGTCCCATCTGTGCATGATTTGTAGGAGCAGATGTTAGACCCACATGACTGAGGATGAGGCACTAATAGATCAATTGATGGACATGTTGTTTACTAGTTAGTCGCAGACACAAGTGTGTTGATTTGAATTTATAACATTTTATTTATCATTTACTTAAAATTTGTAATTGCAAATGAATTTTCATTTATAGATCGATTTAAATTGATACAAACAATATGCATTTCAGGATGTAGCAACGGGTATTAATACACCATCTGATATTCCTCCCATATTTATTGCAGTTGCAACTTCGATGCCTGGGATATAAATTTTGTAACATGTTAAAATATAATAGTAATTTGAATTCAAAAAAAATTATAAGATATACTAACTCTATTTAATGCTTGACAATTTTTTGTTTTGTAGGCATTGAAAGGGGACCCAAAGTCCCACATTGATGATGTCATGCTCTCAGGAATTGATTTTGACTTATAAAGCTATGTGGTATCATATTTTGTACAACTTATTTTATGTATTCTTTTGATGGAATATGCAAGTCATTTAATTTTAGATTTGTAAAATTGTGTTTAATAGTATCTACTATATACACATAAAATTGGCTATGAGCAATTAAATAAATATTTTATATTTATTTAATAATTATTCTTCTATTGAATAGTCAATTTGGAAAGATTAATTTATTTAATTCATTTCATATCCTTATATTAATTAATTTATTTGAAATATTTTATTAATTAATTCGTTATATCCTTTTCTTCTAATTGTTGGCAGTTGACACTCAATTGGTTGGTTTCAATATATTGTCATTGATGGTGACATGGCAACATGCCAATTTATTCCGGTTTCATATTTTGGGTTAGTTGTGTACCGACAGGTAGTTTACAGACACTTCACTGACACCGGCACTGGCACCGGTAGGTTGGATAGATTTCTTTGGTAACCGACAATGCAGACCAACTTGGTTTGGAATCAGGTTATTGGTATTGGAGGCTGACATATTTTGGATCCGGCATCGGCAATTGTTTTTGATATTCATGTATTCATGTTATCTAGCCGACATGTATATTCATATTGTAATTATCTTTGTAAGCCGACATAAGGCATGATGAATTGTGAAGGGTATATAAGTCAGTAGGCTAGATCATTTTGTAAAATGGATTGATAGGAGAATATGATGATGTTATGTAATGCGAAAAATATGAGAGAGATCATGTTTATGAGGATACTTATGTAAGGGGTATTCTGGTAAAGGGTTTAGGGTTTGAGACCGAAAAAGACAGAGCTTAACTGGAATTGTATTCAGGCATAGAAGATGATATCTTTGTAGTTCAATCATTTCTCTAGATTGTAGTCTAGATTTGTATGTAGTCAGTGAGGCTCCTTTTGTGATCGAGAAGTGTTCTCTAGGCTGTAGGCTTTCCTAAAAGTGCTGGGCCCTATATTTTATAATATCCCTTCATATGGCCAGTGGATAGATATTGTGGGTCACAAATCCCACCGTGGTTTTTCCTCCTTCAGGTTTTCCACGTATAATTCTATGTGTTATGGTATTCATTTATGTGATTGGCTTATTGGTTGCTTTACTTCTTTTAATTCTATATGTACCGGTATATCGGTTAGTGTATGCATGTTTTAATAAAGTTAAAATTGATTTCTTGTAGAACATTGATTCACCCCCCGCCCCTCTTAGTGTTCTTGGATTCAAACAATTGGTATCAGAGCCTTCTACCACAAAGGAATTTTAACAGCTTGAGGAAGATCCTGAATCTAGAATCCATGGATATGAGTTTGGAAAAGCAACTTGAGGTGGCACTTGAAGATTATGATGTTGAAAGGATGAAGAAATTGAAGCTACAAAATGAATTGAATTCTGCTTAGGAATTCATTCTTGTCCTATAAGAGAGACTATCATTTGTTTAGGCTAGGAGGAAGGAAATTTTGCAAAATCGAGATGATAAAGAGAAAGACACACTTAAGGAACAGTGTCAGAAGTTGAGTTAGGAGAACATGGTCATGAGAAATGAAATACAAGCTATAACTATGATATTGACTAAGGAGATTGAAGACTGGAAGAAAAAAGAAGAAAATCTTATTTTATCTTTGAAGAACAAATTTGAAGAATGTGGTAGGTTGGTTCATGAGAATGATATATTGAGAATTGATTTAGTACAATCCTAAAGTAATGAACAAGAGATTAAGGGAAAAATGATAATTCTAAGAGATGATCTAACTATTGCAAGTGAGTATAAAGAAAAATTCAAGATTAGTTCAACATAGCTAGATGAGTTATTGAAGAGACAAAGGCAGAATGATGACTCTAGTGGACTTGGATTTGAACAAGGACAGAGTTCCGGTATTGCAAATGAAGATCAAAACCATAAGGTACTGGTAAGGCAGTTTAATGCTTATAAATTTAATGGTAGATATTTTGTTTGTAATAGATTTGGTCACATAGCTAGGCAATGTAGAAACAGAGAAAATCAGAACCCTGATTTTGCTCCCGGTCAGTGTTCTAAATGTAATAAGTATGGTCACAAGACAAAAGATTGCAGAATGAATGTTAAGTGTTATGCATGTGGAATATTTGAACATATGGCTAATCAGTGCAAGTCAAGCAATTATACCGGTTTGAGCAAGGCAATTCAAAAGAATAATGTTACATGTTATGCATGTAATGAGGCTGGACATATTGCTAAATTTTGTAGAAGAAAAAATCCATCGGTTGGTAATGGAGGATCAAATAAGAAAGGAAAAGAAAAGGTTAATGAAATCCGACAAGATCATACCTAGAGCTGGGTCAGGAAAACAAAATAATAATTAGCAGATAGTAATGCACCAATTACTTATCCGACAGAGGAAGTTGCTCCTGCACAGGCATGAAGCTCAACCAGTAACTGAGGCAGATGCCTTAGGGGTAGGCAAAATTCATGAAAATGTTGCATATTCCCTAAGAAGAGGTTCTAGAAGTTGTTCCAAACATTGGAGATGCTTATCCAACATGGAAATGTTTGATTGAGATCTGGTATCTTCTACCAGAAGTCATTAATGTCAATGAAAGATTAGGGTTTTTCTTGAAGGATAAAAGGTTGAATTCACTTCATTTTTTATCACTTTGCATTCAGAGAAATTCAAAGTGACTCAGAGGAAGTCTAAGGTGAATCAGTGCGATCAATATCATCTTGAGCGATTTCACCAGCGATTGGAAGAGGTCTTTAGGGTCTTTTCACCCACAGTGACTCACAAGTATTTATCTTCAATCATGGAAGCGGGATCATCATTTATACCTATCTTTGTTGCAAATCTGACTATTGTTCAGGTCAAGGACCATCCCTTGCTGATTTTCAAGCAATATCTGCATGTTGGTACCCTGGATGATTCGGTTGGAGCTTTTTCCCATGTCCCAAAAGGAGTCGTGTATGTTGAAGATGTAAGAGCCTACATTCACTAACATATTAAGGATTTGGGAATGACTGATATCAACAGAACATACATGAAGGAGTTAATGGGAGATTCTGGAAAGATTAAACCTGAATACCAACATATTGTTGACTTAGGGTTTACCTGCATTTTGGATATTCCAGAATTTGAAAATGAAATTATTAGCTATATTTTGAGCAGAGTGCATAAAGAGTTTATCTAGTTGGATAGACCATATAAGATTACAAAGGAGGCCATCAGGGCAATCACCAGTTTACCACAGGTTAGACAACGTCCAGAGAAGAAAGTTTCAAATGATCAGGTTAACAAGATTACCGACGCAACATCAGATAGGTGGTCAATGAGAATCAATACTATCACCGATACAGGCATCAGATTCGGAAGTATGGTCATCAGTTACAAGGTAACACAATCAAACTAACTGAATTCTATTTCTAGCTCCTACATTTATGCAGCTCATTAAATGATGAGGGAGAATGAGAAGTTGGATCTATGTGGTTGGATTTTGGATGAATTGTTGATTAACCTAGGAAAGATTAAAGGAGAAAAGAAAGGAACTTTTCGGTATGGTAACCTAATTGTCTGTTTAATGTCATTTTTCATCAATGAGACTCGTGGTTTTGGGAAGAGAAAATGGGCATTCAATATGCTGGTAGGGAGGCAATTAAAATAGTCTTTTGCTACATTGGGTAGTCAAAGGGATGACAAAGTATGGGGTTATTTTAAAGCATTTCAAAAGGCTATGAATTCTAGGGTGAGGGTTCCAAAGCACATTGTTGAGATGTACTCAATCGACATATGCTTCATGGTCAAGAAAGATGAAAATTCGATGGAAGTTGTTAATCCCTAGAAGATTAAGATTGAGGAAATGGGTTATGAAGTTGATGCATAGATTCTTAATGCTTATGCACAAATGCTAATTGATGCACCGATAGATGAAACTATAAAAACCTTTGGCACTGCTAAGAAGAAAACACAAGAGGTTGAAATTGAGTTCAACCAGAAGAAAAGAGAGAAGCAGGAAGGTAAGGCAAGTAAGTTTGTTGAAAAGTTTTCATGTGACATCAAAGCATTGATTGATGCTGCCCTGGAGAAAGGCAGGAAGAAAAAAGAACTAGAAATATTGATTGCACCTATTGCAGCTAAATCTACATCTGATGTGGACACACCCCTGGTATTTAAAATGGTAATAAAGAAGAAAATTGAGGTAGAGTCTGAGAAGCAACCGGTTAGGAAAGTTACTATCAAGGTACCGACATAGAAGAAAGCACCAAAAGAGACACCTTCAACCCCACCCGGTACTGGAAGAGAAAGAAGAAGGATGACATTGATCTTGCAATTAAATCTTGTAATGTAACTATCATTCCACCAAAAACTTGTGCAAAGTTAGTTGATGATATTACTAAAGATGGTATGTTAAATATTGTATAGTTTTATTATGAACATTTAGAAAATGATGAACAAAGAGAAGTAGAGGAAGCAATTTTGTTATATTTGGATATTTATAAGAAAGCCCTATTACAAATTGAAGACCAAATACCAACACAGTTGTATGATATGTTTGATGCTAGAAGACTATCAACAACACAAGAAGACAAGCATATAAATATTCAAAAGTTGTTATCTGTTTGTTTTTCTATTGCTCTAGAGGAGATGGATAAGACACTTGAAGTTGTAGATACCTGAAAAATCTTTAATAGCAAGCATAGAATAATCGGTCTTATGTTAGGAAGGGTCAATGAGATAATCAAGGAGACCAAGAAGGCATGGGTTAAGTTATTTGAAGAGAACCATGGTTTTTATACTTCGCTAGAATCTAAGATAGATACTGTAGACATCCCAGTTGAAGGGAAGGGTAAAGGTATTATGGGTACTTCACCCTCAATTTTGAAAAACATTAAGATAGTGGAAATTAAGCCCCTGGTAGACACAAATGTATAGACAAATGTTAAGATATTGGAAAATACAAAGAGTGTAAAGGTTGATAATGTACAGGTTACTAATGTTGAGGACAATACTCCTCCGGATACAAATGTACAGGATGAGGTTACAGTTCCTAGGGAGGAACCGACAGCTACTAAGACTGCACCAAGTGGCAAAGCCACTAGTGCAAGTGAGGAAGTTATAAAGGTTAAATCATCAGAGGAGAAGAAAGAGGAATCTAGTAGGGAACTGGTAGTGATTCCATCATTGTTGTCAATTGACACCTCACAGGTTGAAAATAAAAGCATAACTAAGATGAGTTCTACTGAACTCATGCTGATGGTTGCACAAAAAATGATGAAGGAGGGATCTATGGATAAAGGTGTTATTGATTAGTCTATCACTGTATTGCCTAGAGTTGACCCAGAATATAGATTTGATAGAGAAGTGAGCCCATCCGGTAAGCTTAAGATAATCACTGAACACATTTCAAAGGATTTTTAGTCCTTGCAGCAGATTTCAAACCAAGAAGCACTAGAGAGGTTCACACTGGCAAAAAGAGCTACATTTGATCAAGTGATTGAGTCTGAGAGGAAGAAGATTAAAGAAAAGTTAAAATTGATAGATAATGCATTAAGGCAGTGTACTAATAGCTACAAAGTATGTTTTAATACAGGTTTTCTCACAACTGAGATAGATAACAATATTAAGGATATTTAGGAGGAGATTGCAGGTATAGCCAATTATTTTGATATATTGAATTCATTAACTACATCTATCGATTGTCAGATTTTGGTTTTGGAAGCCCAAGTTTTTTCTCTTGAGAGGGAAAAAGACAAAATCATAAGAAGAGCCAGAAGTCTTAGAGGTTTGGTGAGTCCCCGGTTGGATTCACTTAGTGTACATAAGGAGTGTATAGATCTGGTAGGTAATCCCACACCGGAAGAGCTTAATGAGAAAGAGTCATTTGCCCATATCCTAAATGGACTTGTATCTATTTCTGGCACTTTCAAATCAGGTTGGGATACCTACATTGAGCTATTGGAGAAGGGTTATCCAGATATTTGCAAATATATTCAGCTTCGGTAAGGTATTTTTGGACATATTCATTGTATAGTCTTCCATTCTTCATCCTAGTTTTCAGTTTTTGGTATTCTTTTTACAAATTTTGATGGTATTGATGTTAAAGGGGGAGTGATATAGATGTAAAAAAGAAAAAATGGAGGTGTATACATTAGGGGAGATATGGAGTATTTTTTATTATGATCATAGATGAATATTCAGCTTAGGAGGAGCAAGTTCAAGATAAAACTGGTAGTTGGAAACCATGACCATTTTTCACATGAGTGTTGTCATCAATGACAAAGGGGGAGATTGATGGAAATTGACACTCAATTGGTTGGTTTCAATATGTTGTCATTGATGGTAACATGGCAACATGGCAATTTATTTCGACTTCATATTTTGGGTTAGTTGTGTACCAATAGGCACTTTATAGATACTTCACCAGAACCAAAACCAATAATGACAGGCTGGATAGATTTCTTTGGTAACTGGCAATGCATGCCAACATGGTTTTGAATCAGGTTATCGGTATTGGAGGCTGACATCTTTTGGATCTGGTATTGGCAATTGTTTTTTATATTCATGTATTCATGTTATCTAGTTGACATGTATATTCATATTGTAATTATCTTTGTAAGCCGACATAAGGAATGATGAATTATGAAGGGTATATAACTTAGTAGGTTAGATCATTTTGTAAAATGGATTGATAGGAAAATAGGATGATGTTATATAATGTGAAACATATGAGAGAGATCATGTATGTGAGGATACTTATGTAAGGGGTATTCTAGTAAAGGGTTTAGGGTTTCAGACCGAAATGGACAGAGCTTAATTGAAACTGTATTCAGGCATAGAAGATGCTATCTTTGTAGTTCAATCACTTCTTTGGATTATAGTCTAGATTTGTATGTAGTTAGTGAGGCTCCTTTTGTGATTGAGAAGTGTGCTCTAGGCTGTAAGCCTTCTTGCAAGTGTAGGCCCCTATATTTTGTAATATCTCTTCATATGGCCAGTGGATGGATATTGTGGGCCACAAATCCCACCGTGGTTTTTCCTCCTTGAGGTTTTCAACATAAATTTGCATGTGATGGTATTCATTTATGTGATTGGATTATTGGTTGCTTTACTTCTTTCAATTCTATATGTACCAGTATAGTGGTTGGTGTATGCATGTTTTAATAAAGTTAAAATTGATCATTCCGATAGAACACTGATTCACCCCCCTCTCAGTGTTCTTGGATTCCAACACTAATCAATTAATTAAGTATCTAATATTTAATTATCCCTCTATCTACTATCCTATAGTCTCATTAATTAAATAATTTCTTAATTATTTAATCCTTTTTCCAACTCATCTTTCCATCTCCAGTTCATCTTTCCTTTGCCAACTCATCCTTCATGTGGCTAAATTAATTCAGCAAAATAAAATAAAATAAAATCATTTATTAGCAACTTATCTCCATCTTCCAAAATAAATGAAATATTGTGTATGCGCACATATTTCCTAAGCCTCTTCTATATTCTCTCCAACATCCCTATATCTTAGGAGTACTTGAGTCCACTTGTCCTCTCATTCCTACATCTTCTCCAACTATCCTATATCCTCTCCAGTCTTCAACTCAGTCAAGGTGAGATTAATGACACTTGTCTTCTCCTTCCCCCTTTCTCTCAATCTTCAACTTCTTGCTCATAGCCATCCAATTTGCAAGATTCAATCATGACCATTGATCTCTTCCACCTAAGATCATGCACTAAAAAATTTATAAAAAGAGGTCTCTTAAGCCATTTTGAAAAAAATAGACTAATAGCTAATCATATAGTCATTCTAGGAGTGTTTATCCTGCATCCGGGAGTTTGAGTTTGAAGCAATTAGCAATTTTAGAATTCTTATCATAGCTTATTATATTATTAGCTTAAATCATTTGCATATGCATATCATAGTATCAGTTAACTATCAGTCCATTCTTCATATGCCATCTTGGAAGCTACTAGTGCTTGTCTGAGAGCAAATTATCTGCAACCAGGAATAGTGGAGTTAGGACACAATGAGGTGTAAATCATGGAAGGTATAATCTTATTTATTTCATTTACTTCATGTTAGTTCATTGGTTGAAGTTAAGTTTCTTGTAGCTTTCATTTTTATATTGTATGATGGACTAACAAGTTTGAGGACATTTCTTTGGAGTTCAACTTTAAATTTTGTTTGTTTTAGGGTTCCCCTCTATGTCTAGGTCTTGTCCTCAGCGAAATAAATCCTCGATGATGCCTAAATGTGGGAAGAAGGTAATTGAACACATTTTAAATTGTACAATTATTTGAAAAGGTTGAAATTGTCTTAGTTGGAATTTGTAGATTGATTAGTGTTTTTTGTTTATTTTATATACAACACCCATTGGGTTTTGTAGAATTGTTGAATGCACCTGATATGCCCGAGGATCAAGAGAGGGTAGAGGTATGTATCTCTACTTTATTTTCTTGATTTGATGATTATATGCACATGTACATGTGAACTTGTGATAAATTATAATCTTATCATTTTTCATATAGGAAATATCCATAGCTTCTTCATCAATGGTGAGCCCTCCTTTGTGTACTAGAGAAGCATCTCAGGCTTCGATACACTTTTGTTTTATATATTGCATTAATTGTATTTAACCTACAATACTTATCATTATATTAATTGTATTTAACCTTTAATCATTTTTCATATAGGTAATAGCCACAGTTGCTCCATCAATGGTGAGAACTCCTCAGTCTACTGGAGAAGCATTTGGGGCTCCGGTACACTTTGTTTCTCTATATTATAGATTTTTAGTGTTTTTGATCTATATATGTTAGTAAATTGTATTAATTGTATTAAATATACAATAGGCCCCTTCAGGGTTCAACCATAACTTGGATCCTTTGAAGTTTGTGTTTGAGAAAACTCTTAAGACTGACAAGGAGAAGACAAAGAAGATAGTATATCCTAGATTAGAAGATGAGGTAATCTGCATTTCATCTGCAAAGAATTTATGGTTAAATGCATAGTTATGTTGATAATTGTGAACTATTTTTTACAAAAGGATTCTAACTTGGCTTTTGAATTGTGGTTGTCCAGCCATCTACAAAGGCGTGTACTGCATCAAAGAGGCTCAATTTTGATGATACACCACAAGTATAGGACTATATATATAGTGTTAGTTGTGACCATTGAATGACCAATACATGTAGATATATTCTACATTTTTATTGTATATCAATTTGGACATGGCGTATGCCACATTTTTGTAAAACTTGTATTGACTTGGCATATATGCCTTTTTTGATATATATAATTGTTGATGTTCGATCCAATAAATGTGTATTGTATTCATTATTGTGCATTTCATTGATATTGATAGGCATATTCCATACATACAAAATTTGTTCATTGTGTTTATTATTGTGTATTTTGATATATGTGAATGCTTATTTATAATTGATACGGCTATTTTTTGCTCAAACTATTCAATGTATTTGGTGGCTTCCCTTTTATAAAGTTAAATAAATATTTGCCTATGTAATCAATAATATGAATATAAACAACAAAAATCTATGATATAAAGCATTGCAATTGTGGAATGTGATTTGATAATATTTCTAAAATATTGAATTAACCCTACAAAACTCCTTGTCTCAATCAAAATGAAATTCAATGGTAATGATCTGATTTTATCTGTGGTAATGATCAGTGGATGCTTTTGATTCCTTTCATTTATATTTGTCAATGTGAGTGGTGAGAGAGCACCCTCATGCTCGCAATGGTCAAGTTTTGGTTTTTAACTTGTTTTCCATTTTTTTAATCTAAATAAGGTGATTTGGGACCATTAATGATCATTTGAAGTCATTTGTGAAAGTTTGGGGACATTTGGATAAAAGATGTAAAATTTGCTCAGTTGTTGTCAAAGTTGTCCAATGTTGTCAAAGTTTCATCATGGGCACAAACCAACATCACGAGCACATCCAAGTGGGTAGTTTTATGCTAGGTATACTCCTATTGTGCCTCCCAACACATCAGAACATCAAGATCCATACCCTACCGGTGCAAGTACAATGATACTAATATATATAATTTATTGTAACTTGACAAGACATAGCCAAGTATAGTGATACCAATATATATAATTTATTGTAACTTGGTATGACATAGCAAAAAGAAAATGGCATCAGTAGCTGATGTGCATTCACAAGTTTTAGGGATAATGTCAGAGTCGTGGCTCGTACACCTCTAAAAGTCCTCCTTAACAAGCTCTCTAACTGCAAACCCACGACAAGAAAAACCAAAACTCCCACTTCCAAATGTGGCTTATCTCAATGCCAAAACCAACCCGACCAACCCAATATATTTCCCATAATTATTGTTCAAATGTACTATACCATAATATCATACCCCAAATGATAGTGAAACCAAATTGGTGAGAGTTATAGACCCAAGGATCTAAAGATGGAAAAGGTTTTTTGGATGAATCTTGGATAAAAGGCTGCAACGATATTAACTTGGACAAAAGGTTTTTTGGATGAAGACCCATTATCTTCTTGCTAGGCACATGATTATAGAAATAAATTGAAGTTTGGTTATGGTTGATTGGTATGGTGTTTGGGGTTGAAATGTTTGGTCTTGAGTGATCTATGTCGTTGTGACCTATTTAAAGTATGTTCTATGATTGGATGGGGTTTGTGGAGTAGGAGTGTGTCATTGGTGGGTTGAAGCAACTTGAAGTATAATAAAGAATGGTCATGATTGACCATATCACATCACATAGACTCAAAACCCTTAAGATATTTCAAACATAGTCACATATATTCAAAAAAGTCACAACACATAAACACATATATTCAAAAAATGTTTTACAAATCATCTCATGGGCTTTTATACGAAATTTGGCATTTAAATATGTGTGAATCAGCTCATTGCCATTTAAATATACAAAATTTAGCATCTAAATATGTACAAATCAACTCATGGCCATTTAAATATACAAAATTATGTCCCTAAATATGTAAAAATCAGCTCATGAGCATTTATATATACAAAAAATGAATATAGAACAATTCGCCGACGATGTATACAAAATTCTCAAAATGATTCTACCCTGAGCTGTAGAATCAATCAAGTAAGCCTTCTAGATTGGCTCTAACCCGTATTGTGTCAAGTATTGTCTCGTGGTCAGATTCACAAAATTTCCATAAAATATTATTATGAGGTCTACCACGATACTTAATCAAATGAATATTTGTTGCAACAAGGTTGGAGAAATGAAGAATATGTCTATGTGTTTCAAAGTCCTCAAACAACCAAACATCAAAATTCTTGATAGGGTTTCTCCTAAGCCATGTGCCTATCATGACAACAGACCCTACTGGATACTCAATACCCTCTCCATCAATGATTGTGGTTGTCAATTTTCTCTTAGGCTCAATACAATGACACAAAAAGTAATATGTTCATTCTTCATTGTTCTCTTCTGCAACAACTGCGTACACATGACTTGCATATTATAGAATGACAATTAATACCAAAAATAATGTTTGATGTAGCCAAATGAGCCAAAAAAAATCCTGCAACAAAATTTACCCAAAAAATCACCTGGTTCCACTAGGTTGAATACATGCTCAAAATCAACTGATGCTTCCATCTGGTTCAACTGCAATTCTCTAGGAATTTGATAGGTATCAATGGGAACCAATGGTATACAAGACCATTTGTCAACCCACTCTTGTGATTCACATTCTTCAAGCAAAAAATACATACATGAAGAGAAAAACATACAGTCTATCTAGTATAAATTACTAGTGAACTTGCATTTGAACTTTGAAATGAGTGCATGTCATTGGATCCTGCAACTGTATAACAATCTTGATGGTTTTCAGTGTCAGATTTAGTGATCAACCAAAAATATCTATGAAACATTGACATACCTGCATTACTTGGTCCCATTACACCATCACACAATTGTTGCTGTATCTGTCAACTCAGCACCACCTTCGTACTTTAATTCTTCTCTAGATAGGCCTCTTTTTATGCATGCTCCTACACCATCATGCTCTCCCTTTCCATGTCCAGCCTCAGTGAAATTCCAAAAATGTACATCACTTGTCACATGCATACTACTCAACCAATAGAACATCCTTGCATTTTAAATTGTGAGGTGCAATTATCTGACCATATTATGTGTTGTCTTCATCGTATGTTGCTTTTCCTTAAACTATCATAGAAAAATTTAAATCATCCTTGCACAAAATCTAATGAATGTGTGTGATCGTCACTTATGTAGAAGTGATACTCTCTTACAATATTTCTATCATCCTCTGTGCTATCATCTGCATGCATGAATGCTATGCGTACAAAAATAGAAACTTGTATAGAATGGTAATACATAGATTGCACTTCATTTTGAGGTTGTAGTGTATAATTATCAACAAAATCAACTATAGAGACAATGGTACCAACAGGAAATGTGTCCTTGCATAACTTGAATCATTCATCTAACCACTGAGCTTTGTGTATGCATTATGTACTCATAAACTAGTTTCTCTTTAAACGTTCTCATAAAATCAGCTACACAAGCCATTTTTCACTAACTCACATATCTTCAATTCTTTTCCATCTTTAACCCCATATGTCACTATTTTGTACATTCCAAAAGATACTAGTTTCCTACCAATTTCATGTGTGTTATCCAAATGTAGACATCTTGGAAAATATTGCAAACCACCACATGTAGCACAAGAACCTTTCAAACACATCATCTTATAATAAATGCAACCATCATCTCTTTTACATAACACACTTGAAATAAATTTTCTTGGTGACTTAGGAGGTGGTTGTATATTTCATTCTTGCAAAACATCGTTAGTGTGCAAAGTACAACATATATGATGATAAATATCATAGTGCATGGAAAATTCAATATGCATCCTACAACAACACGTGGTGCGTACATGATTAATCTTAACATAAAAAGGTTTTTCCATTTCAAAAAATCTCTGACTAATTCTTATTTGAGGAAACTTTTGAAGGAATCTTTCAAAAAATTTGTTTGAATCATATACAAATAGTGTTTGGCATGTGGCTCATGATTTCTAGATCCAATTCACCTTCTAACAACATCTCTTTGGTTAGGCGAAACCCTTGTGTTGTCATGCGAAATTTTTTGAATTAATGCTCTTAGTGCATCAACAACAACCTTGTCTTTGTGTGGTATTCTACTCGAGAATGTCCAAAGAGAATTATTTTTAGGATCCTCTATTTTCTCCCACCTATCTAATGTTTTACATAATGTTGTTCTACTTATGCTTAATGACTTGTTTTGCTTATCAAACAATATTTTTTTATTTTCTTGCTCATTATGGTTGATGTAATAACACATCGAGTAACATTAGAATCTTTAGTACGTGATTTTGAACCAATATCTTGATATGCATCAAATAGATTTCTCATAATATTTCTATCGCTATTACTTTTGGATAATTTTAGGCCTAGGATTTTCATTCTCTCTCTAAAGTTCAAATTTTTAATCATTTCAACAATTAATTGGAATCTTGCAGATTGATTTAAGTTTTCAAAATAGTTTTGCCATAATCTTTAACCATTCTCCTACAAGTCCGTTCATTCATTTTATTGGCCATTGGCTTCAAAATATTCTCGTCGATGTCAATTAGAAAATTTGGCTTCCTACAAATAATTCTAGGAGGTGTTAACATCAGTGTATTGCATGCATTAGGTACATTCATCACATCAAATAGAGTCATAGTGTGTTCATCATTTAACTAAATATTCAATGTTGTCTCTTCTTCAATTGCATTAGGTTCATATAGTAAATAAAATGTTGTTGGTGCATCTTCATCATTTGTTTGATTATTCATTGTGATCTCTTCTTCAATTACATTATGTTCATTTGGTAAATCGAAATGAGATGTTGAGGAGGATGTACCTTCTTGTCCCATTGTTCTTATGTCATGCAACTTATTCATATGTTTCCTTTGTCTTTCCTTTTCAGCCTCGCATTGTTCCACCATTCCTTGCTTGTTATTTCCCATCGTTAATACTAGTTGTCCTAAATAAAATCATATTACATATATATGTAAACAAAAGTTCTTAAACAATCAAATAACCATAAAATTGAGCATTATCATTATTTGTTAAAATCAAAACTATTAAACAATCACAAAACATTGACCAAACTAATAAGAACAATAATTCAATCATTTAAAATCATGCAAAACAAAAATTTCACTTACTTCTACATAGTAAATAGTCACAGAAGCACAATAATACTTGCAGTGGGGCCTTCAATGACCTAAAAAAATTCTTTTGAGGTCATTGAGGCTATTGGGAAACTAAAAGTATGTCCAAGAACCACATACATGGTATGTTTAGTAACCCTATGCATGCTTTTAGTCCCTAAAAATGCTCAACAAACCAACATCTATATTCTAGGTACCATGTACGCGCTTTTAACTTATCAAAACCCTATACGAATTACTTGTAGTAAAGAAAATGTGAAGAAAAAGGGAGGGAGAGGGAGGGAGAGGGAGAGAAAGGGGGAGAGTGAGAGAGAGGGAGAGGGAGAGGGGGAGAGAGAGAGAGAGAGGGAGAGGGAGGGAGAGGGAGAGGGAGAGAGAGAGGGGCGGGAGAGAGGATGGAAAGGGAGATGGAGGGAGAGAGAGAGAGAGAGAGAGAGAGAGAGAGAGAGAGAGAGAGAGAGAGAGAGAGAGAGAGATAGAGAGAGAGAGAGAGGACATTACATTGTCTTTTGTTTTATAATATATTGGTAGGTGAATAGGTCAGATGTTTTTCGGGCCATGTTTGAAGGGGATTTGATGGTTCAAAACAAAGGAGTGATTATGATAAAGGGAGTGGGAGATAAGATTATTATGTTCCAAGTGGTATATAACAAGATGGGTAAATAGAATATAGTGATGGAAGAGGTGGGAGGAGAAATTATTGTGTTTCATGTTGCAGGTTTCATGGGGAATGGAAGAGTAGAAGTGATAGTGGAGGAGGTAGGAGGAGAAAACTTGAAAGTGTTTCTGAATTTTCTCTACACAAGAAAAGTGGGTGATAATGAAATTTTTGCCAATTATAAACAACTTGCGAGGCTTGTAGCCAACTTTCAGATAAAGAAGTTGTTTACCAAGTTGAATTTGTGTATGGAAGGGGTATAGAGGAAGGGAGAGAGGGGGAGCATGCTAGTTTGTTATTTTTGTAAGCAGTCTCGGTACTGCCTTTTATATTGTAATAATGGTTCATCTTGCCACCTTAGGACACCATATTACCCCTTAGGACATCATATTCTCCTAAAGGGTCATGTGGTGTACTAAGGCGTCACATGATGTCATTGGGTGTTATGTGGGGTCCTAAGGGAGAGAGAGAGAGAGGGAGAGAGAAAGAGGGGGATGGGAAATTAAGGGAGATAAAGGGCGTAGGGAGAGAGAAAGAGTGGGGAGGGAGAGAAGAAGAGAGGGAGAGAGAGAGGGATGGGGTATGGAGGGAGAGAGGGGGAGCATGCTGGGTTTTTATACTTGTAAGCAGTATTGGTACTTCTTTTTATATTGTAATAATGGTTCGTCTTGCCACCTTACAAGATCGTAATTTCATATTGTCATCTTGACCACTTAAGACATCATATGCTCCTAAAGGGTCATGTGGTGTTATGTGGGGTCCACAGAGAGAGAGAGAGGCCTTAGGACACCACATGACCGTTTAGAGCACCACATTAAGGCTATATGGTGTCGTTGGGGGTCATATTGTGTCCTATGATCCCTTAGGGCACCATATGGTGTCGTTATGGGTCGTATGGTGTCTTTAGGGGTCATATGGTATCTTGTGACCCCTTAGGACACCATATGACCCCTTATCACACCATAAGGTGTCTTTATGGGACGTATGTTGTCCTTAGGGGTCATATGGTATCATGTGACCCCTTAGGTGTTGTTATGGGTCATATTGTGTCATATGAACCCTTAGGACACCATATGACCCCTTAGGTTCTGTTAGAGGTCATATTGTGTCCTAAGGGGTTATACAACATCTTATGACCCCTTAGGACACCATATGACCCCTTAGGTGTCAAATTTTGTAAGCAGTATTGGCACTACTTTTTATATTGTAATAATGGTTCATCTTGCCACCTCAAGACACTGTATGACCCCTTAGGACATCATATGCTCCTAAATTGTCATGTGGTGTTATATGGGGTCCTAAGGGAGAGAGGGAGAGAGAGATGGATGGAGAAGGATAGAGAGGAAGATTAGGAAAAGGAGAGGGGGAGAGGGGGGGAGAGGGAGAGAGAGGGAGATTGGGAAAAGGAGAGGAGGAGAGGGAGAGAGATGGGGGAGGAAGGGAGTGTGTGTGTGTGTGTGTGTGAGAGAGAGAGAGAGAGAGAGAGAGAGAGAGAGAGAGAGAGAGAGAGAGAGAGAGAGAGAGAGAGAGAGAGAGAGAGAGAGAGAGATGTCACATGATTTCATTAGGGGTTACATGGGGTCCTAATTGAGCCATGCATGTGTTACAACACCATATGACCCCCTAAGATATCATACATGGTCTGAAGGGGTCATATGGCATCATTGGGGCTCATGTAGGTTCATAATGAGGCCGCACATGTGTTAGAATGTCATATGACCCCTTAGGACATAAAATGGTCTTAAGGGGTCATATGTGTGCTAAGGGACCTTACATGATGTCATTAGGTGTTATGTGGGGTCCTGATAGACAGAGAGATATGAATACAATGTACAATAAGATATCAAAAGACAATATATATCAATTTACATGTACATGTACATACACATATACATATAATATACATAAAATATCAAAAGATAATACACACACACACACACACATTAATTTCTTTATGTTAGAGTATCACAAGTAGAACCGCGTACGTGGTGCTTATTCAAAAGAAACCCCATACGTAGCTCTTATTCAAAAGGAACCCCATACGCGGTTCTTATTCAAAAGAAACCATGTACGCGCTCTTGTTTGTTTAGGTTTATGAATAGGATTGGATGACAAAGTTGTGGTTTGGAAGTTTTATTTCCCTCCATTTCCCTCCTTTTTGATGTGTTTTGTTTTATGAACTTGGTTTCTCGACTTTGTCATCATCAGGTTTACACTTCATCAAGTGGGTATTCCTAAAATTGCCACCATATTTTCACCCATCTTTTGAGCTTTCTAACCATATAATTTTTTTTTAATTTGAACAACAATAACATTATTATTGAATTTCTTTTACCAGTGACTCCATAGTTCTCAGAGACATACGTGTACCATTTTTTTTATAACTTTTGATCTACTTTTCCAAATTTATAAAACTTTATATATTATTGTAGTGCACTTGATTCTTTATAATTTTAAAAAAAAATGCATTTTCGATTGTTTTGGTGTAAATTATGCTTCGCGCATGAACAGGTACCTGATTTTCAAGATATGCTCAATTGGAAAAATCATAAAAACAAAATACTCAAAAAAAAATACAAAAGAATACAAAACTTCTAGTACTCACTCTTAACTATCTTTCTGCCAAAGGATTTGTCAAAATACTAAATCTAACTATGACTTTTTTGATGTGCACGTCAGACACTATATTATGTTTTTTAGAAAAAATCAGGGTCTTTTTTTTGTGTGCAAAGCATTCTACCCCCTTAATCTTATCCAATTTTGAAAAAATTTTAGTAGTTTGGAAACTAGATTCAGAGTATTACAATATTTGTTCATTGAGTATCTTCATATCTTGAGTGGATGACTCTCAACTTTCTCCTCCAAGTTTAGGTTTACCTGATTTTAGAAAAAAAATGTCCACTTATACCCCCACTTTTGCATACCATCTTGGTGCACTTACCCTAGGGTTTAAATAAAGAATAGCAAAACATTATCTAGATGACCTCATCATACCAAACACCTAAGCTTAAAATTAAAACTCTCTAGTAAAAAATTAAACTCCTACAGAGAACAACCATGAATAAGAAAAATAATTGCAGACGTGGGAAACAAGCCTATTAAGGTTAGTGTAAGTAGGGTGCTCAATGTCCAGCGAACAATAAAACATGTCATAAATGGCCTCAATATCTAGCAAAATAGCTACATCAGTATGCTCCAACAGTGAAAGAGTTGAGAGCACATTGTTCTAGGGTTCCACCACAGATGTAGAGACCTCAGGAGATGGGTAGACTATGAAAGCCAACTCGGATTTCTTTCCATAGTTTGTAGAAAATCTCTCCAAGAGAAGAGATCCCACCCTTGATCCACTATCTCCTTACCAACTAAAGGCACAAAAATAAAAATAATGGCACTAGGGTTTCAATGGACAAAATAACAGAAATAAAAACATTGGTAGAGGATCACTTTGGGGTTCAAACATAACAAAAAAGAGAAGAGTGGCAAGGTAATTTGAAAAAGGATTACTCACTGCTATAGTGGCCATGGGTGAAGTTGTTTGTGGCGTCCTCTTTTGAGGCTAGTGAGCTACTCTAGGTGAAAAAGCTAGCAATAGGTCTTGGTTTGAACCACATTGATGATAGTGGGTTCTAGATCTAGGAACACAACATGAGGAATGTGCTTTCCCATGCCAGTCTCACTCAAAAAAGTGTTGAAAGAATCATCATCACTACCCACTATCTTGTCGCTTCGCATCTAGTCATCGGGCTGAACATAACAATTTCAATGCAAAATTTATTCATCTGAATGTTGTGTTTGAGATAGTAAATCTCGAACAACATAAATTTTTGAATGGAATAACGGTATGCCATTGGTGTATTCAAGAATTGAAAGAGGCTCCATCTGCCAATGCATTCAAAAATTGAGATGCCCAGAAAGTCAGTCCACAAACTAAATTTGTAGGCAGAAGTGTTGGCATTGGGTTGTCATTGATGTCAACCGATATGGGATGAATACCGGTATGAGAGATGTATGTGCAAAACTATCAAGGAGGAGTACAAGTTGAGATATCTTTGATATCACCTTGTGTTGCAAAACACTGGTAAGGTAAGGAAGATGACCCCGAGAGACACCGGTACACAAGTTAGTACTTGACTTGTGTGGATGGAATGGTAAGGTGATCGGTACCGGTACAATGTATCACCAGTAAGGAAAGGATGTCAATTGGTAAGTGATTTATTTACATGGGAAAGTAAGATCAACCAAGTGAGTGGTTGTCATCCTACAAAGGTCATGACTAGTTGACAAGCAAGATGAGTAAGGTACTCAGATGTTGTTTGTGATGAAGAGGCAGAATGTTACCTAAATCACATAAACACAATAGGAGATAAATGAACATATCACAGATAGGATTTGAATTTGCAGAACAACAGGACTCCCACCTAATGAAGATGTAGTCATCATGAGAAGAGGTGACTGACAATGAATGTGCTCACACCAGATCTACCGGTGAATTGAGGAAATGCCTTAAGTGCACAAGAACAAGAATTTACATCGAACTGATAGAGAAGGAAAGTTGAGTTGCCGAAACAAATGGTGTGTGATGTGTTTGTCACTTTGACAAACCAGTTGTGATATGGTCTAAGCTGATCAAGGAGAAGGCAAGGGTGAGAAGATGCAAACAAAGGAATGTGGCCTAACAGAAGATGGAGTCTTGTGAAGGTTGATGACATAGTGTCATTAAGAGTGCTTGTCGGTATGTAAGTCAACTGGTAATGTGGACAAGGTGTAGATGTAGATGTCTTCCTGCCTTGTGAGAATGAGCATGCTTTGGATAGACATGTCTGATGACCGGTTTAGGTGTTCCACTGGTAGTTCAACAAAGTGCAGACATGAGGAGTCAATCGGTATAGTGTGAGATACTCACAATATTAGTAAACCGATAGGAAAGAAGAACCAGTAGAGTGTCTGATCGGTGATCCTATCTGGACTAGCATGAAGGGCCTTGTTGGCAGTTGGTCGACATGGATGCCAATTGGAGTCAAGGTGGCAAGCTCATGGAGATTAGTGAACTGTCGTGTAGATATAGTTATTTCCATAGGTTTGCATTCAATATGGATCTTGTGATTTATGGATCGGATCAGAGAAGTGTGGCTCGAGGAAGAATGAATGACAGAGAAGAATTAGGGAGTTATTGGTGCCTGGATCGAAGAAAGAAGATCAAACTGTGAGAAGAACTTGAGGAAGAAACAACAAAAATATTAATGGCGTTTTGACAGAGGTAGGTCAAGATAGATGATCATGTTTTCTATATTTGGAAAACGTGTATTGGAAGGCGCGTTATTCGTGGAGTTGTATAGTTGGCTATCTGGGAGATCAGATCGGGGAAGATTAGATTGGATTTAGTTTGCCTCGAGGGTGGTGAGGAAACCCTAACCGCCTAGATTTTGAATTGGCTTTTGGCAAGAAAACCAGTCTATAAATATGCAGGCCAAAGACATAGTTAAGTTGGTGCTGAAGAGAAGAGGATAGTACTACTACGAAGTGATTGAGTGTTACTTCTACATGTGAGAATAAATTAGCCAAGTGCTCAATGAGTATTTGAGATAAGAGGGAGAGTGAAGAGTAGAACCGATAGTGGTTATACCGGTAGAGCAGAAGTGAAGAGAGCTACAAATAAGGCAGATAGTGGACCAGTAGAGTATAGCACCGGTAAAGTGCAGAGCAGTGAGGAGGATATTTCACAGAGAAGAAGAAGAAGAGAAGAGGTGTACCGGTAGGGTTTGTTGGCAGTAGAGCAGCAGAAGAGTGAGTAGGTGTAGTAGAGAAGGTATCTCACCAGCAGAGTAAGATAAAATAAATGCTTGCAAGATTCACTTGTAACAAGATAACTACTTTTGTAATTGATGTTTTCATTGTGAACACTAAGTTGTAGCTCCTTTGGGTTGAAGCCCATAAACATGTTAGGGGTTGGTTCTCCTTGGGTTGGTGCCCTAAATATTGTAGTAGAGTTTTCATTGTGAGGCTGGACTGGAGCAGTAGACTCCACCAACATTTCTCACTGAGGTTTTTCCCATCTTGGGTTTTCCTCATATATATATTGGTGCTATGTGATGTCCCTTGTGTGATTGCAGTTGTGTTGGTCTCCCCACTAACTGATAAGTCTATTTTGAGTTATATCTATTAACCGATATGCTCAAATATGATAGCTAAAGGGAAAAGTTTGAGAAACACTGATTCACTCTCCTCTTAGTGGTGCATTGTATCTAACAATTGGTATCAGAACCTAGGTTCCTAGCTAGATGAGCTTTCTCCAACTTGGGTAGTTTCTAGCTTAAGGACACAATGGTTTGTTTAGTGTCAATCCCCGCTCTTGTGTTTGATAGTTCAAACTATTCTATTTGGAGTTGTAGAATGGAAGTCTTCCTATCCTCTCTAATGTTTGATATATGGATGTCGATTATTAATGGTCTCCCTAAGAATGCTAGTCCTCCCACCGGATCTGAAGAAGAAAGAAGATGCATGAGCAATGAAGAAGCCATGAAGGCTATATTTAGTGGGCTCATCAGTGATGTCTCCTCGCAGGTGGATAAGTGTAAATTAGTAAAGAGTCTATGGCATAGACTAAGGAAGCTCTATGGAAATGTACCCTGCACCACTGAATCAGTGTGTGAAAGTGAGAAGAACATTGCAATAGATACATGTGTAGATGATGAAGGTAGATCCACTAGCAGTCCCAGCATTGATGAAGAAGGAACCCACCTCGTCATGGCTCAAGGATATGAAGATGAGGTGCACACATCTGAAAGTGACAAGGCAAATAGATCCCACTGATAAGATGTGTTGGGAAGTGATTATAAGGAATAAGGAGACAAGGCAGATAGATCTAGCCATCAAGATCTATTTGATAGTGAAGGGGAAGAAGAAGAAGAAGATGTAGAAGTAGATATTTAGTGTGAACTAGTAAGTTCTCTAGAAGAGCTTCAAAATGTTAGAAATAATTTTAAAATCTACAAAAGATCAGTTCATGAGCATTGCACTCAATTGAGAACTTAGCTTGATGTGTCAAACCAAAAGGTTGGCTTATTGACCTCTCAACTAGAAGAGACAAAAAGATTGACTGATGATTTGAAATCCATCTTGGACTCCAAGGAAAGTCAAAGGGAGAACTTCAGAAATGAATGCAAGCTATTCAAGAATGCTGCTATAGTAGAGAAGAACCGACTGACAAAATGTCTTGAGGAATTTGAGAAATGCATCTCAAAGTTGAAGTCTCAGGAAGAGAACAACAAGGAGTGTCGGTGTGAAAATCTAGCATCTAGGCTAGAAGTAAAGAATGAAGAATATCTATAGCTGGTTGGAGAAATGAAGATTCTCTGAAATGACCTTGAGTAGTGTCAGGATGAGCTCAAGGTGAGAATCCAGTTTGATGGCAGGAGTGATGCCTTGGAGAAGATGTTGAAGAAGCATAAGCTTGCCAATGACACTGAAGGAATAGGTAGTGGTACCAGTGAATGATCCACCAACAAGAATATCCCCCACAATGACATTCAGTTTGTCTCCTCAAATAGAGAAAACAAAGGACAAACCTTCATAGTAAGAAATACTCTCTGAAAGAGAGTTTATCTAAATACAACCAGAGAGGACTTGCAGATGGAATGGGAGACCGGTGCAGCAAGAAGAAGGAACAATGCATATCCCAAAGGTAAAGGGAAGATGGGAGAAGATAACTTCACCGGAAGAGGAAAATGAGGAAGCAACAAAGAAGACCTCCTACCAGCAGAGGACAAAGAAATGCTACCACCCACAAGGAAAAACAACTATGGGAGAAGAAGAGACCAAGTGGAAGAGCTAAACAGAATGGACAAGCAAGGATCCATTCTCAAAGAGGAAGAAATGAAGATGCCAAATCGGTAAGATCTCCCCATGCATGGAAAAAACAAATTTGTAAGTCATATGCCATCTTTTACTGGTTACTGCTTTGCATGTAACGGCTTTGGCCATAGCGCAGAGGAATGTAGAAAGAAATCAAGAAAGAATAATATGGGATCTCATGGACATCATGCATTTGAGCAAAATGTATCTAGGACTAGATACATGCATGTCCCCTCTCCCGATTATGCAAATGTTTTTTGTCATAACTATAATGTTATTGGCCATAGAGAGTTTGAGTCTATAAATAGGAACCTACAGTTAGATGGAGGCCCATATAACAACTATGCTCTACAGAAGAGTGGATATAGAGCATATGGAAGTCAAAGACCTGCATGGAACCAAAGGGGAAATGTCCCTATAGGAGCAAGAGGTCCACCGGTTTCGATTGCCAGTCTATGTTAAGAGATTCCCCAATCATGAAGTTAGGATAGATGTTGTGTGCTACTCTAACACTACTGCTAGCTATGATGGAGGATTGGGAAATGGAAGGACTCATCAACAAAAGAAGGAAAGACCTGCTCCCAAATTTGAAAATGGGAAGAAGAATGAGATCAAGCAGGTATGGAGGAAGAAGACCATAGACCGACACTATGCATCCAATACACTGATGATATCTCCTAAGGCCTAAAGGAGATGCAAGATCTTAGGGGGAGTAATATACTAGATTTATCATTCACCCCCTCAGTGATGAAGGCAACATGGAAGAACATGTTTTTGCCAGTATAAAAGATTGGATCACTACAGCTATATCAAAGTATGACAAGATAACAATTGGAATCAGATACAAAGTGACACAGAATGTCAGGAGTCACAGGATGGTGCTCCAGTAGTGGTAGTGGACCAGTATAGAGAACCGGTATGTGGTGGATGTTATAGGCATGAATGCTAACAAGTATGTGCAGGTTATGTAAGACAATGACATTGGAGATCATTGCAATAGCCCCGGTAGCATGGAATGTGGAGTTCATGTCTCATGTGGTATTGGAAAAGAACTGAATGAGAAATGTTGGCCTATTGGTTGACCATGCATGCATGCATATTTATGGGATAACTAGTTAGATTTATGGCATGGTGATGTCATTGTATGGAATTGTGTTCATCCAGGATCATGTCATAAGCTATGGTGGATATAGTGGAATTGAAAGATGATCAGATGCTCAAAGTCGTAAAACTCAACTAGTTTATGGAGGAGATTAGAGCCCCGATATTAGGCCCCACCGAATTTAACAAACTAAGATGTATTATTGAGGGGGAGTTCAAGTGGCTATGATGCAAAGTCGGGATGCATGAACTTAGAAGAGTAAGTGCATTGACTGCCCAAAACTGCAGATGATGAAAAGTCATAGTAGGAATACCCAGGAGAATTTCATTGCAAGGGGTATCTACTTGTCATGTGGTTGGTTATATTCTTAGTACAATCACATTTGATTCCTACTTGTTAGGTGGCTATTTCTATTGGTAGTACAATCACATTTTATTCCTAAAGAATTTTGGATCAAACAGGAGGTGATGCAGGTTGATGGAAAGTGAGTAGTATTTACTGGCACATCCCTCCACAATTGAGTATTTTAACAAATGGTATAGAATTTACATGCTCAATTGTTGTCAGTTGATGGTTGAAGTCCTCCATCTCAAGTGATGTGACTTAAGAAGATGTAACAAGATGTAACAATTGGTGACAAGTGGTATCAAAGGAGGACTTGTATCCAATAAAGGAAAATGGGGAGAAAGAATTACGTTAGTGACTGGTAAATACAGGGAGGAATGATATCCTGATAGTACCCTTTTCCATTGTTGTCAAAGGGGGAGAAGGATTCTATAGTATACTACATACTACATGTATTGAGAATCCATGGATTAGAGAAAGGGGGAGAAAGACTTTGTAGTATGCTAGATACTAAATGAGTTGACATCAATGCCAAAGGGGGAGATTGTTGGCATTGGGTTGTCATTGATGTCAACTGGTATGGGATGACTACTAGTTTGAGAGATGTATGTGCAACACTGTCAAGGAGGAGTATGGGTTGAGATATCTTTGATATCACCTTGTGTTGCAGAACATTGATAAGGTAAGGAAGATGACTCTGGGAGTCACCGGTACACAAGTTGGTGCCTGACTTGTGTGGATGGAATGGTAAGGTGATCGGTACCAATATAGTGTATCACCGATAAGGAAACAATGTCAAGTGGTAAGTGATTTGTTGACATGGGGAAGTCAAATTAACCAAGTGAGTGGTTCTCAGCGTGCAAAGGTCATGACTAGCGGACAAGCAGGATAAGCAAGGTGCTTAGATATTGTTTCCAATGAAGAGGCACAATGTTACCTAAATCAAATCAACATAGAAAGAGAAGAATGAGCAGATCATAGGTATGCTATGAAGTTGTAGAACAATAGGAATCCCACCCGATGAAGATGCAGTCATCATGAGAAGAGGTGACTGACAATGAATGTTCTCACGCCGGATCTGTTTGTATTTTGATAATGTTTAGTTGTGATTACCATTGATGGACACACACTTATTTTATGTATGAGTTATTCTCAACCAGTAATATGTTTTGTGTTGTTTACACTAGTATTATATACCATTGTATGTATAGTCTTTGTTTATAGAAGACTACTGGTGTTTTGTAGAAGATGCTCACTGGTCATAGTGGTATGAAGACCTCAAGCAGAACGAGGACCCCTAGCGGAAATTAATCTTTTTGATCGAAACATTATGTTCCTGTTTTCCATTCTTTGTTCGTTAACCGGTAATCAGTATACTGTGATAAACTGGTATAATTGTAAAGTGTGATGAGTTATCATCCATCAACACTTTGGCAGTGTTTCTGTGTTGTGTTACCAAATGTGTCTAGATGCATTGTACCTAGGAAATTGTAGTCTAATCTTATTGGGCCGACATGAAATCAAATTCCTATATGAGGACATCATGTCTAGGGTTTTGTAGAGTTGATATGTGCGAGTATTGTAGAACAGATTAGGTCTGTGCGAAAAGGGTATCTCACTACAAAGATTGTGAGTGCAAAGGTAAGAAGACCGAAGTAATGTTGCAATGCATTAAGAGATAACTTCCAAGGATCTAATCAAGCATTTTGTGCTACTTTCTAGATCATTCACTTATTAATTACTAATCTCTTCAACAAGTGTAAAACCCTTAACTGGGTAGGCCCAGCCAAGCCTATTGTAAATCCTCTAACAAGGTGATTCACAGTTGTGGATTTAAAAGCCTTAAATAGGGTAGTCTTTAATAGGACTTATCTCCTAATAAAGATCCGGATTCCTAATAGGATCTTTTCTAGTGAAGAACATTGTAAGGCCTTAACTGGTCTGGTTACTATTTTGCAGATAGCTGAGTTGTGAGTTTTACTCACTGTGGTTTTTCCCATTTGGGTTTCCACATCAAAATATCTTGTGTTATGGTGATTGTGCTTTTGTGGCTGAATGCTCTATTTTCTATTTGGCTTGTTTATGTTTTAACATGTTTATTGTTTAAACTACTACACTAGTTTGCTGAAAAATTGTTTAAGAATTTGTTTAAGTTTTTAGGCATACTAATTCACCCCCCCCCTCTTAGTATTTATCAATTGGTATCAGAGCCAACATTTCTATAAGTCTAACCACTTGGAAGGAGATATGGGGGAATACAACATGAGGGAACTCACTCACCATCTGATTGAGTCTAAGAGAGCCTATGATGAACTCAAGATCAAGTATAAAGCCTCTTTAGCCAAGAGAAGAGAGCTTGTTGAGCAATTGATCCAATTTATTGAAAATGACTCTTCTGATGAAGCAGACATGAAGGCCATAGTTGGAGAAGTGAATAAACTAAATGAATCCAAAACTAAAATAAGGAGGGATTTGGAAGGACTAACTATCTAGATGAGCTAGGAGCTAGAAAATAGAAGAAAAGTTGAAGATTTAGTGAAGGACAAGGAGCATGGAATCTCTAAGTTGAAACAAGAGATTGGTACCATCACCGCTCATCTGGAAGAGGGTAATGAAGAGAAAGAAGAAATACAAGCAGACCTAAATCCTACAAGCTCTCTGAATGAAACCTTGATGAAGAGCAATGATGCTCTTTCCAAGGAACTTGCTGAGACAAAGGAAATACTTGCAAAGTTCAACTAGAGTGCTGCTAAATTGGAACAAAAGCTGGAATCAATGAAGCCATCAAAAGATACCACCGGACTTAGTTTCTCCGCATATGAGGAAGATGAAACCTCTGGAGCCAAGAGTAATGCACCAAAAGAGAAACCGGTACCTAAGAACACCAACAAGAGAAAAGGTAAGCCAAAGTTTAAACCTATATGCTTAAACTATCATAAGGAAGGACATACTACCAATGTATGTAGGAGCAAGGCTTACAATAATTTTCCTTACATGCAAAACAATGTGGCTAGAATTGGTAGATTTAATGGTCACTATTATGCATGCAAAAATTTTGGGCATAGATCTTTTGAGTGCAGGTCGGTTATGAACAACTCTAGAAGTTATGCACCAAAATCTAAAGGAGTTGTCCCAGAACCTCCTATAGACCAGAACCCAAACCGGTACAGAATCTATGACCACTAGTCAAATGGTTATGAAGCGGCAAATAGTTGGAGAGCATCCTATTTGATCTATCATGATAACAGTCACACTACTGTAGCATGCAGAAGGAAGAATGGAAATGTGAACACTAGACCATGGAGAACACCTGGAATGGTATGCTATCATTGCAACAAACTGAGACACACTAGCGGAGCATGCAGACTGAGAAAGAATCCATCAGGAGACATAATAGTCAACCCAGAGGGGAAGATTGATGTTGAAACTATCCAAGTGGATATGGATAAAACTTGGAAAAAGAAATCTGAAGAGAAGCCACAAGATGTACCAATTTCCACACCTAGTGTGGAGACCCCTAAACCGACAAACTAAGCTTCAAAAATCTTAGGGGGAAAATATCGATAACAATGTTGCGAACCCCCGAAGTATATTGGTAAAGTGTCTTTATCAGTATTGGCTACCTGTCGACCAATAGAAGAAATGAAGTGGTAAATGATATACTGATAGGGCATGCCTCTACCCTACTTTCTTCACCACTGGATCCAAAGAAGAAGAGGACCATTACTTACTTTGAGAGGATCAAATCTATTTAGGTACTAAAGCAGAAAAAGGGTAAAGCAGTGCCATCAGCATCGACACCGGTTACATCTATTGCCAGTCCTAAAGTGACCAAGAGGTCACCTGCTAGAAAGAAACTAGAGGCTATTCTGCCAAAGGTATTCGAAAGGAAGAGAAAAACTAGGAATAACTCACCGGATTCAGAAGACACTGAATCAGAGGTAGAAATTAAGAAGACAAGGCAATCAAGCAAGAAGATGAAGTCAACCGGTAATGTACCAGCAACCTCTGCATCGGTAAATATAGATATTTCTTCTTACAAGCCTATGACACATTGTGAAAGGACCATAAAGAATATTAGAAGGAAAGTTCTTGATGATTTAAAAGAATATTTTGTTGATTTTAATGATAGTGAAAAGGAGGATGTTGAACAAGAACTTATTAAATATTTATGTAATAATGATCAGTCACCTACCGATATTAAATTAGTTACTTCTAAATCTATTTATGATTGTTTGGATGATAAATGACGCATTTCCATTGAAAAGGAAAAAGAAATCAGGGAGAAAATTTTTTCTCAATATTTTCCAGATGCCTCAAATTCAGAATTGTTTGAGATTATTGATAAGTTCAAAGGCATCTTTTTCATGTGAAGAAGAAGACTTCAGCTACTCAGAGGAAAAAGACACCCATCTGCAGGTTAAAGCAGCTATCAAAATGCAGAAAGTATCTGAAGCTAATCGGCAAGCTGAGAAAGAGACTAACCTATCCACAGCCAAACCAGATGAAATCTTCGACAGTTTGGGTGAAAGAATAGCAAAAAAAAAATGACCCCACTGACGTTGATGCACTAGATGTTGAGGACACCACTCCAGAGAAGGTGAAAGCTAAAAAGGAGAGAGTCGAGAAAGAAAAAGATGAGAAAGTGGCAAAAGAGAAACTAGAAAGAGAAAAAGAAGAGAAAGAGAAACTGGTAAAAGAGAAAGCGGAGAGAGAAAAACAAGAGAAAGAGAAAATGGAGAAAGCGAGACAAGAGAAAGAGAGAGTAGAGAAGGAAGAGGAGAAGAAGAAGGAAGACAAGAAGAAGAAGGAGGAAGAAGAGAAGAAAAAGGAAGAAGAGAAAAAGAGGGAAGAAGAGCGGAAGAAAGAAGAAGAGAAGAAGAGAGTGGAAGAGGAGAAAGAGAAGGCTGCCAAGGTAGCCCAGGAAAAAGAAGAAGAGGAGAAGAAAAGACAAGAGGAGATGAAGGCAAAGGAAGGAGGACAGACTCCTAAGGCAACCAAAGATCAAGCCAAGCAGGTTGATCCCACTAGTTCCACTGATTTGACTCTTGCCTATTTGACTCAATCGATTGATGAAATTGAGTTACTTAGGAGCATTCAACTAGCACAGGTCAGATTGGAAGAACTGAGAAAAAGAAAGAACATGATGTCATTCAATTTTTTGTTGACACTCTTTCCACTCTAATCCCCGATACTAACCTTCCCAGTACTGATTCCTCACTGGCCAAGCTAAAACTTCTTTGCATAGTAGTAGATGATAAAGTGCAATCTTGAGAAGATGTTGCCTAGGCTTCTACAAAGAAGAAGCATGAAAAAGCTCTGAAAGTTTCATTAGTAAAGAAAATGGATGCAGACAGAGCAAAACTGCTTAAGCAAAAGGATGATATAAGTTTAGCTATGGGTGAAGGTAACCTACTCTTGAGCAAAATCTGCCAACCTCACCTATTTTGAGAAGATGTTCTGAAACAGAAGAGTCAACTCCAATCAGAGTTACAGAAGTATATTGGCAACTTCAAATTTCCATATGATTTGTTTACAGTGTATGGATAGACTGTTCACACTCACCAACATCAGATTGCAAAGAATGACTCAGAGATCTGCAAGTGGATTCAAGATCTGCAGGAGCTCTAGTTGCTTCTATTACCAAAATTACAGGTTCTTCAAAACTGCTTCCTGAACTTGGAGGCTATTACTATAACATAGGAAATGAGCACTATCGATGCAATGGAAGAATTAGCCTTCCAGATGAAGACCGAGAGTGAAATTTTTGCCTCACTTCTTGATTCGTGGTCTTCAAGCATAAAGAATTTTTTTAGAAACTTTAAATCTCTTTTTGAGAAGTTTTACTCTTTATTGTCATGAACATATAATCTATTTTTATGTTATGCAATATAACTTTGTGAAAAAGGGAATGTTTTGCATTACTTTGTCATTGTTGGCAAAGGGGGAGTAGTATTGAAAATTTCATGCACATACTTGTAGTTTTTGTAAAGGGAGTAGTGTATATGCTTAGGGGGAGTAATTTTGATTATGGCATCTGTTTTTGTTTTGTAAGCACTTAGATGTCAAAATTTTCCTAATTGTTGCCATCAATGCCAAATGGGGAGATTGTTGGTATTTTGATAATGTTTGGTTGTGATTGTCATTGATGGATAGACACTTATTTTATGTATGAGTTATTCTCAACTGGTAATATGTGTTGTGTTGTTCACACTGGTATTGTATGCCATTCTATGTATAGTCTTTGTTTGTAGAAGACTACTGGTGTTTTGTAGAAGATGCTCACCAGTCGTAGTGGTATGAAGACCTCAAGTGGTATGAAGACCTCAAGTGGAACGAGGACCCCCAGCGGTAGTTAATCTTTTTTATCGAAACATTATGTTCCAATTTTCTAGTCTTTATTAATTAACCGAGAATCGATATACTGTGATAAACTAGTATAATTGTAAAGTGTGATGAGTTATCATCCACTGACACTTTGGCGATATTTCTGTGTCGTGTTACTAAATGTGTCTAGATGCACTGTACCTAGGAAATTGTAGTCTAATGTTATTGGGCCAACATGAAATCAGATTCCTATATGAGGACATCATGTCTAGGGTTATGTAGAGTTGATATGTGTGACTATTGTAGAACAGATTAGGTCTGTGCGAAAAGGGTATCTCACTACAAAGATTGTGAGTGCAAAGGTAAGAAGACTGAAGTAATGTTGCAATGCATTAACAAAGAACTATCAAGGATCTAATCAAGCATTATCTACTACTTTCTAGATCATTCACTTGTTGATTACTAATCTCTTCGACAAGTCTGAAACCCTTAATTGGGTAGGCCCAACCAAGCCTATTGTAAATCCTCTAACAAGGTGATTCACAGTTGTGGATCTGAAATCCTTTAACAGGGTAGTCTTTAACAACACTTATCTCCTAACAGAGATTTGGATTCCTAATAGGATCTGTTCTGGTGAAGAACATTGTAAGGCCTTAACCGGTCTGACCTTGACTGATCTGGTTACTATTCTACAAATAGTTGACTTGTGAGTTTTACTCATTGTGGTTTTTCCCATTTGGGTTTCCACGTCAAAATATCTTGTGTTATGGTGATTGTGCTTTTGTGGGTGAATGCTCTATTTGATATTTGGCTTGGTTATGTTTTAACCAGTTTGTTGTTTAAACTACTACATTGGTCTACTGAAAAATTGTTTAAGAATTTGATTAAGTTTTTAGGCATACTAATTCACCCCCTCTTAGTATTCATCATGATCTACTGGTGAATTGAGGAAATGCCTTAAGTGCATGAGAACAAGAATTTGCACCAAACCGATAGAGAAGGAAAGTTGAGTTGCCAGAATAGATGTTGTGTGATGTGTTTGTCACTTTGACAAACCAGTTGTGATATAGTCTGAGCTGATCAAGGAGAAGGCAAGGCTGAGCAGATGCAAATAGAGGAATGTGGCCTGACTAAGGATGGAGTTTGGTGAAGGTTGATTACATAGTGTCATCAAGAGTGCTTGTCGGTATGTACGTCCATCGATAATGTAGACAAGGTGCAGATGCAGATGTCTTCCCATCTTGTGGGAATGAGCGTGCTTTGGATACACATGTTTGATGAATAGTTTAGGTGTTCCACCAACAGTTCAACAAAGTGCATACATGAGGAGTCAACTGGTACAGTGTGAGATACCAACAGGGTTAGTAAACCGGTAGGGTTAGTAAACTGGTAGGAAAGAAGAACCGATAGATTGTCTGGTCAGTGATGCTATCTAGACCGACATGAAGGGCCTGGTTGGCAGTTGGTCGACATGGATGCCAATTGGAGTCAAGGTGGTAATCTCGTAGAGATTGGGGAAGTGTCATGTAGATATAGGTATTTCTACAAGTGTGCATTGAATATGGATCCCGTGATTTATGGATCAGATCAGAGAAGTGTGGCTCGAGGAAGAATGAACGACAGAGAAGAATCAAAGGGTTGTTGGTCCCTAGATCGAAGCAAGAAGACTAGACAGTGAGAAGACCTTGAGGAGGAAACAACAGAAACATTAATGGTGTTTTGACAAAGGTAGGTCAAGATACATGATCATGTTTTCTATATTTGAAAAATGTGTATTGGAAGGCGCATTATTGGAGGAGTTGTACAGTTGGCTATCTGCGAGATTAGATCGGGGAAGATCTGATTGGATTTGGTTTGCCTTGATGGTGGTGAGGAAACCCTAACTACCTAGATTTTGAATTGGCTTTTGGCGGGAAAACCAGCCTATAAATATGTAGGCCAAAGAGATAGTTAAGCTATTGCTGAAGAGAAGAGGATAGTACTACTGCGAAGTGATTGAGTGTTACTTCTTCATGTGAGAGAAAATAAGCCAAGTGCTCAATGACTATCTGAGATAAGTGGGAGAGTGAAGAGAAGAAACCATAGTGGTTATATTGACAGAGCAGAATTGAAGAGAGTTGTAGAGAAGGCAGACAATGGACTGGTAGAGTATAGCAATGGTAAAGTGCAGAGTAGTAAGGAGGAGAATATGTGTACTAGTAGGGTTTGTCTATGGTAGAGCAACAGGTGAGAGCAACAGAAGAGTGAGTAGGTGTAGCAGAGAAGGTATCTCACTGGCAGAGTAAGGTATAAGAAATGGCTGCATGATTCACTTGTAACAAGATAACTACTTTTGTAATTGATGTTTTCATTGTGAACACTGAGTTGTGGCTCCTTTGGGTTGAATCCCATAAACAAGTTAGGTGTTGGTGCTCCTTGGGTTGGTGCCCTAAACATTGTAGTAGAGTTTTCAATGTGAGGCTGGATTGGAGCAGTAGACTCCAACAGCATTTCTCACCGAGGTTTTTGCCATCTTGGATTTTCCTCATATATATATATTGGTGTTATGTGATGTCTCTTGTGTGATTGTGGTTGTGTTGGTCTCCCCACTAAGCGGTAAGTCTATTTTAAGTTAGATCTATTAATCGGTATGCTCACATAGGATAGCTAAAGGGAAAAGTTTGAGAACCAATGATTCACCCCCTCTTAATGGTGCATTGTGTCTAACAATTGGTATTAGAGCCTAGGTTCCCAACTAGATGAGCTTTCTCCAACTTGGGTAGTTTTTGGCTTAATGATACAATGGTTTGTTTAGTGTCAATCCCCGCTCCTATGTTTGATGGTTCAAACTATTCTATTTGGAGTTGCAGAATGGAAGTCTTGTTATCCTCTCTAGGGTTTGATGTATGGATGTTGGTTATTAATGGTCTCCCTAAGAATGCTAGTCCTCCCACCAGATCTGAAGAAGATAGAAGATGCATGTGCAATGAAGAAGCCATGAAGGATATATTTAGTGGGCTCACCGATGATGTCTCCTCACAGGTGGATAAGTGTAAATCAGCAAAGAGTCTATGTGATAGAATAAGGAAGCTCTATGGAAATGTATGCTGCACGACTGAATCAGTATGTGGAAGTGAGAAGAACATTGCAGTAGATACATGTGCAGATGATGAAGGCAGATCCACTAGCAATCGCAACATTGATGACAAAGGACCGCACCTCCTCATGGCTCAAGGATCTAAAGATGAGGTGCACACATCTGAAAGTGATAAGGCAAATAGATCCCATCAACAAGATGTGTTTGGTAGTGATGATGAGGAAGAAGGAGACAAGGTAGATAGATGTAGCCATCAAGATCTATTTGATAGTAAAGGAGAAGAAGAAGAAGATGCAGAAATACATATTGAGTTTGAATTGGTAAGTGCTCTAGAAGAGCTTCTAAATGTTAGAAATGATTTTAAAATCTGCAAAAGATCAGTTCATGAAGATTGCAGTCAATTGAGAATGTGCCTTGATGTGTCAAACCAAATGGTTCGCTTATTGACCTCTCAACTAGAAGAGGCAAAACGATTGACTGATGATTTGAAATCAGCCTTGAACTCCGAGGAAAGTGAAAGGGAGAACTTGAGAAATGAATGCAAGCTATTCAAGAATGCTGCTATAGTAGAGCAGAACCGGCTAACAAAATTCTTTGAGGAATCTGAGAAATGCATCTCAGAGTTGAAGTGTCAGGCAGACAACACCAAGGAGTGTCGGTGTGAAGATCTAACATCTAGGCTAGAAGTAAAGAATCTAGAATATCTGCAGCTGGTTGGAGAAATGGAGATTCTTTGAAATGACCTTGAGAAATGGCGAGATGACCTCAAGGTGAGAATCTGGTTTGATGGCAGCACTAATGCCTTGGACAAGATGTGGAAGAAGGGTGAACTCACAATACTGGTTCCCACTTTTTGACCAGCTTTAACACTTAGATGAACATTTTGCAAAAAACCTTCACTTTCCGACACCTATAACTTTTAAATCGTTAAGAATTTGAAGATGATGTAAACTAGTGATTTGTAACATCCTTTTTGTAGATTCTAAATATTTTTTTTTCAAATTTTTTTGAATAAAATTTTATTGATTTTTCCATCTCCCTCAAAAGTAGTTTTTTACAGGAAACAACATTTTTTAAGAGTGATGTGCATCCTGAAACGTATAAATTTTTTTCTATAAATGATAAAAACTTATCTCTTTTAAATTTTGGTTTGTAACATCAATACCCAGGGCATGCAATTGGTTTGATAGTGATATGTTGAATATTGTTTATTTTATTAAGTTTTGAAGTCCGACTAATTATAATTTAGATATAGGTGTACGTTTGAACACATAACTTGCTCTATATATATCAAAATTAAGTTTTATTTTTTTTGTTAGAAAGAAGACATCAATACCTAGGGCATAGATTTTTTCAAAAAAAATTTGAATTAGTTTGCTATTTTTCCCAATGCATTGAACAAAGAATTTCATGTTCAATGAAAAACCTACATTCATAAAAAATAAAATAAAAATATATTCATAAACTTAAATATATTAAAAATTATACTATTTGGAAAGCTTATAATAAGGACTAAATCCTTAAGAAAACAAAACTTCTAAATGAATTCGTTTGACCCCTCAAAAGCTAATGTAAAATTGGTTTTTTTTCAGCATTTGATAGATGCAAAGGAGACTCCATTGCAAGTATGATTTATAAGTAGAGAGGTTCTATCCAAGAAATTTTGATCTAAGAGCCTTTGATCTAACTCTCTTCAATTAATTACTTCAAATGGGACCTCTTAAAGCTTAAATAATTATATTTTCCAAAAAATGTATGATTTCAACAAAAATCAGGATGTACCAAAAAGTGGGAACCAGCTTTGTGAGTTCACCCAGAAGCAAAAGCATGCCAAGGAAACTGAAGGGTTTGGTAGTGGTGCTAGTGAATGCTCCACAAGCAAGAATGTCCCCCACAATGACATTCAGTTTGTCTCCTCATATAGAGAAAACAAGGGACAAAACTTCAAGGTAAGAAATGCTCCTCTGAAGAAAGTTGATCTAAATACAACTGGAGAGAACTTGCAAATAGGAAGGAAGACCAGTGCAAGAAGAAGAAGGAACAATGCATATCCCAAAGGTAAAGGGAAGATGGGAGAAGACAGCTTCGCTAGAAGTAGGAAAATGAGGAAGCAAAAAGAAGACCTCCTACTGGCAGAGGACAAAGAAATGCTACCACCCATAGGGCAAAACAAGTGTGGGAGAAGAAGAGACCAAATGGAAGAGCTACATAGAATGGACAAGAAAGGATGCATTCTCAAAGAGGAAGAAATGGAGATGCCAAACCGGTAAGATCTCCCCATGCTTGGTAGAAAAAATTTGTAAGTCATATGCCATCTTTTATCGGTTACCGCTTTGCATGTAATGGCTATGGCCATAGGGAAAAGGAATGTAGAAATAGATCTAGAAAGAATAATATGGGATCTCATTGACTTCATGCATTTGAGCAAAATGTATCCAGGAGTAGATACATGCATGTCCCCTCTCCCGGTTATGCAAATGTTGTTTGTCGTAACTGCAATGGTATTGGTCATAAAGAGTTTTGAGTGTAGAAAGAGGAACCTACAGTCATATGGAGGCCGATATAACAACTATGCTTTGCAGAAAAGTGGATATGGAGCATATGAAAGTCAAAGACCTACATGGAACCAAAGGCGAAATATCCCTCAAGGAGCAAGAGGTCTACCAGTTTTGGTTGCCAGTCTATGTTAAGAGATTCCTCAATCATGAAGTTGGGATGGATGTTGTGTGATAGTATAGCACTACTTCTAGCTATGATGGAGGATCGGGAAATGGAAGGACTCATCGGCAGAAGAAGGAAAGACCTGCTCCCAAATCTGAAAATGGGAAGAAGAATGAGATCTAGCAGGTATGGAGGAAGAAGACCATGGACCAGTACTATGCATCTAATATACTAGTGATATCTCTTAAGGCCTAAAGGAGATGTAGGATCTTAGGGGGAGTAATATACTGAATTTTTCATTCACCCCCTTAGTGATGAAGGCAATATAGAAGAACATGGTGTTGTCAGTATGAAAAATTGGATCACTACTACTATATCAAAGTATAACAAGATAACAATTGGAATCAGATACAGAGTGACCCAGAATGTCAGGAGTCACAGGATGGTGCTCTGGTAGTGGTAGTGGACCAGTACAGAGAACCAATATGTGTTGGATGTTACAGGCATGAAAGCTAACAGGTACTTGCAGGTTATGTAAGACAATGAAGTTGGAGATTATTGCAATAGTCCTGGTACAATGGAATGTGGAGTTCATGTCTCAGGTGGTATTGGAAAAGACCCGAATGACATATGCTGCCCTAGTGGTTGACCATACAGGAATGCATATTTATGGGCTAACCAGCTAGATCTATGGCATTGTGTTCATCAAGGATCATGTCATAGGTTGTGGTGGATATAATGGAACTGAGATATCATCAGATGATCACAATTACACAACTCAACCGGTTTATGGAGGAGATTAGAGCCTCGGTATTAGGCCCCATCGGGGATAAGAACCTGAGATGTATTACTCAGGGGCAGTTCAAGTGGCTATGATGCAAAGTCGGGATGCTTGAACTTAGAAGAGTAAGTGATCTGATTGCCCAAAACTGCAGATGATGAAAAGTCACAGTAGGAATACCCAGGAGAATTTCATTGCAAGGGGTATGTACCTGTCATGTGGTTGGTTGTATTCATAGTACAATCACATTTGATTCCTACTTGTTAGTTGGCTGGTTGTATTGGTAGTACAGTCACATTTGATTCCTAAAGAATTTTGGGATCAAATAGGAGGTGATGCAAGTTGACGGTAGGTGAGTAGTGTTCACTTGCACATCCCTCTGCAATTGAGTATTTTAACAAATGGTATAGAATTTGCATGCTCAATTGGTGTTAGTTGATGGTTGAAGTCCTCGATCTCAAGTGATGTGACTTGAGAAGATGTAACAAGATGTAACAATTGGTGACAAGTGCTATCAAAGGAGGAGTTGCATCCAATAAAGAAAAATGGGGAGAAAGAATTATGTCAGTGACTGGTAAATACAGGGAGGAATGATATCCTGATAGTACCATTTGTCATTGTTGTGAAAGGGGGAGAAGGATTCTGTAGTATAGAACATACTGCATGTGTTGGGAATCTATGGATTCGAGAAAGGGGGAGAAAGACTTTGTAGTATGCCGCATACTACATGGGTTGACATCAATGCCAAAGGGGGAGATTGTTGGCATTGGGTTGTCATTGATATCAACCGGTATGGGATGACTACCAGTATGATAGATGTATATGCAACACTATTAAGGAGGAGTACAGGTTGAGATATCTTTGATATCACCTTGTGTTGCAGAATACTGATAAGGTAAGGAAGATGACCCTGAGAGTCATTGGTACACAAGTTGGTGCCTGACTTGTTTGCATGGAATGGTACGGTGATCGATACCGGTACAATGTATCATTAGTAAGGAAAGAATGTCAACTGGTAAGTGATTTATATCCATGGGGAATTCAGATCAACCAAGTAAGTGGTTGTTAGCCTGCAAAGGTCATGAACAGTGCACAAGCAGGTTGAGAAGGTGCTTGGATGTTGTTTATGATGAAGAGGCAGAATGTTACCTAAATCACATCAATGCAACAAGAGGAGAATGAACAGATCATAGGTATGTTGTGAGGTTTCTGAATAGAAGGACTCGCACCTGATGAAGACGCAATCATCATGAGAAGAGGTGACTGACAATGAATGTGCTCACACCGGATCTACTGGTGAATTGAAAAAATGCCTTAAGTGCATGAGAACAAGAATTTGCACCGGACCAATAGAGAAGGCAAGTTGAGTTGCGAAAATAGATGGTGTGTGATATGTTTGTCACTTTGACAAACCAGTTGTTATATGGTCCAAGATGATCAAGGAGAAGGCAAGGGTTAGAAGATGCAAATAGAGGAATGTGGCTTGACTGAAGATGGAGTCTAGTGAAGGTTGATGACATAGTGTCATCAAGAGCGCTTGTCGGTATGTAAGTCCACCGGTAATGTCGAAAAGGTGCAGATTTAGATGTCTTCCCACCTTGTGGGAATGAGCATGCTTTGGATAGACATGTTGGATGACCGATTTAGGTGTTCCACTGGTAGTTCAACAAAGTGAAAAGATGAGAAGTCAACCGGTAAAGTGTGAGATATTGGCAGGGTTAGTAAACCAAAAGGAAAGAAGAAGTGGTAGAGTGTCCGGTCAATGAAGCTATCTGGACTGACATGAAAGGCTTGGTTGGTAGTTGGTCGGCATGGATGCCAATTGGAGTCAAGGTGGCAAGCTCGCAGAGATTGGTGAAGTGTCGTGTAGATATAGGTATTTCTATAGGTGTGCAATGAAAATTGATGTCGTGATTTATGGATCAGATCAGAGAAGTGTGGCTCGAGGAAGAATGAACGACAAAGAAGAATCAGGGAGTTGTTGGTGCCTGGATCGAAGCTATAAGATCAGACTGTGAGAAGACCTCAAGGAGGAAACAACAGAAACATTAATGGCTTTTTGATAGAGGCAAGTCAAGATACATGACCGTGTTTGCTATATCTAGAAAACGTGTAGTGGAGGGCACGTTATTGGTGGAGTTGTACAGTTGGCTGTCTGGGAGATCAGATCGGGGAAGATTTGATTGGATTTGGTTTTCCTCAAGTGTGGTGAGGAAACCCTAACCGCCTAGATTTTGAATTGGCTTTTGGCAGGAAAACTAGTCTATAAATATGCAGGCCAAAGAGATAGTTAAGTTGTTGCTAAAGAGAAGAGGATAGTGCTACTGCGAAGTGATTGAGTGTTACTTCTGCATGTGAGAGAAAATCAGCCAAGTGCTCAATGAGTATCTCAGATAAGTGGGAGAGTGAAGAGAAGAACCAGTAGTGGTTATACCAGTAGAGAAGAAGTGAAGAGAGTTGCAGAGAAGGCAGACAGTGGACTAGTAGAGTATAGTACCGATAAAGTGCAGAGCAGTGAGGAGGAGATTCCGCAGAGAAGAAGAAGAGAAGAGGTGTACCAGTAGGGTTTGCTGGTAGTAGAGCAATAGGTGAGAGCAGTAGAAGAGTGAGTATGTGTAGCAGAGAAGGCATCTTACTGGCAGAGTAAGGTATAAGAAATGGTTGCAAGATTCACTTGTAACAAGATACTACTTTTGTAATTGATGTTTTCACTGTGAACACTTAGTTGTAGCTCGGTGCAAGGGTTGTAGCTCCTTTGGATTGAAGCCCATATACAAGCTAGGGGTTGGTGCTCCTTTGGTTGGTGCCCTACACATTGTAGTAGAGTTTTCATTGTGAGGATGGATTTTAGTAGTAGACTCCAGTAGCATTGCTCACTGAAGTTTTCCCATGTTGGGTTTTTGTCAAATATATATTGGTGTTATGTGATGTCCCTTGTGTGATTGTAGTTGTGGTTGTCTCGCAACTAACCGGTAAGTCTGTTTTGAGTTAGATCTATTAACCGGTATGGTCACATAAGATAGCTAAAGGGAAAAGTTTGAGAACCATTGATTTACCCCCCTCTAAGTGGTGCATTGTGTCTAACACGAAGTTCACTGTGGATCATCTTGATTGCTCTTAATGGTATCACATAAAAGAAAGTAGCCCAAAAAATTTATACTCCACCACACTTTTGCCTATAAATACTATCAATAGTCACCAACCTGTGATACACACAAGCTCACAATTATATCTTTCCTTCAGAGTTGTTGTCATGTTTGTACAGATTTGCAAAGCCCATATGGAAGCAATAGCAACGATCGGTGGCGCCGATCATGGTGGGTCATTTGCCAGATTGACTATACACAAATTAAAAGCAGAAATATTGAATGCAGATACCCAGAGGCTTGGTGAAGACGTATACAAAGACGTATACACGAAAGAAGATCACAGAAGGAGATGGAAAATCGCCAAAACGCACCTACAAGAGCATGATATTTCCTGGCGTGGTGCTACTCCTGCCTCTCTCTCCATGCTCGCTCCATGAGAAGCCGCTCCTTCATAGCCTCTCCATCGTATCTCACCATCGTGTTTGAAAATCCAAATTTGGTTTGGAATTTTTTCATTCAAATTGTATTAGGCGGGAGATATTCTAAAAGCTTGGGCGTATGTACAAAAGCAAACCCAAAACTTCATCTATTCTTACGTCCATCAAATCCTCCATCTATCATGTTATGCATGTGGATGGCTATCATGGTTATGAAATGTTACCCATGCTGTTTTATTTGGAGAATAGCCTGTGCCCACAAAAACTTAATTTTTTGTTAGAAAATTTACCAAGCATATCAAAGAAAATCCTCTTCACAGTACGTAGTATCTGCTCTCCAATTAATATTTCCTACCGTAAACACCATTTTTTATACTACAAACCAACTTGACAGTTGTTGGCTGGTTGCAGAAGGTAGCAGAATGAGTATTTGGTACATAACCTTATCAACTATCACTATAGAAATGAACAACATCCGGTTTTATTTGATTGCTAAAATATTTTAGTGCTTTGATCAGATTGTTTGCTTAAATATTTTAGTACTTTGATTATATTATTTGTTAAGTACCCTTTATTGAAGAATCCAAGTATACCCGAATCCCCCGCTGGTCCTGTTGCCGCTAGTGCTGGATCAGCTACCTCCACCACTATCAATGCTTCTACAAGGAGGTCAACTTGAAGAACGTTCTATCAATTTTACCACTACAATCTCTAACATGCATGGGCCTGGAATGAATATAAGTAGGGCACCTCTCTCTGTGTACTCCATTTCAGTGGTCGCTTAAGATAGAACCGCCATATTTGTTCCCCTTATTTAATATGTTGATCTCCAGTAAATCTTGGCAAAATTTACCATAGTGAGGTTGGATAGGATCTCCATGTCTAATCCATCTATTTGATTGATGTTTGAAGGCTCCACCAACTTCATTATGCTCCAGACGAATCCTGCCCCGATTAGCTCCTATCTTCAACAAACTGGTGGAATGTTTGCTACAAACTAAATTTTAGTTGTTTATATTATTTTGTGTCAGTTAGTTTTTATTTATTAGTGTTTTCTTGCATATCTAATTGTTGTTGGGATGTGAAGTTCGATTTTTCGTTTCATCTTCCTCATCTTTTTACCTTTGTCTTCTGTTGAAGATTATTGTATAAATACGAGGGCAAAGCCCTATGTATGTAAGCTGTAATAATAATTAAAGATCTCTGAGCTCTTCTTTCTCGTGGATGTAGCCAAATTGGTGAATTACATCAAATACTGTGTTTGTGTATAATTTGTATGTTCCCAATTTGTCCAAATTAGTTTTAACAATTGATATCAGAACCTGAGATTTGAAGGAGAGTAGGGCAGGAATGAATAGTGAAAGGGCAACATAAAGTTTTTAGGACTGGATGCTCTATTCTGCCAAGACTGTCAAATATATCGTAGTTGAGAAATTATCCCCAATAACCAGGTGGGTTGTCTCACATGGTAGAATATTGTGATGTTTCAGTCTGATTAATAGATTTCAAGGCTCCTAAAGGTTTCTTGTTTGTCTATATTTATCTTGGATATCTGTATTTATTTTACTGTTTTCTTTTTTCAAACGGGTATGGCCTTGAGATTCAACCTATCATTTTATTTGCAATTTGAGTGGGTATTATTGGATGTTGTTTTGGGGATAGCATTAAGTCAAAGGCTGAGAGCTCAAAAATAAAAATAAAATATTATGAGGAGTTGTGTAAGGAATTAGAGAGTAGTTTGTAGGCATGTGAAGATGAGGAGACCACATGAGTGAAGATAAGAAAAATTCAGTGAAATGAAAGGAATGCATAGTGAAAGAAGAAACAAATTTGATAGGGAATACAAAAAGTGAATAAGAGAAAAGAGAGATGACAAGGTGCAGAGGATAATAATAAGAAAGAAATGAAATAATTTTTTAACTTGTAGCGCATAGTGGTGAGAATGAAAGATGGAGATATGGAAAAACCATGTGGATAAATAAGGAGATTGCAGAGGAACTGAGAGAAGCATTATAAATGGAGAGAAGTAATCTTCCCAAGATAATAGAGGAATAGAAAAAGAATAAATAAATCATCAAAGGCAATCTAAGAATGCACAGAGAATGCAAAAAGACATTGTTTGTTTTAAGAAAGATATTAATATTGCATGAAAGGCATGGCAATGGTGGGAGGCAGAAGGGGTAGAGGGATCTCGAAGATGGAATTTTGTTCGACAACATACTAATTCTATCAAATGAGGAGGTTGCAAAGGAGTACAAAAATGGAAGGGTAAATTTAGCTTTGAAAAAGGAAGATAGTTTGAGGAAGATGCTACGGGAATTCATTGGTTATGACAAGAAGCCTCTAAAAGCACTGCCCACCACAAAATTGCATTCGCTCCCTTCAAATTTTCCGTTGTCTTCTCTATCGAAGTCACCATGTTTTGGCATGTGTGGTGCTAGAAATACGCAAGGGATAGAACAAACTTGCAACTTGCAACAACCTCATTGCTTAGATGGTATTGGTAATGTGCATGGAGTAAGAAGTTTGTTTTTAGACATGCTTTCTATAACATGCAGATGCAGAGGCATAAAATTATGGCAATGGATGAGTGGGAGCTCCTTATTGCTTGTGGGAAGATGTTGGATTTGGGCCTAATTCTATAGAGCATGAAGCATTTGCAACTGTAAGTTATAACTGTTCAGTGTGATGTTGGTATCATTTTACAGATTTTGTTTATGATGTCTATTAACCTGACTACTCATTGTAGATTGGTAAATCAGACCATGGATCTAATGTTTGAGTCTTTAAGCCTATAGATTATCCAAATGGATAATTAGGGTGTCTCCACACAACTTGTAGAATGCTTATCATGATACCATGAATAGTTCGGTGTCACACTGCAGTGGGAGTTTTTTATTTTGGTAGTGAGTTTTTGTCAATAGGTGGTTACCTTCATGTGATTGGAGATGTTGACTCTTAGATGCCATGGCAGGCACTTGATTCTAGATTAGAGCATTGGTATGATACAAGTTCTCTTGGCAATTTATGCTTATTAGAGCATGTGGTCTTCATTTGTGAAGATGTAAGATCAAGTTGTCATGTTGTGTTCCTAGGTAATAGAGACGTGCAGTGGGAGTTTTCCCATTGGTCTTGTTAGTGCTCTTAGTATCGAGTACATTAGCGGATTGACCACGGAGGTACTTTTGAAAAGTAAGAGGCTTGGGTGATGCTGGAGTTCTTTTGGGATTAGAAAACATTTGTTGAGACGGTATCTTTTTAGAGGTTTCATGAAGATGACCAAGGAGCCTACACCTGGTGATGGACGCAAGTTCATTCTAGACCTAGAGGATATTGTTCTTGAAGAGAGTCATTATGACTTGGTGTATCCTGGAGGAGAATTCTTAGTCCCCACTCTTGGTCTACTCAACATATTTATCTCCTTGTAGGAGATGGTTGAGATGCTTCCTAGTTTTGAAATGATATTGAGTTTGATCTTCCTTGATTACAGGATCTTACATCCATATTGGTTGGGTGTTGTTAATGCTTTCATTTTGGGAGGTAAAGGAGATCATACTTGGCACAACTGAGCACTTGGTGGTGTTGGTAGAAGGATGAGATAGAGTTTGCATGGATGTTTCTTCCTAGAGTTTTTTGAGGTCATCTATTATTGGTGTACTTTATTTTTTTTAATAGAAATATGTGATCTTTTCTTGAGAACTTGGAGGATGTCAAGTGAGATTTTGTAGCAGGTTGGTTGCAGGTTGCAAATCATTGTGATTTTATTATTGACACACCTTTTATGTTAGTGTTGATTGGTAGATTTGAGTTATTTTGGTTAACATTGTTCATTCAACATGTGGACTGCTATATAAGTGTCTTCTAGTTTTTCGCACATGAATAGTTTTGGTGTTTTTTGTTGGAAGATGATACTAAAACGAATTGTTGTATGGGCTAGACATGTTGGCATGGTTTTATTTGATGTTGTATGTTTAGTTGGATGTGATTAGAAATTAGTTGTGGTTGCTATTCCAGCTATGGTGATTGATTCTCAACCTATTTATTACCATGGGATTTGGTGGTTGCTTTTGGATATTGGTTGAGAATGGAAAGCAGAGGATATAATTCAAGTGGGAGGCTATTCAGATGTGAAGTCGCAACATCACTTGAACTTCAGGTGGGAGATTGTTGGGATGTGAAGTCCGACTCTTCGTTTCATCTTCCCCATCTTGGTCCCTTAGTATTGTATTGAAGATTATTGTATAAATATGAGGGAAAAGCCCTATGTATGTAAGTTGCAATAATAATAAAATATCTCTTCTTTGCTTTTTGGTGGATGTAGCCAAATTGGTGAACCACATTAAATATCGTGTTTGTGTATAATTTGTAGGATACCAATTTGTCTAAATTAGTTTTAACAATTGCATGGCAGTTGAGTGTTTGATGTTAAATTTATGAAGTATCAGTGTTTCACTTGTTTGATGTTAAATTTATATAGTATCAAAGTTTCACTTAAATGGTGTCAGCTTATTCTTGAGATAAATGGAGAGATGGTTGAAATTTTTTAATTGAATAACAATGGATACTAGGTGTTGGTATGTTAATTTCTCCACATGCATGTGATCAACTGTAGTTTGAACTCCAGTTCATTGCATAAGATAAAAACAGAATATTGGTAATTTCTTCCACTTGCATGAGAAGAACTCTAGTTTGCATGAGCTAAAAGTAAGAGCTCTAAAATGGAATTTACATCAAGATTTAAACTACAGTTGAAGATATGTATTTCTAAAAGTATAATTTGCATGGAAAGCTAACTGCATGTTTGTTTTTTTATTTTTAGTTGGCATTCATGTGCCAAAGACCTCTATATAAAGAGGTAGATTGTATTATAAAATATTTATCTTTGATCATTCAATCATTGATCCTTGATCACACAATCAAGAAGTGTTTTATATTTAGTTTTGATCAAATATAAAGTTTTATCTTTTTTTTGAAGCAATTATGTGTTTATTGCTATGTAGCAATTTATGTCTATTTTTTATTTTCTTTATTTGGTATCAGAGCCATGTTCCAGAAATTATCTGGGTTAAATTGGTGAAGCTGCAGAAAGAACCAAAGAGATCCGACTAGTAAGAAGGAAGGTCAATGAGATGAGAAGATTGTCATTTTCAAGACGAAGCTTTGTTGCCACGTTTGAAGTTGCAAGAAGATCACAATCAAACAAGGATGATTTTATGTTGAAGGTTCTTGTAATGGAAGTCTATTGCCACCAGTCTAAGTGTACAATTTGAAGACAATCATAGGTGTTGAAGCATGAAACCAACACATCAAATGAAGGTGAAAAGGTAATCCCAATCTTCATTTGAGGAAATCAAAGTCAAAGGGATTCGCAGTCCAACAATAGAAGGAATCGAGGTTTTGAATAACCTCATGTCTAAGAAGATCCAACAACGCAGTAAAGTTTGAAACCACCTATGAATGGTGAAGTCATCAATTGGTGAGGAAGCCCAATCATGATTTTTGAAGAGGCCATAGTGTTTTTTTGTCAAAAAATGAGAGAAGATCACAAATTTTGTGAAATCTAGAGAAATCATTTTAAGCCACCGACATGCAATCGTGTGAGGAAATCAGATCCAAGTATTAGAAAAGGCTTGAAGAAGTTAAAAGTCAATAATTTAAAATTGGATCGTGGTAGGAGTTGAGCTTGTTGAAGCCGGATGAAGATACAATTGTTCTTTGTGTTAAATCGATTAGTGGTTGAAATTAAGGGGGAGAATGTTGGCATGTTAATTTCCCCACATGCATGTGATCAACTAGAGTAGAATATTGGTAATTTCTTCCACTTGCATGAGAAGAACTCTAGTTTGCATGAGCTAAAAATAAGAGCTCTAAATTGGAATTTACATCAAGTTTTTAACTATAGTTGAAGATATGTATTTCTAAAAATATAATTTGCATGAAAAAATAACTGCATGTTTGTTTTTAAATTTTTAGTTGGCATTCATGTGCCAAAGACCTCTATATAAGGAGGTAGATTGTAATGAAATCTTTGTCTTTGATCATTGATCTTTGATCACGCAATCAAGAAGTGTTTTGTATTTAGTTTTGAATAAATATAAAGTTTTATCTCCTTTTTGAAACAATTATGTATTTATTGCTATGTAGCAATTTCTGTCTATTTTTTATTTTCTTTACAAATATGAACCATATTTCTAAAATACAATACATCTAAATATGATAATACTGTTTTGGAATACATTGCAGATAATATCTCAACTCGCAATATATAAACCGTGTTCGGATCGAAGTGAACTCCCTACTATCCCCCCTACTATATAAATAGAGGGGCTTCTCCATTCACAGTTACTTTGAACTATGCCTCAGCTACCCATGCTGTAGAATGCAGTGCTTAATCCTAATGCACCAGTTGATTCGCATGTGAAGGTAGTCAACTCATACTAGGGTGACCAGTGCTCTATGCTTATGCATCTTGGTTCCGCGCATCCTGTTTCTAGCCTGGTAAAAAAAATAGTTTGTGGTTCGGTAACTTGTGACAAGATTTGTAGGTCTTTGGCACTGTGATAGAAAGGGGTTACTGTATAGATGACACAAGTTTGGAACTTATAGGATAGTCCCTCAAGAATAAATGTAGTCATTAAAACTGAATAGGTGTGAGTTTTTATTGAGAAATTGATATGGATATGATAAAGCCATAGGAATAGAACTGATTGAGAAATTTACTATCTTGCAGGTAGTACCCCAATCACTGGGAAAAATTTCTCGAAGATACAATTGTTTAGAGAATTGATTTATACTGAAATTACCCAGCCAGTCAATAGCGATAAATTACAACCTAAAATTAGACATGGTCCTAGGAAAGCCCTATTCAAGTGCATCGTACTGGTCAGATTATGCATTAGACCATGTTGAACAGCTCACGGTAACCATGTTATGCCCACTCAAAAGACTAGAAAAAATCAAATCATTTTGATAGGCCACACAATCAACTTATGGAGACCTTGTTTGATTATCTATGTAAGTTTTTATGTATTATTATGTCCTAGTTTTAAAATGGTTATCTTTTGGTACTATTTCTTATTGATGGTCTATAAGATAAGTTTATGATATTGCTATCATAATTCAACTCTATAGATATTTAGTCAAACTCATTGATCCATGTTTCATGAGTAGGGATTCATAAGAACCCATCTTTCATGAGAATGAATGATCCACTTATCACTCATTGCATTTAGGTGATGCTCAAAATTAAATTTATTTTACTACACTAATTTCAATAACTTGTTTTTAGTTGCAATATTAATTTTGATTTATTTAAATTAAATTATCAATTTATAGTAAATTACATTTAATTTTTATAATGTAATTTCAATAAATTTTCTTTAATAATTACAATCTTAACTTTAATAATTATAATTTAATCTCCTAAAAAATATCCTTCTCCATATTCACTTCCACCTCCATCTCTTACCCTTTTTATTCTCTTTCACTCTTCTTCCCACTATCTTTCCCTCTTTCTATCCCTATCTCTCCCTCCCCCTCCCTCCCTAATACCTATTGCAAACATAAGATGAGCCTATTGGTAATGGAACTTGATTATATTCCTAACTCAAAGTTTTCCTTTTAGTCATGTTTTGATCCCTATAAGTGGATGCATAGTTGATTTAAAGTTATTATTCTTCATACAAACCTTATCTCTCCATATCTCCATCTCTATCTATCACTCTATATGTCTCCATATCTCTCTCCCCCCCCTCTCTCTCTCTCACTTATAGATTCCAGGGAAAAAAAATCAAATCAATGACACTATATATTGTTGCATTTAGGAAGATCTATTCCAATAGGTCAAAATATAAATTATGTTACTACTATATGCCTTATTGTATATCTCACTATCTCCATCTCTCTCTCACTGCATCTTTCATGCTCTATATCTCTATCTCTCTATTTAGCTATCTCCCTCTCACTCCTCTATTTATCTCTTTCTATCCATATCTTTCTAACTCTATCCCTATATCTCTCTCCCCACCCTCCTTTATCTCTCCTTATTTCCCTTATATATATCATTGCCTCTATCCCTCTTTGTCTATTGAACTCTCTTTTATTCTCTCCATCTCTCCTCTATATCTCTATTTCTTTTTATATCCTCTTGATCTTCCTCTCACTCCTCTTCCTATCTCCTTTCTATCGATATATTTCTCTATCTCTATATCTCTATCTCTCTATCTCTTTCCCTACCTCCCTCTATCTCTTTATATCACCCTTTATCTATATCTCTCCCTCTCCCTTTCTATATAGTAAGCTCTCTCTCTTTCTCTCTCTCTTAAATATTTGCATATATTTACCTTTCTCCCCCTTTCTCTCCTTATATATATATATATATATATCCATCTCTCTCTCTTTATCCTCCTATATTTCTATCTCTCCTTGTTTCTTTCTCTTATATATTCCCTTATTTTTCTCTACTTCTCTCTGTGTTTGTTTGTTTTTCTCTCCTCTCCTCAACCCTATATCTCTTTATATATTTATCTCTCTATGAGACTTTGACCATCTATATCTCCCCCTCTCTCCCTCCCTCTCTATTATTCTATATTTCCCTCTCTATTTCTCTATATCCCTATCTCTTTATATCTGTATATCTCCCTCACACTTTCTCTATCTATTTATCTTCATCTTACTCTCTCATGCTCTCTCTTCATCTCTACCTTTGTCTTCCTCTCTCCCGCTTTATCTCTAGATATGTCTCCCTCTAGATCCACCCACCTCCCTAACTCCCTCCCCCTCTTCCTAGACCTCTCTCTCTCTCTCTCTCTCTCTCTCTCTCTCTCTCTCTCTCTCTCTCTCTCTCTCTCTCTCTCTCTCTCTCTCTCTCTCTCTCTCTCTCCTTACTTCTCTATCTTCCTCTTTAGCCCTCTTTTCTAATTAAAAACATAGCATGGTCCTATTATTAATGGAACCTTATTATATTCCCCATTCAAAGGATTTATTTCAACCATGTTTGAATCACTACAAGTGGATGCATAGTTGATTTTGAGCTATCACTTCTCCATTGATACCTTTGTTGCACAAACAAAATCATTTCCTAAATAACTTACCAATTGACATGATTTACTACACAAATATATGCAAAAAAAAACCAAAATTTTCCCTAATTAACCTGCCATACTTCTTCGTCGTACCCATTCCACACCAAGGTGCAATTGCTAGTTATATATTAGTTGAAAAACATGTATACAGGTATGCTTCTCTAGACAAATCTCTATAAATTACAATCAATAAATAATTATAGTGTAAATTGGAGAAGTTAAAAAACTAATAAATATATAGCTATATATGTGGGCGTCTATGTGCACAATTATATATGTGTGTGTTTGTGTGGTGGGGGGGGGGGGTTAGGTGGTATGGGTGTGTGTACATTCATATATATGTGTGTAATTGTATGCATGTAAATATAATTTAATAAACACACATATATAGTTGGTAATATAGAGAAGCCTCTCATCATAAATAAATCTTAAATAGAGAATCAATAATATAAAATAATAAATACATCTAAAACCATCAAGCCTTTATGATTGGAAGATATATAACATTTTTTGTCACAAATAAACTCTTTGGAGTTAAATTATAGGAAAAAAGAGAGATTATTGCAACAAAAATACCTCATCATTTGTTTCAGCATTGTATGTGTGTGTACTATTAACCATAAATAAATATGAACTCATTAAGAAAAAAATATTATAACAGATAAACCACCTAGAATTACATTATAGGAGAAAAGAGAGATTATTGCTACAAAATATAGTTTAAAGGTGCATGCATGCATCTCTCTCTCTCTCTCTCTCTCTCTCTCTCTCTCTCTCTCTCTCTCTCTCTCTCTCTCTCTCTCTCTCTCTCTCTCTCTCTCTACATACATACATATGCATCATATAGTTCATCCAATTTTGATGCCAATACAAAAAGAATGGTGACACAAAAATTATGGAATCAAACTTATAATAATAGTTATATGGATCAATCAAGAATAAAATGGTCAAAGCACAAAAGTGAGACATTATTGTAAACAAATTGGGGTTGCATAGAGAAGAGGAGACATGGGAGGATAGACGATTATAATATAATTCTACCAAAAGACACAATTATGTAAATTATTAATGCCAAATGCAATCCTTTGCATTTCTTATAAAATAGAAATGTTGATTGATGAGGAGATTCAACTTAAGTAAATGTATTAGTTAGAAATTACCAAATAAGTGAGAGATCTCAATTGATGAGTACTATTTATATTTAAATTAAGTGATGAATACATGTACAAAATTAAATATAAGAAAATTTGAAGTAATAATTTAAATATAGCAATTGTATATTGTTTTTTTTATGAGGATAAACAGGTTTTGAGGGGACCAGAAACCCCATACAACATGTTTGAAGGGACCTGAAACCCCCAGATAATACATGGATCTAGAACCAACAATGGGACGCTACAAGCAAATAGATGAAAGACACCCATCAACCAACACTAAACAGATGCCAGCTAGATTACAAAGATAGAACAAAACAATTGTATATTGTTATGATTTATTTTTTTATACTAATAATATAATATTAATTATATAAAATATTTACATTAATGTCAAATAACTTCCAAATGTGAAAAACAAACATAGAAGTTTTACGAGGGTGCACGAACTCTTCACCCATTTGGGAAGACACGGAAAAAATATTAAATAAAAAGTAATTTACTCACTCATTTCAACCGAGGGTAACCATTTATTGCACATTCTAGAGATATTTCCTATTAATCTTGAACTTCAAATTTATTGTTTCTATATTAAGAATTTCATTAAACAGTTTTTTTGGGTGGTGTTTCTAGAGGGAAAACATGAAAACCATATGAATATCGGTCATGTGGTAGTTCGGTAGTGCATTAATAAATGCACGAAGGGATGAATACTTAAAAAACAACTAATGGAGTTTACTTGTATTTCCTATAAGATAAATTTTCTATCAAATTTTAATTGTTTTCTGTCAAATTTGTTTGAAAAGTCTATTTTAAGGTGTGAGAAAATATTCACAAGAAGATGCAGTTGAGTAAGTCCACTTTAAACTAGCTTACATATATTTGATTTTAAGCATATATATATATAATAAATCAAGAGATATCTTCTTGAGGCGCCTATTAAAGTTCGGGGTACATGATAAAATTAGGCGCCTCGAGAAGGATATATCTCGGCCTATTATATATATATATGATTAAAATCAAATATATGTAAGCTAGTAGCAGTCATGGCGTAACATGGGAAACAATAAAAAATTCAAAATAGAACTATATAATATTATATTATTAATGTTTGATGAAATAATATGTAATATTTTTATTGCAATTATTATTATTATTTTCTATTTGTTTGTACTAAAATAAATTATATTATGGTTAGGTTTAGGATTATGGTTAGGCTTAGGGTTAGGGTCATAGTTAGGATTATGGTTAGGGTTAGGGTTTACATCAAGCTAGGGTTGTTGGCATTATAATAGACAAGGAGAGATTGTTGGCATTTCAATAAGGATATTGAGAAGGTTGTTGATGATTATGGATATAACTGATTAAGGATGTTTACTGTCTTAATATTATTATTTTGTCATTGATGTTAGGAAATTGATTTTCTAATTCAGTATGATGTTGCCATATCTTGAGAAGTATGATTTGTTGAGTATAAAGATGTCGGTAAAAGACACAGAAAGAATATGATGAATAAGGGGAGGAATAAGTTATTCAATGGGCAACTATTACTGAGTTAGACAATGATGAGATCATGATGCTTAGATTGTTTTGATATCATACATATGTTATTGATTGTAAGGTTAATAATATACTATGTTACTGAGCAAAGAACCTAGTCGGTAAACCCTAAGGTTAGCGCTATCGGTTAATGAAGGTGGTATGTCTACCGAGTGAAGTTTTGTATTTACCGAGTTGCAACTGAGTAATAAGATAATGCATTGAATGAATAAAAGCATTATTTAATGAAGGAAGCTGATGAGCTGGCTATGATTAAATGATTGGTATGCCGTGAATGAAATTTGTTAAAGAATCTATGGCAAAGGAAAATCGGCAGGAAGATCTACAACTTAGATTGAACCGCAATACCCTAGCACAAGTTCCAAGAAATGTATGCAAGTTCCAAGGCGGGGTAGAATGTTTTCAGATCGAAGGATACATTGAACCTGGTCAAGTTTGAAGATCTGATGGCTATGATTGATCATAGGAAATGTGATCAAGGAGATTAAGCGGTTGGCGAATTGTTTATAAATAAGGAACCGTTGATAAACAATGTATAAGGGCAAGTGTATGCACAGGGATGCTACATAGTGATTACCGAACACAGAAGCTTGAAGACCTATTTGAATAACATAGTATAGAGCCCAGCAGATGGACAAGATTAGTTCTATGTCTATATTGTATTTAGCAAATAAGAATCTACTTTAGCATTTTAGATGTGAAGTTGCAGATAGATTTTTATTACTGTTATTTTGTAAAGTGACAAAAAATCTCTTAACCGAGTGGACTTAATAGTCTTATTTGTAAAACTCTCTAGCAAGGTGACATTCTGATTGAGTGTTTGAAATCCTTTAACAAGGTCACTTCTAACAAGGTGAAGATCCTAACAGATCTGAGGGAAATCCCTTAACCAGGTCACATCTAGCAATGTGTTTGTAATCTTTAACAAGATTTGCTTTTAACCGAGCATACTCTAGAAGAGTATATTTCTTAGTGGGTCTGAAATCCCACAGTGGTTTTTCCCTATTTGGGTTTCCATGTTAAATCTGGTGTTATGAGTGTTATGATGTTTATATGCTTTTGAGTTTGCATGTTTAACAGTTTTGGTTATATTATTGAAGTATATGTTACTGAGGTTGAATCTGTTGTTTTTAAGGAAGATTAAGTTTGTATGATTCACCCTGCCCTCTCATCTTATTAGCTTGGCATCTATACTTAACATTAAGTATCAGAACTATCAATTGGTATCAGAGCTTTGGACTCCGGAAGAAAAAGATTAAAGGTACTTGAGACAAAGATCCAAAGATGTATAAGAGGGATGCACCGAAGCTGAACAAGTCAAGTTTCTCTACATGGCAGAAAAGGATGAAGCTGCACCTATCAGGAGTTGGAGAATATGTTGTATATTATCTGGAGAATTATTTCATCACACCAAGAACCTATCCATTGACAATGGAAGAGATAAAGGCAAAGCAAGAACATGTCCAAGCAATGATTGAAATAACATCTGCATTGACTGACTCAGAGTTTAATGATCTAGAAGGTTGCAATGATGCAAAGGCAATGTGGGACAAGCTCATATCTGTGTATGGTGGAGATGAACATGTTCAAAGAACAAAAGTGGATAGTCTAAGAGGCCAACTTGAATCTATGAGGATGAATGAAGGTGAGAACATAACATAATATAGTACAAGACTAAAGGAGATTGTCAATCAAATCAAAGGAGTAGGTGGAACTATTGAAGAAAAAGATATAACAAGTAAGTTGTTAAGAACCCTTCTACCAGCTTATGCAATCTGAGTCTTTGCAATCAAAGAACTAAGGTTTGTACCCAATATGCATGTTTCTTTAGATGCTACTATTGGTAAGATACATGCATTTGAGTTAAGTAATTTCGATAATAGTGGGTCTTTGGTAAATAAAGTTGAATCTGCATTTAGCTCTTTTCATCTTGATGAATCTAATGATTACAATGAAAGAAAGTATAAGTACTCTAAAGGAGATCACAGTGGAGCAAGTGAAAGATTTCACAAGAACATGGAGGAAGTACACAAACTGTATGAGGAAATCAAAAAGCAAGAAGAGTTTGAAGCAATATTAGCCACAAGGTTACCGAGAGGCAAAGGTAAGTATAAAGGAAAACTACCTTTGAAATGTTTCAATTGTGATAAGATAGGACATATGGCTTCTAACTATCCTGACAAAGATTCTACTGAAAAGAGAGATTACCGAGATGATAGATAGAAAGATAATCATTATAGAGGACACTGAGACTTCAGAAGAAGAGATAGAAAGTCATGCTTAATAGCCGATGAGGAATCCAATGATGATAAATCAGATGAAACTGATACAAAGGAAGTAGTTTATGTGGCTATAAAAGATGGATCAGATGAAGAAAGATATGAAGGAAAAGCCCTAATATCTCACATAAATACAAATGATTCTTGGATCATAGATAGTGGATGCTCAGATCACATGACAGGTGATAAACACAAGTTTGTTATGTTAAGAGATTATGATGGTGGCTATGTAAGATTTGGTAATGATGCACCATGTCCGGTAAAAGGTAAAGGATCCATAACACTTCTTGACAATGCAAGATGCAATGATGTTTATTGGGTTGAAGGTTTGAAATATAATTTGTTGAGTGTAGCACAGCTAAACAATCTAGGATACCGAATAGAATTTCGGAAAGGAATTGTCAAAGTTCATGACAAGAATGGAAAGTTAGCTGCTACCGGGACACAAAAAAAAGGTAACACATTTCACCTTGACTCAACTCAGAATAAATGTTTGTATGCAAAGATAGATGATACTTGGTTATGGTATAAAAGATTTTGTCATGTAAATTTTGATAATTTGGTCAAAATAAGCAAGAAGCATCGAGTAAGAGGTCTACTGAGTCTTGAAAAACCCGAGAATGTTATGTGCTGAGGATGCCAGATGGGTAAAATGACAAGATCAAGCTTTACAAGTAAGTCCTACACTTCCAAGGGAATTTTAGATCTTGTGCACACTGATCTTTGTGGTCCTATGAAAGTTCAAAGTTATTATGGTGATAAATATTACATATTATTTGGGGATGATTATTCAAGGATGATGTCAGTTATGTTTTTAAAAGAAAAATCAGAAGCTTTTCAAATGTTTAAATGGTACAAGGCAAGAGTTGAAAATGAAACAGGAAGACAACTAAAATGTCTTAGATCAGATAGAGGAGGAGAGTTCACATCTGATGAGTTCAACTTATTCTACAATGATCATGGTATAAAAAGACAAGTCTCTACACCCTGAACTGAGTACAACTGAAGAAGAAACATATCTATTGTGGATTGTGCCAGAACCCTGATGATTGAAAAGAAAGTGCCACAAACATTTTGGAGAGAAGCAATAAGTACAGCAGTTTACACCCTGAACTGAGTACAACTGAAGAAAGGAACTTTGAAGACACCATATGAAATCTGGTATGACAAGAAACCTAATGTAAGTTATTTTAAAATCTTTGGAAGTAGATGCTATGTACACAAAGATGATAGAAATGGCAAGTTTGATCAGAAAAGTGAAGAAGGAACATTTCTTGGTTATTCTTCTAGAAGTAAAGCATTTAAATGTCTGATCAAATCATCTAACAAAATAGTAGAAAGTGCAAATGTGAAAATTGATGAATTTGCAGAAAGAAATGATGAAGGAAATTCCAAAGAACGAGAAGATTATGATGAATTTGTCTATGTTCAACTAACAAGTCCTACCGAGAAAACTGCAGAAGGAAATAAAGAAAATATTTAATTACCGAGTGATGAAGAAGATCATACAAAGCCTACCGAGCTTGTATTAGCCAAGTATGTCAGAAGACGTCATGCATCAAGTCAGATTATAGGAGATAAGGATGATCCAGTGGTGACAAGGAACAAACTGAGACATAACACATGTCTGATATCTGAATTTGAGCCAAGAATAGTGAAAGAGGCATTTAATAGTGAAGATTGGATAAATGCTATGACAGAAGAGATTGATCAAATCAAGAAGAATGACACATGGACACTAGTCCCAAGACCGAAGGACAAAAATGTAATCAGTACAAAGTGGATTTTTAGAAACAAGCTGAATGAAAAAGGCGAGGTCATTCGAAATAAAGCAAGACTAGTTTGCAAAGGTTATGGTTAAAAAGAAGGAATTGATTATGGTGAAACTTTTGCACCTATGGCTATACTTGAAGGAGTAAGAACATTGTTGGCATATGCTGCTTATAAGAATTTCAAGGTATATCAAATGGATGTCAAATCTGCATTTCTAAATGGCATATTAGAAGAAGAAGTTTTTATTGAAAAACCTGAAGGATTTGTTGAAGACAAGAATAAAGATCAGGTATGTAAACTGAACAAAGCTTTATATGGTCTGAAACAAGCACCTAGAGCATGGTATGAAAGATTGCACTCTTATCTAATCAAGATTGGTTTTATAAGAACAAGTGAAAACAACAATATGTACATGAAGAATGATGAAAATGGAATACTGATCTTAGCCATATTTGTTGATGATATTATCTTTTGTAGAAATGACTCTCTATGTAAGAACTTTGGAAATGAAATGAGAAAAGAATTTGAGATGTTATTAATCGGTGAGATAAGGTATTTTATAGGTTTATAGATACTGCAAATGAAAGATGAGATTTTCATTACTCAATACAAGTACATAAAGGAAATCTTGAAGAAATTTGGAATGGAGGATTCAAAACTAGTAAGTACTCCTATGACTACCAACTGTAAACTGTCAAAAAATGATGAATCTGCATCTGTTGATGAGACACTTTACTAATCCATGATTGGAAAGTTGCAATATGTTGTTTACAGTAGGCCAGACATAGCACATGCAGTAGGTATAGTTGCAAGATTCTCTGCAGATCCTAAGGAAACACACATGACAGCAATCAAGAGAATTTTCAAATACTTGAAAGGCACTGAAGATTATGGCTTAGTATATCAAAAAAGAAATGATTTTGATTTAAAAGTTTATACTGATGCTGATTGGGCAGGCAACATTGATGACAGGAAAAGCACAAGTGGAGGAGATTTCTTTTTAGGAGAAAGACTAGTGAGTTGGCTTAGCAAGAAAAAAGGATGTGTTTCACAATCAACAACAGAAGCTGAATACGTTGCTGCAGCATTGAATTGTACCAACATAGCATGGATCAAACAACTATTGGAAGGTATAAATGAGAAAGTTACCGAGCCAGTAACTATATTCTATGACAATACTAGTGCCATTAACATTTCAAAGAATCCTATTATGCACTCTAAGACAAAGCACATCTCTATCAAATATCATTATCTTAGAGAAGAAGCTCAAGAGAAGAAAGTGGTGTTGGAGTATGTTAGCAGAAAGGAACAAATAGCAGATATCTTCACCAAGCCACTGCCAAGGGACACTTTTGAGTATCTCAGAAGTAAGTTAGGGGTCCTACCCCTATCTTCTACTCACTGACCGAGTTCGGTGAAAGCATTAATTCTATGACTCTACAAAATATCTTTTAGGAGTTGATGCTGATTTACACACTTTAGGATTGTTTCTAAAGGTGTGCAGGAAACAATACAGGAAATAGGAATTGAAGACAAAATGCTCTGACCGAGACTAAGTTGACACATAACAGCAGGAAATCACTTCATACAGGAAGAAATTATGTTTTAGTTCTTTACTTTTTGGCATTGTTGTCAAAGGGGGAGAAGACTGAAGAAAAGAGGAGAAGACTAATGTATGGGGGAGAATTCTGATGACAGGAGGAGAGCATTTCAGCATTTCATAATCTCACAGCAATCCGAATCAATTAGGTCAAATCAATTGGTTTTGCCATCAATACCAAAGGGGGAGATTGTTGGCATTATAACAGACAAGGAGAGATTGTTGGCATTTCAATAAGGACATTGAGAAGGTTGTTGATGATTATGGATATAACTGATTAAGGATGTTTACTGTCTTAATATTATTATTTTATCATTGATGTCAGGAAACTGATTTTCTAATTCTGTATGATGTTGCCATATCTTGAGAAGTATGATTTGTTGAGTATAAAGATGTCGGTAAAAGACACAGAAATAATATGATGAATAATGAGAGGAATAAAGTATTCAATGGGCTACTATTACCGAGTTAGACAATGATGAGATCATGATGTTTAGATTATTTTGATATCATACATATGTTATTGATTGTAAAGTTAATACTATACTATGTTACCAAGCAAAGAACCTAGTCGGTAAACCCTAAGGAACCTAGTCGGTAAACCCTAAGGAACCTAGTCGGTAAACCCTAAGGTTATCGCTATCAGTTAATGAAGGCAGTATGTCTACCGAGTGAAGTTTAGTATTTACCGAGTTGCAACCGAGTAATAACAGAATGCATTGAATGAATAAAAGCATTATTTAATGAAGGAAGCTGATGAGCTAGATATGATTAAATGATTGGTATGCCGTGAATGAAGTTTGTTAAAGAATCTATGGCAAAGGAAAATCGACAGGAAGATCTACAGCTTAGATTGAACCGCAATACCCTAGCACAAGTTCCAAGAGATGTATGCAAGTTCCAAGGCGGGGTAAAACATTTTCAGATTGAAGGATACATTGAACCTGGTCAAGTTTGAAGATCTGATGGCTATGATTGATCATGGGAAATGTGATCAAGGAGATTAAGTGGTTGGCGAATTGTTTATAAATAACGAACTGTTGATAAACAATGTATGTGGGCAAGTGTATGCACAGGGATGCTACATAGTGATTACCGAGCACAGAAGCTTGAAGACCTGTTTCAATAATAGAGTATAGAGCCTAGCAGATGGACAAGATTAGTTCTGTGTCTATATTGTATTTAGCAAATAAGAATATGCTTTAGCATTTTAGATGTGAAGTTGCAGATAGATTTTTATTACTGTTATTTTGTAAAGTGACAAAAAATCTCTTAACCGAGTGGACTTAATAGTCTTATTTGTAAAACCCTCTAGCAAGGTGACATTTTGATTGAGTGTTTGAAATCCTTTAACAAGGTCACTTCTAAAAAGGTGAAGATCCTAACAGATCTAAGGGAAATCCATTAACTGGGTCGGATCTAGCAATGTGTTTGTAATCTTTAACAGGATTTGCTTTTAACCGAGCATACTCTAGAAGAGTATATTTCTTAGTGGGTCCGAAATCCCATAGTGGTTTTTCCCTATTTGGGTTTCCACGTTAAATCTGGTGTTATGAGTGTTATGATGTTTATATGCTTTTGAGTTTGCATGTTTAACAGTTTTGGTTATATTACTGAAGTATATGTTACTGAGGTTGAATCTATTATTTTTATGGAAGATTAAGTTTGTATGATTCACCCCCCCTCTCATATTATTAGGTTGGCATCTGCACTTAACATTAAGTATCAGAACTATCAAGGGTCAAGGTTAAGATTAGGGTTTGGGTCAAGGTTAGGGTTAGGATTCGGGTTAGGGTCATTATTAATATCATGGTTAGAGTTAGGTTTAGGGTTAGGGTGATGATTATGGTTAAGGTTAGGGTTTGAGATTAAGGATAGGGTTAGGGTAACGGTTTGAGTTAGGGTTTAGAGTTAGAATTAGGAATATGGATAGGATTCACTCTTAGGATTAGGGATAGGTTTTGGGTTTGGGTTTGGGTTAGGGTTATGGTTAGGATTACGTTTTAGGGTTAAGACTAACTATTATTTTTAGGGTCAAGGTTTAGGATTATGGTTAGGTTTGGGTTAGGGTTTAGTGTTATGGTTAGGATTATGGTTAGGGTTAGGATGGGGGTTAGGGTTAGCATTAGGGTAATGGTTAGAGTTATAATTATAATTAACGTTAGGGTTAAAGATTATAATTAGTGATCATAATTAAAATTAGGTTTAGGGTTAGGGTTAGAATTAGGGTTAGGGTTATAATTATAATAAGGGTAAGGATTATAATTAGGTTTAGGGTTAGTATTGGGGTTAGTCTTAGTGATTATAATTAGGGTAAGGTTTAAAGATTATAAATAGTGATTATAATTAAAATTAAGGTTAGGGTTAGGGTTAGGGTTAGGGTTAAGATTGCAATGAAAGATAGTATGTGATGATAGCTATAAGATTTAGGGTTAGATATAAAGTTATCTTTAGGGTCATTATTAGGTTAGGGTTAGGGTCTAGACTAGAGGGAGTTATAGTATTATAGATAAAATAATAGTTATAATTGATTTTATTAACGATTAGAGTTATTAGTATAGGATAATGCTTGGGGTAAGGGTTTAGGTTGAATTATAATTAGTATTAGGGTTAAGGATAGGGTTTAATTAGGATTAAGTTTATAATTACAACTTAATTAAGGTTAGAGTTAGTGTTATGACTTAGGAAGTGTTAGGATTTAAAGATAAAGCATGTTGTTAGGTTTAGGATTATATAATAGAGCTTTGTTTGAAGGTTAGCATTAGAATTTAATTAGGGTTATGGGTTATGTTAGCATAAAGATTAGGGATAACGTCAAGCATAGGTTGGATTTACAATCAAGGTTATGGTTGACGTTCAAAATAGGGTTTAAATAGTAATTACTGTTAAGGTTAATTTTAGGGTTAGGATTATGGTTAGGGTTAAGGTTTACTGTTAAGGAACCTTTAAGTTTATGGTTAGGGTTTAGTGTTAGGGTTAGGGTTTACATCAAAGTTAGGGTTAGAATTAGGGTTAAGGGTTAAGGTTATAGTTAATTAGAGTCGAGGTTTGATTGTGGAAAGGATTTGATTATATTTAGGGTTGGGATTAGAGGTCAATTAGGTCAATGATTCAATTACATTAGGGCTAAGTTTAAATTAGGATTAGGGCTAGTGTTTAGTTAGGGTTAGACTAGGGTTCAAGTTGTAGTTAGGGTTTAATTCTAGGGCTATAATTAAGTTTAGGGTTACACTATGTTTAGGTTTTAATGATGGTAAGATTAGATTATTGGTAGGGTTCAATTAGTTATAGATTAGGGATATTGTCAAGGTCAAGGTTTAATTATGATAGGGGTTGAATTATAGTTAGCGTTAGTATTATATTTCAATTTGGCTTAGAATTAGGGTTATTATTATATTACATTAGGGTTAGGGTTAAATTGTGATTAGAGTTCAATTAGGCTATGGTTTTGGGGTCAAATTCAATTAGAATTAGGTTTCAAACCAATATATGTATATTATCTAGTTTTCTAATGGAGTTCCATATTAGGTTTTTGGTTAGAGATATAGTTAGATTTATGGTTATTATTCAGTTAGGCTTAAGGTTAGGGTTAGGGTTAAGAGATTGTAGTTAGAGATATTATTAGAGATAGAATAGCAATTATGATGTTTTTGTTCAAGATTGGGGTTAGGGTTACTATTACGATTAGGTTTATGGTTATAATTATGGTAGGGTTAGGGTTTACATCATAGTTAGGTTTAGGTTTAGGGATAGGGGTATGGTTAGGGTTAGGGTTTAGTGTTAGGGTTAGCATTATGGTTAGGGTTTATATCAAGGTTAGGGTTAGGGGTGGATTATGATTAGGGTTTACATCATGATTATGGTTAGGGTAAAGATTTTAGTGAGTATTATTGGTAGGTTTAGGGTTTATATCATGGGTAGGATTAGGGGTAAGATTAGAATAATTTTTAGGGTTTAGGGTTATGGTTAAGATAATGGTTAAGGTTAGGGTTTAACATTATGGTTAGGTTTAGGTTTTTGGTTAGGGTTAGGGTTTAGTGAAAAGAGTAGGATTATGGTTAGGGTTAGGGTAAGGGTTAGGATTATGATTATGGTTAAGGTGCACATCATGATTAGGGTTAGCGTAAGGGTTATGATTGGTATAAGTATTATGATGTAATAGCAGCTATAATAACTTTTCGTGAAGGATAAGGGTTAGGGTTAGATTAATGGTTACAATTTATAACACGGTTAGGGTTATGGCTACAATTGTGTTTGTGGTTATGGTTATGGTTATGGTTATGGTTATGGTTATGGTCATGGTCATGGTCATGGTCATGGTCATGGTCATGGTCATGGTCATGGTCATTGTCATGGTCATGGTCATGGTCATGGTCATGATCATGGTCATGGTCATGGTTAGCATTTAATATAATTGTTAGAATTATATTGTTAGGTTCAGGGTTAAGATTATGGTTATGGTTTACATCATGGTTATTATCAGAGTTAATATTATATTTATGATAGAATCATAGTTCTTATAAGCTCTAGCTAAGGATTAGGTTTAGGTTTTTGTTAGGGTTAAGATTGTAGTTAGTGTTAGGGTTTAAATATAGCTCAAGTTATAGTTTAATTATAATTATGATTCAAGCATATTTAGGGTTATGGCTACATTAACTTAGGGTTAAGGTTAGGCTAGAATTAGGGTTACTATTATACTATAATGATTGGATTCATTTATATTTAGATTAGGAGAATAATAAGTATGGTTAAGGTTAGGGTTAGGGTTTGAGATAGGGGTAGAATAAGGGTTATGGATAGACTTATTATTAGGGCTAGGGTTTGGATCATCATTAGGATTAGAATTAGAGTCAAGGTTTGGGATAGGGATAGGACCTTGGTATTAAAGATAGAACCCCAAGTTTAGTGAGTCACATATTATTAAATTTACAATGTGTTTTAAGTAATTTGAAGTGGATATAATAATTTAAGAAAATACAAAACCAAAGATAAATTTAAAATTATAATAAATCTATTAAAATAGATTTTTCATTTTTAAACCCAAAAACATGAAATTTTCCAAAATAGTATATACTATGACTAATATGGTGGTAATTACATAGATTGAGCTCAAAAATTCTAAGCATTAGTACTAGACAAGTGGTAAAATTTACTAAAATCATGAAAGAATCTTAATCAACCTTTTTATCTATCTTTTGTACTACACATGTGGTAAAATTTATAAGCATTGTATAATTCATTTGGATCTCATATAAGAGAAAATTTTGAATGCATTGTAAAAATAATAATTGACATTGATTTTCTATTGTTAATCTATATGAGATAGACATATTTATCGACAAGAATATTGAACACCAAGAATATATTGTGTCCTCTTCAAAATTATACAAAATTTAAATGTCCAACTTTACAATATTCAAATTAGCAAATTGTATTCATCATAGATTCAATTGGAAGCATTATTGATATGATTTACAATTAATTTATATTAAATATATGAAATAAAATATTGATAACATAAAATAGATAATAATCTACTTAAAACACCATCATTGATTTGATTTCTATGCTTATAAAAATAATAGTATTATTTTAGTACCATTTATTTTGTGCATTATTAGTATCTATTCACTCCTTCCTTGTCTATAACTCCATCTTTATGGTCTTTTATTTAGCTTCATTTAATATACTTAAAAACACATCTGTAAAAGCAAGATAACTATAAATTTAAAAAACATCTAACACACTTACATCTCAAATTTTTTATATGCAAGCTATAATATTAATCAAATAGGGTTAGGGTTTAAGGATAAAGCATGGCGTGAAGATTAGGATTATATAATAAAGCTTGATTTTAAGGTCCAAGTTAAGGTTTAATTAGGGTTATGATTAGGATAAGGATTAAACTAGGACAAGAATTCGATAAGGGTTAGGGTTCATATTAGTGTTAGATTAAGGTTGAAGTTGTAGGTTGGGTCTATTTCTATGGTTAGAGTTAACTTTGTGGTTAGGTTAGGGTTAGCATTCAATTAGAGGGATTAGAGTTAAGGGTTAAGGTTATATTTAATTAGAGTTAGGCTTCAAATATGATTAGGATTTGAATATGGTAAGGGTTAGATTAAGATAAGAGTTCAATTGCGATTATAAAAATTCTTATTGATCTTTCTAAACTAAAATTTAAAAATTGTATATTATTTTAAAAATATTTGTTTAACTCCTAATATAAATAGAAAAATCACATCTATATGATAAATTAGAAACTTTTAATAATAAATACATTATAATAGAATCTAACTTGCATGGTCAATGTAGCCAAAGCTATCATATTGGTATGACTAAAAATTAAAAATTATATATTGTTTTTGAAATATTTGTGTAACTTAGTAAATAAAATATAAATAGAAAAATCACATCTATATGATAAATTAGAAACTTTTTTTGCTCGGTAATAAATTAGAAACTTTTAAAAAATAAACATTTTCATATATTAAATATTATTTAATATTTTTGTAAGCATCTAATTTGATTTTTTGAATATAGAAATATTATATTTTTTATCATTGAAATTTAGAAACATGAAAAATTATTTTTGATCTTTCTAAATTGAAAATAATGAATTATATATTATTTTTGAAATATTTGTGTAGGCATGTAATGTAATGCCCCGCCAGGAAACCCGAAGGGATAAGCCAAAAAAAACAAGAATAGAGTGCAATAATTTTTTTGTTTAAAACTACACCACATAAGATGCAACAAGATATCAAAGATTTAGATTACATAGCGGAAGACCACGACTAACACCTAAGAAGTTTCCCAACGAGATTACTTAAATTTCACAATTCACTTAACTCACACAATTAGTCCAATAAGTTGATTACCTTAATAACTAGATAATTCTTAATCAGGATAATTTCTTTCAAAAGATGGAAATATAAAACACAAGCAAAGATTCATCCATTAAGATCTATTCATAATCTTCATTCAAGCTTTTCATTTAAAATTACAAGCCATACATCTAATATTCTAACACACTAGAATTTCATCATAAACATATGAGATCTTTTCAAGCGTACTTAATTTCCTTAACAACAACTGAATATATTCCATTACTCTAAGTTACAGTCCTTCATATTCCAATTTATTGCATTTAAAAGACGATTGCATACATGCATCTACGATAAATCTCATCTAAACCACTTATGCATTCGATCAAAATGGCATTCAAGAAAGGACTGCAAATAAGCATTTAAAGTTAATTCCATTTATCCACTTATCCATTCTAACATAAGCTAATCATACATGATAAAGTTGAATAAGGGAAACATAAGAGAATACATCACATAACACCATAATGATCTCGGAGTTCACCCCTAGAGGGCTACATCTTCGGGTCTGCTCAATTGCAAGACCCCTCTGAATAATAATAAAGTTAAGAATACAAGAGGTTACACCATTACAATCCGGCCATCAAGGCAAAATATGAACAATATACAAACGACCACATCGGTCAATAATACATAAACGATCCCTGAAAAGAAAAAGGATCCAGCTGAACATAATCAAAGTTAAAACAAAGGTCCAGAAGAGCATCCACAAAATTGAGCCATCACCACCCAAGGTCTACCATGAAACTACGTACTCACAAGGGCAAAGACAATAGGACGACCCACAAAGGTACTCATAATAGGACAAAATGACAACACACTAGCGAACGTAGGGACAAGTGTCATCACACAACCTGGTATGGTTACCATGGCAAGTCTTCATAGGTCTCGGCCCCATACACTGGGTTACCCTGGCAACCTAATCCGAGCTTCCGGCCCATCCAAGCCTCATGTGGACCCACACATCCTCTCATGAAGACAAGGATGATGGTTTGCCATTTCAGGCCTTCTCACAGCATGTCGAGTCTATGTTAGCACTCGTCCCATGTGTGAGGCACATTATCTTACTTAGAGATTACATTCTAATCTACTGATAGGTTATCACTTATTAGACTCACTTTCGACGGGTTACCCAGCAGCCACTTTGGGCGCGGCCCCCAATTGAAAGCCACTTTCCCATACGACACTAGACTATACTCAAACGAACTCAAAAACCAAGGAATAGACATGGTCAGACGAACGGAGTTCAAGAAAGAGGGAACAACCAACAGGTCAAACACGACTCATCATTCGACACCTACACAAAGGATATGACCATATACGACACAACCACAAAACAACAGTCAACTCAAAATTGAGGACAGAAACAGGTACCCCAAGTCAATCCATATGACAGGGACCTATCAAACAAAGCACTCTTGCCATTTCATAATTTAAAAGCGAATACAGAAATTAAACTCGCAAAGGCAACATTCAACAAGTACAATCTTTCTCCAAATTAATCTAGACATTAAATGTCGATCAAGATTTCCACAAAGTCTATATTAGATTGCAGTTATCTACCTTATCTAGGTATAGGTTGTTCTTGGTTTTCTAACTCTCTAAGGGTCAAAGCATCGAACAGACATATAAAGCCATAATGAGTTTTTAAACCAAATTCATATTAATAAAACTCAGACAACCATTAATCAATTAAATAAGATATTTAATCTCCAATTAAAACATCATTGATACCCTCTTGAAATAAAGTCACTCAATCTCACTCCTTCGAAATCATATAGTTCTAAAAAAAAAGGGAATATACCCTTAGAAGGGAGCTAAAACAAATAAGTAACCATTATCCGAATTAACATAATATTTTACTTCCACAAAAACCTATTAATATAGGACTTAATTTCCCAGAATAAACAACTGATAAACATTTGGTTTTATCCTACCTTTCAATTAGCAAAAGCCTATATGAATCCTTGTAAATACACCAAATTGCAATTTTAACCAATTAACATATAAATTAATTACCCTTAAATTAATTATATACATTAATTAATAATTTAATGAATAACGTTTAACATTAAAACCTTATCATTAAATAAAATTAAATTGTCTAATTAACTAATATTAAACTATTATATATTTTTTTTGACTAAAAAAAAATACATAAAAAAAAAACATTCTTAAAAACTAATTTAAAAAAAAAACATTTTAAAAAGGGGCGAAGGCGGGACCCACCTCCCAACGGGGACGGCTGGGCGCCCAAACCCTAGCCGCAGGCGGGAAACGTGCGGCGGCGCCACTATGGTGCCCGCAGGTCCCGCGGCGCCCTGCGGCCACCATAGTGAGCCGTGGTCACTGGTGAACGGCGAGCAAGAGTAAGGGGGACGAGCGGGGGAGGGGAGGAGGAGGCGGGTGGAGCTCCGCTCCCCGCCCTCCGAACCCCAAACCCATAAAAAACTCAAATGAAATTCGCACAGGTTCGATAAAAATACGTTTAACACACAGCGTTATTTTTTTTTAAACAACAAATCAACATTTGCTCAAAACTTTTCGTTTTAGAATAAGTTCCAGCTAGAATGAACAATGCTTTGGCATCAAATTATTTTGATGGGTATTCATTTTCTCATACCCAAATGGGTTTCAACACCCAAAATAGATTGAGGAACATCAAAACCTCAATAAGTTTATTTTTATTTACAAAAAACCAGGCATGGCAAAAAGAACCATTTTTTTTTTTTTTTTTTAAACACAATGATTCATCTATTTTGCAAGAACACCAGTCATGCATAGTTTTTAAACCCACAAATCCAAAATTAAATCTAAAATCAATTTAAGAAGATTGGATTTTGACAACAAGCAATTTCATTCACCCAACAGACCATTTCCATAACAACAAGGAAGAACAGTTAAGGTAAAACCTACCTTCGTACGCATTCTTGGAATAGCTGAAGGAGAGCCCAATCCTGCCAGATCCAGAAGCACTTCCTTCCTCCCAAAACCCCCAATTTCATCCCAAAATTTCTTTCCAACCAAAAATTTTCCAAAAATATCCATCCTCAAAATTTCCCAAAATTTTAGGTTATAAGGAAGAGTTGACCAAAATTCCATTTTTGGGAATTAAAATTTTTATTTAAAAATAATTCTCAAAATTAATTCTTTTCTAACTATATCAACAAATTAAATTGTTTTTTTTTCAATTCCAAATTGATTTCCTCATTTAATTCAATTTACCCTTTCTAATTTCAAAAGCCAACAGAATACAATTAAATTTATGGCAATTAAATACAAAACTTTCTTTTTCGACAGCATATACAAAATGCATTTAATATTCAAAATTAGCTATTTAATTGAGCTTACTCCCAAATTAAAACGAGCAATCCAATATCGATAAAAAATCGCATAACGAAATCCCGATTAATCAAGTCCATTAATCTCTAATGCACGAATACATATATAATCAAAATAATTACTAAGGACTAATTAATCAATTTAACCATACACACCAAGCATGCAAACCGAGAAGGTCAACCAAACAGACGACTCGCAAACCCGAACAAAAAGAATTACCGACAGCGACTGACGATGCTCGCTTGAGCAAGACTAAGGTCAACTAGGGTCTTACAACCACCTAATCCAACTCTAAGGATAAAGAGGTACACTCAAACCTGCAAATCCAGGTGAAGACGAACCTCGCACTCATGTGGCATTGTACCTGAAATCTCCTGCAACCAAGAGTCATACATGCATACATATATAAAATTTAATGAAAGCGTTAGTCCGATATTAATACCACGAAATAGGAACACTAAACAACTTGCATACAACTAGTGTGAAAACCACATCAATAGCTATGCCTTAAAATCAAACATCCGACTATAACATAATATTAAGATAAACTAACCAAGATTAAACCGAGATTAGAGATTGATTAGGGCAGGGGTACTACATGTAATTATATATTTTATTTTTTAAATTTAGAAACCTTGTATTTTTTTGTCTTTCCTTCCTTTTATTGTCAAATTATTTGTTCTATTTTTATTATTCCTATTCTAAACTTTTCTAGAGAAAACTAATTGGCAAAAAACAACATCCTATGTAGGCATATCAATATCTTAACATAAATATTTAAAGTCATCTTTTATCACTATATGCAAATGAAAATCGTTGATATCAATTTGAAACTAACCATTCTAATACACTATTTTTAACAATATTTTATTTAAATGAAGTGTTTCTCTTGTTCATATGCATATTTGATATAATAAGAATGAAATTAATATATAATTGTAAAACTAATTAAATAGATCATCAAAATATATTATTTCTATCCTCTTTACTTAATTCTAAAATATAATTCTAAATGTTAAAATATATACCAATGATTGGAGAGTGGAAAAATAAATGAAAGAATAATAGAACAAAATGTAGTATCATCTCACAACATAAATTATAAAATTCATTGAATTTTCTAATAAAATATTTTCAAAAAATCTGCATTATTATATTTTTGAAACTTCATTCTAATCAAAATATCCGGCAAATGGAGAGCATGCAAATTAAAATAAATAAAAAGTTGTTTCAATCTTCTATGTGCTTCTATTCAACTTTTTTATTAATTATAAAAATGTCAGATTCTCAAACTGAATTCAAAGATTAAACGTAGAGAAATAAAACCAATAACAAAAAGGAAGAGTAAACACATCTATTAAAGAATACTTGCAACTAGATACTGAAGCCCAAAGGATAATTGCCCCATCATCTTCCCTTTTTGTACTAATTTCACCTGAACTATTCAAATTCAAAGATTAAGAGCTAAGAGGTATGTTAATTCAAAAGTTGAGATTAAGCTTGGCCCTTGCATTGGCATTTACCATTATCAGTGCATTAGCCATTCACAACACCTCCTCTTCTCCTCATGTCTTTTCTTTAGAAGCCCTACCATGGATGAAACATTTACTGCTATTAAAGGGCGTACACTACTCCACAAAGGTGACAAAGAATCTTTTGAGAAGAGGGATGTGGAAGCTCTATTATCTTTTAGAAATGGCATTACACCGAATCCCATGAATCTCATTTGCATTCTTAAAATGAGATTTTCACAGTTTATAAGCAAGGCAATACTAACGATTATATAATGAAGAGGTCATGATTCGCAACATTTTAAAATATTAATAAAAATTTCAAATGGCAATGGATCATGGATCCATACATTAAAAGAAAAAATTAACATAAAGCAATCAAAAAAATATAACATAATCCAATTCAGATACACATATCAACATTATAGGTTTTGAAAGCTGATATCATTAAACTGTAGAGAAAATAACTTATTGCTTCTATTATTTTTTGTTGCATGTAGAAACCATAACCGTTGCCCAAAATGGAGAACAACACGAGAGATGAAGCTCAACTGGTATGGGAATACACCCCATTTTCACCAAGTCCCATAGCTGCATTTAAGATTTATATTCTTATCCAAATCAGATTTTATGCAACATTTTAGAAGTTTGAAATGATTTTTCCTATATTTTTATGCATTTCACATAAAATAATTCATAGATATAAAGTTTCTAATTCAGAGAGAAAACAAAATTTGCATAGAAACTCTAGCATGTAGACAAAATTTCATACAGGATCACCTTATAATGTTTTTGGGGATTAACAGTACTTCTGCACAATTTTGCAATTCTTAGCTACATTCAGAGAAAGCCATCCACCACATACCTATTTCCAAAGTAGACTACTAACAATAAAAATAACACAATGCCAACCTTATCAATGTAACTTGTATTCTGATCTGCGTCCATAATCCAAACAAATTACTCTTAGCATACATAGAATGCAATGAAAACAAATTATTCTCAGAATACATAGGATCTGCTCACCTGTATTGGATTTGCTCTTGTTTCAAATGGAATGGGTAAATTTTGATTGTAGATAGAATAGAAATTGATGTATATCTCAATCTTGTTCACCACCTCCAAAACAAAGATATCTCAGAGATAATAAATTTCCTTTATTTCTTTCTTCCTTCCAATTGTTGCATGTAATCGTTGCATGTCATCATTGCATGTAATTGGTATCTTTGACATTTCGAGTCATCTTTTTGTAGGCATAGACAAGGCGTGTGAATAGTTTTACATTATGGTCAATGCAGCTACAGGCAGTGCTTGGTCTTCCATCATGTTTTTGTTTTTTTTAATGTTTACATAGAATATTCTACTTTTATTCTATCCTTCACTCCCCCCGCGACAAGCAAATAGATCAAAGACACCCAGCAACCAACACTAAACAAACGCCAGCTAGATTACAAAGATAGAACAAAACAATTGTATATTATGTTATGGTTTATTTTTTTATATTAATAGTATAATATTAATTATATAAAATATTTACATTAATGTCAAATAACTTCCAAATGTGAAAAAAAAACATAGAAGTTTTATGGGGGTGCACAAACTCTTCACCCATTTGGGGAAGACACGAAAAAAATATTAAATAAAAAATAATTTACTCACTCTCATTTTAACCGAGGGTAACCATTTATTGCACATTCCAGAGAGATTTCCTATTAATCTTGAACTTCAAATTTATTGTTTCTATATTAAAAATTTCATTAAACAGTTTTTTTGGGTGGTGTTTCCAGAGGAAAAACATGAAAACCATATGAATATCGGTCACGTGGTAGTTCAGTAGTGCGTTAATAAATGCACAAAGGGATGAACACTTAGAAAACAAATAAATGGAATTTACTTGTATTCCCTGTAAGACATTTTTTCTGTCAAATTTATTTGAAAAGTCTATTTTCAGGCGTGAGACAATATTCACAGGAAGATGCAGTGGAGTAAGTCCACTTAAAACAAAGCCTATTAGTTAAATATCAAATGCTATGTATAAAAAATAAATAAAATATTGACAAAAATTGATCAACGGTCAGAGATGTTTCAATTGTCTATCTTCTTTGGTTAAACGAAAATTGGTCAGATGGACTCCCCCTCCATTCCTTTCATTCAAACTTCAGTTTGATGGAGCCTCAAAGGGGAATCCGAGAAAGTCTGGTATTGGAGTAGTTATTTTTTATCGTTCTTCAAAAGTCATCAAAGTTGTGGGTAAACAAATTGGACATGGTACCAACAATACGGCTGAGTTTCAGGGTTTATCCTTTGGGCTTGATATCGCTCTTTCATTAAACATTAAAGACATTGTTATTGAAGGCGATTCCATGGTCGTGTTTCAAGCAGTTGTAGCCAAGAAATGTCTATCTTGGCATCTTCAATATTTCTTAGATCACATTCTTCAACAATTAAAATGCTTTTCCACTTTTTTTATTTCGCATTGTTTTAGGGAGATCAACGCCATTGCAGATTTTTTAGCAAATAAGGCTGTTGTGGAGGGTGTTGATTTCCTGGAGGTCTCTCCCTCGGACATTCATGCATCTTGCATGAAGATGCTCTCTTTATAGGTGGTCCTGCTTCTTGAAATACTACTTCACTATCTATGCTTCATTAGTATATGTAGTAAAAATGTTGGCCTTCATGACAATTTTGTGCTATTGATATCTTATGTTGGATTTCATTCATGGGGTAGGAAATTGGTTGGGTTTCTTCTACTGGTCTGATTAAGCACTTGTTTTTTCCTCTTCTCTTCATTTGGTATCATGGTCTATCAATGATTCAGGTAGCTATTCTAGTGATTGGGGATATTATGCTATTCGCTAGCTTTATCATTGTGTGATCATCCTCATATTAGCAGGTTTCTTTCATGATGTGATAATTATGACATGGTGATCCCGTTCTCAGTTATATCGATTGTTGGTGGGCACTTATGGCTATCATTCGATCTTTGTCTTGCTTTTCACTCTAACATCATGTTCTATTTTCTATGGAGAATTCTTGCCAAATTCGGTGGATGGTGGCTTTTTCTGAGGAATTGGATAGAGCAGTTAATGTAGATCTCTTATTCTTGGTTCTCTCATGGCTTTGAGTTTTGTTTTCTTCAGAGCTTTGGATTCTTGTGGTGTTTAGACAGGTTGTAGTTTGGGGTGATGGCTCTGATTTATTGGTGGACATTCTTGACTCCATCTTCAAATACTCCCTATTAGACTGATTCTTATAGCTTCCTTTATATCTAATGTGGATGGCAATGCATTGCAATGTATTTGGGGGGTTTTGGTATGCCTATTTTATTTTTGTAATGGGGTAGATAGGCTTATGTTTTCTTGAGCAGTACTGAAGGGTTTTCTTACTCGTTCTTTCCCTTCAGTGCTCTTTGAACCAGACACATGTAAAAATATATATAATCAATATAATTTTAGTGGTCTCATCCATTTTTATCAAAAAATAAAATAAAAATCAATAATACCTTTTAATTTTTTCATTATTAATAAAAATAATAATAATTTAAAATAATAGTTTTAATTAAAATAAATAAAAAACAATAATAAATTATAGACTGTAGATTATTAATTATTAAAAATTGATAAAATTGAAGGATTGTTTCTAAACTATTCTAAATAGTATTCTTGAATGAACATAAACTAAACTACCTAAATATAGGGGTAGTTTTGGGTTTGTTGATTTGCTTTTATTTGGTTTCTATGTGGAGAAATTGTTCACTATACAAATAAAGAGGAATCTATTCAATAGTGTTTGTGCTTTTTAAAATGGAAAAGATTTAAAATTATATGAAAATTGATATATGATAATAGTCAAATTGTTATCCTTTCTTTGTATACTAATGACTATAGAGTAGAGGGAAACATGATTATTTGAATTGGCTACTGAGATTTTTTTTCATTCTTTACATATTTTACATAGGAATGTGTATATTTTTATAATTGAAAAACTTTATAATTTCCTACTAAAATTACTATTATTATATCAAAATTTTAAAAACATATGCAAAATAAGAACATATAATAAGAAATATATTGTAGTAGTTTCTCACAATCTTCCCCAGAATCATTGTTGGTTGTCCTAACATGAGAGATTTGGAACAATAAGAACATAAATAAGAAATATATTGTAATAGTTTCTTACAATCTTCCCCAAAATCCTTGTTGGTTGTCCTAATATGAGAGATTTGGAACAAGGCATAGAAATCTAATAAAATATAATATATAAAGATTTAGTTTTTAAAAATATTGTTGCATGTCCTTTTGAAATATGTGCAAAATGTGGTAGGATAGACAACGCATGTGAACTATTTGACACTATGCCTCATAGAATTTTAATCTCACATAATGTACTCTAATTAGAATAGTTGCATCACTACCACCATAAAATCTCTCACTTTGTTTTAGTGTTTGTTGCACGTTATGTACCCAATTTAAAACTCAGTTGTGACAACATTAATTTTATCATCATTTTTTCATTTGTTTATCAATTTTATCTAAATCCAAAATAATCAATGTCTAATAAAATTATAGATCATATTGTCAAAATCTTAAATGTTGAATTAATAAATTGTGTATAGTTTATTCAATTTTAAACTATTAATAAATAATAAACAATAATTATTGATTATTTTAATAAAAGGTGCGAAATTCTATAGAGAGGAAAATGTCTGATGCTGCCATCAAAAGATTTCCTAGAAATGAGAAGGAAAGGGCAAAGCTGGCCAAAGTGGATAAAAGTAGCCATATTTCTTGAAATTAAATCATGCAAGCCTACCCCGCCTTTGAGTTTCTCTATACTCATCTCATCCAATGAAATAAGAGGTAGCTTTCTATGGTCATCCATATTGCTCCTGCACAAGAAGCCTCTAATTAATTATCCAATTTGAGAGTTTATCATTTTGGGTGCTTTTAGTGTTTCCATAAAGAAGTTTGAAATTGAGGAAAGAACGGATTTTATCAGCTAAATTCTTCTAGACAATGAGAGCCATTTTTCTTTCCAAGGTAACACTCTAGCTTTTATTCTTTCGATAACCTTATTCCAAAACTAGATTTAATTGATCCCATAAAAAGTGGTATACCTAAATATGAACAAGGAATCTCTTATTGTTGAAAGCCCAATATTTTAATAATTCTTCTTTTCAAAGGAACACTTGTATAAAAGAAAAAAAATTACTTACTTACATTTACCCTTTGTCCGGAAACTGCAGTATATTTGTCCAAAAGACATTTTTATTTATTTGATTTTTTTACAAATATAAGAAATAGCTAGCTTAAACAATATAAATTAAACAAAAACATTTTTAAAATAATTTTAAAGTAAAACATTAATTAGACTTAGTTCTAAGTTTAAATTTTTACTGTTATTATTATAAATATTTGAATAAACGCTGCTTTCCAATTAGTTTTTAATCTATATGAACACTACAAAAAAAAATGTTTTATTTAATAGTGTTTCAGATAAATGATATTTTTAGTATTTTTATTAACAATCATGTGAATAATCATAGGAATTGCTAGTTAGATATGCAACCCTCAAAATTCATAGAATCTCATCGAGTCTTTGCCTATTTTATGAACTTGCCCTATTTTTTAATCAATTAAACTCTATCCAAGATAGTTTCAATTGATCCATATGTTCAAAAGGTTTCTTCATGTTCCCCTTATACTTCAATTATTCACCCAGGTGTCAAAACTCAAATTTATCAAGGTGTTTTCTCTTAATGATCATTGTATCGCTTTTGAGTTTGATCTCACTTTATATACATGTGTGTGTGTGTGTGTCCCTCTCCATATCCTTATATCATTATCTATTTATACCCCCCTCTATCTTGATTTGTGTGTGTGTGTGTGTGTGTGTGTGTGTGTGTGTGTGTGTGTGTGTGTGTGTGCGTAAAAGTTGTAGAATACAATATCAGAGAACCTAGTGAATCCCTATATGCAAATAACCTGTCACAACAATGGAAGATTCACAAAACACAAAGATTGTTTTGAAAATCTAAAGCAAAATAATGCAATAATGATAATCAGATAATAAATTACAAAAGGGATCAATACTTATAAAAGGAGACCAAACCTAAAGAGGGAAAACCCTAAAAGCAATTAATAATTAATAATAAAGTAACTATTAATATTCCTAAATTTAGCTTAAGTGAAATAGAGAAAAGGTGACTTAATTATTATTAAATTAATATGATTTAATTAATTAAGTAAACTAATACATTTACTCTAACACTCCCTCTTAAGATGAAGATAGGGAGAAGCTAAAAAACAACTAAGGACTAGATGCATGAAAGCCAAAAAATGGGTCCCAACAACAAGGCCTGATGAGGTACCCAAGTACAGTGAAATGTCTATAAAGTGGAGAAAATGGAGAAAACCCTATGGGAATAAAAATCCTCTCCAAGAAGAGATGAAAGCTCAAGTGAAGGACTAAGAAGCCTCCAAACAAGAATGTTCCAAAAGATAGGAACACAAGAAGAGCATGAAGAACCTGCAAACACTATCATCGAATGACTACTATGATGCTGAAATAAGAACCTCCTCTGAAACAAAAGATGATCAGGATTAAGAAGAAATGAATTCACATGAGTTTCCTCAATGACAGTACTTGAATCCAAATCAGATGGCAAACACAGACAAAACATCTAGAATTCGAAGATAAAAATGACACGAGTACCAACAATCTGAAGAACTGATCAAATGAAAAATGGAAGGTTGCGTCTAGAAATAGGAATGCAAGAGTGTCCATATGATAAGTATTCCATCTCACCAAAATGCATGAAAGGGAAGAAAGGAGAACATTTTGATACATTTTGGTGCATTCTACTATTGTCATTTTGATTGGCTTTCCATTTTTTATGTTGATTCCAGGCCTTGTACAACCATTTATGACCTAGAAAAATTTGTATATATATAATGGCTAGTTAGATATGTGACTTAACTTTCTTTTACTTTTGGTTTGGAGTGATTATCTTCATATTTGAAGAAGTTATGGGATTTTTGGTGAAAGTTGTTGATTGCAGATTTGAAGTTTCTTGAGAACAGTCATGTTGCGGCATATGGTATGGAATTATATGGAATAATTATGACCTCTAAATAGATTTATTGGAAATATATGTGAATCCTCTTTCTTTTCCTTTTGGTCTAAGACATTTTTGTTTATATTTGTGAAAGTTATGAAGATTTTGGTGAAAATTGGTTTTAAACTATCTTCAATGGAGTTGCAGGAAATGATTTATCTTTATATAATGATTAAACCATTGGAAAAATTAATGGATTAAATATTATGTAATTAAATCCATAAAGGGTTGATGTGAAATTGGTTTGGGATCGTTTGGGTTTGTTTTTTGAAAAATATTTGATGCCCTAGGTGGACTGGGCATGCACATGCTTTGTTTGGGGATAACAAAATTGGGTCCCAATGAAGCGGCCATAACTTTTAATAGAACCGTTGGATGTGGATAATTTTTGGATATGTTTTTAATCTAGTTATTCATGGTCTGACTGAAGGGATTGAGGTGTGTTTATCTTGTTAGAGAGTTATAGACCTCTGTGTACAGGTCTATCCAAGGGGACAACAAGTTGGCAAGTTTGACACCTAGATTAAGTTTATGTTTTCTTAATTGATTGATTGTTGAAGTATGATGAAATATGTCTCTAATGAGTTGTTCTAATGATGAAAATATGGATGGATCAACATGATCCTAGAGTTTTGATTGGTTTTCAAGGATGCTCAGCATCAATGGGTAACCAGCCATTGCATCCGCATAGTACATAGGAACAAGTACTGAATACATAGCTCACTCCAATATGAAACCAATGAAGCATTAGCACCAATGGTAGAAATCCCCCATAATGCTGACAAGGGAGAGGTATGACATGTACACTGAATCTGAAAGCCATAATGTAGTGTATGAAGAAGAACCAAGAACATCTAATTGTTCAGTCATGAAAGTACAAGCAAATACAAAGCACAGATGCATGAGAAAGGTATGAAGGCAAACAAAAGAAAACATCAAACCCCCATGACACTTTATATCATAATGTGAGTACAATAAGACACAAAAATGGTGTGCAAGATCCCATAATACATGTACAATATAGAGGCACTTTATCTCAATGCGTTGACAAAATCATAAGTGCTTACAATGGAAGTTCAGAATGTCAAAACAAGACATAAGACTAGAAATACATGAAGAACAAGCAAAAACAAGTCATCCCACCCAAACAAGAAGTTTTCACGAGCTCATATGTCCAAGTAATTCACCAGAGTGTGGAAACACAAAAAAATGAATAAAATGTACCTGGAGTAAAATGTGGAAAAAGTGCATGGATGGCTATGAAGAGCTCTGAAGCATTGTGCCAACATTGTTGGAATCGCAAAAAATAGAGAAACTGGTGAAAATTTATGAGCTCGGGACTGAAAACAATACCTTTGACTTCAAATATCAAAAGAGTTTACTAGAAACAAGACCAGGTGATGAAACCCATAAATCTGGAAAGTAGACAAAACCTGCTTTCCAACGATATCTTGTTTGTCAAAAAAATATCGTATGCTCAAGTTATGGCCAAAAGAAAAAAACCCCTCTTTTAGGACACAAAGATGGTCAAAAAGGGCCATAAAGAGTTGATTGTACCGCTGATGTCAGATTGATGTCATGGTAACGACAATGCTGATGCAATGTTCTTTTGTTGCAAAGGGCTGACTTTTTTTTTAATTAAAAAAAAATCTTTTGACAACATGCACCAACTTGAATTTAAAAAAAAAATTAAAAATTAAAAACCCGGCAATCAAATTCATTTATTTTTTTACTAGTCAGTTGATTTTATTTTTGAAAATATTTATGACGCAGGTGCAGGGACAACCGCAAGGATTTTCATGCCTCGAAAAACATGCCAATAAAAAATCATGCCCCAGATTCCCGTGTCACCGAAAATAGGCAAATTATATATCAAAATTCATGGAATCAATCTTCTGAATCCAACCGTGACATTTTTTTTTACCCAAATTTCTCGAAAAAATAGGTGCCCCCCTTAATCACAAAAAAAACCTGAATTTTCAAACCCTCATAGATCTGACCTCTTGAATAAAAAAATGACAAACAAAAGGTCAATATTGACTAATTGACATGTTTCAGATTCAATAGTGAGATCCAAATCAACCCAAATTGTACAAAAGACTTGCTATAGGTAGAATCTCCCAATCGGAAGAAGAGGAAAGCCTCGGGTCTGATGCTCTGATACCATGTAAAAGTTGTAGAATACAACCTCAAAGAGCCTAGTGAATCCTTGTATGCAAATAACCTGTCACAACAATGGAAGATTCACAGAACATAAAAATTGTTTTGAAAACCTAGAGAAAAAGAATGCAATAATGATAATCAGATAATGAATTACAAAAAGGATCAATCCTTAGAAAATGAGATCAAACCTAAAAAAGGAAAATCCTAAAAGCATTTAATAATTAATAATAAATTAATTATTAATACTCCTAAGTTTAGCTTCCTAAATTTAGCTTAAGTGCAATAAAGAAAAGGTGACTTAATTATTAAATCAATATGATTTAATTAATTAAGTAAACTAATACCTTTACTCTAACAACACACACACACACACACACACACACACACACACACATACATATCAACTTTCCCACTATGACTCCCTCCCTACCCCCCTATCTATCTCTCTATTTCTACCACTCTCCCTTTCTCTTATAATAAATCTCTATTTCTATTTATTTCTCTTCTCATTAATCTATCTCTTCCTCTCTATCTGTTCTTTTTGCTCTCTCTCTCTCTCCATATCTATTTGTTTATATGTATTTCTCTCTATTTCTCTCTCTCTCTCCTGCCCCCGTCCCTCCCACTCCCTCTCTCTCCCTCTTTACCTCTACCTCCATTGCCCCCCTCTCTCCCTCTTTCTATCCCTATATTTCCTTCTCTCCCTATTGAAAACATAATGTGAGCCTTATTGGTAATGGATATTGATTATTTTCCCCATTTGGATGCTTTTCCTTCTTTCCAACCATGTTTTGATACTTGTAGGTGTATGCATAATTGTTTTGAAGTTATCACTTCTCCATTAAGACTTCTATTGCACAAACAACATCATTTACTAAATAACCTATCAATTGAACTCGTGGTACACAAATGTATGCAAAAGATAAACTAAAAAAATTCACAACTGACTTTCCACACCTCCTCGACATACTCATTGCTAGTATATGCATATATCATCTTAATATAAGATTCAAGTTTCAAACATATTTCTATATCTAAAAAATATCCTGAAAATTACTCCCAACTAATTATTACTATATTCTAATAATCAATTTTATTTTTGGTAAGCAGTACTGTTTTTATATTCTATATATCATATATCTTTTTTCGTTTGAGTATATTTAAAAAAAATAACTTTTACTTACAAAACATACCACTGATTTATTATAATTAAAATTTCATACGCCGGCTTATAGGTCCTGCCCTGATACGATGGATTTGCCCCACTACACACGCAATCGCCATTATGCAGATCGTGTCAACTAAATTTTGCTGATATTTAGTGAAAAGACAGCCCCCGGTAATTATGCATGGATGAGAAAATGTGAGGGGAATGAGTCCTCTCACTGCGGAAAGTGGGCATGATGGAAAGTGCGAAGGTGAAGAGAAAGGGGAACGATTCAGAAATTTGTCTATGCCGACCAAACTAATTTTCTAAGTCGATTGGATGTCTGCCCTGCCGTGTTCGCCGAGTTTTTGCTTTCACCATAATTTCTCCAGAAATGTTTGGGGGACGTGTGGGCCACCATACGCGGAATCTCATTAATTTCATCGAATTGTCAGAACAAATGAAGAAAATGCTGACAAACTATCAAAATATTAAGCGAGTACGTGGCATCTTATAAGTCTTAAACAGAACATACCACAAAAATCAATGCAAATTATATTAGATTCAAATTTTTAAATTATAAATTCACAAAAGAACAAAAAGATGTTATTCAAGGTCAAGTCTACATCCATAAAATCACATTCACAATAATATCTCAATTATAATTCCCTCAAAATATACCATCCATAGACTTACTCTGAAAAAAATACATTAATTAAAATTAACTCAAAACATAAAGAAAAAATGAATTATGCAATTTTTACTATTACAAAAGAGAAAGTAGACAAATTAATCAACTTTATAAATATTTTGTGATCTAAACAATGTAGGCACTAGAAAAAGAACACTTTCTTTTTATATTAGATGGAGGGTTTTATTCAAAGCCAGATTCATTTTGCTAGAAGCAAGGGTCATAGGCCAAAGTTCTTCGATTAAAAATTAAGGACTGAATAATATTCATTCTACAAAAGTCATCAGAGACACAATATAGACTTAATCAAAGAGCCTTACACTCAACAAATCTTGGTCCATAATCATTCAACTTCATTAAGAAACTAGACAACTAATGGCAATTCCATTGTACTATAGATATCTAAGGTTATTACTGTGTGCATGTCATCATTCACCTCAGATGTAACTATACCTTATAATATAAGAATTCAAACACCACACTAAGTGCTAGTTCCTATATCAGCTTATGGCTTCGACCAAAATTAAAGATATTCCCTAATGTAGCACAAGCTAGATCTCACAATTTTTTAATATGTTAAAATATCAGTTCTAAAATGTAGATGATATAATAGTAATAATTATCCCCCACATTATACATATAAGATTGTTTTATTTTACTTTAAAATATTGAAATCATATTTCATTTATATTTGTTTAAGAGTTATTTAGTTTATTATGTCATAGGCATCTCTTCAATTGAATTGGACGAGTTGATTTTCTCGATCAACAGTTCAAAATTTGTAAAAACTATTGCAAGACAATTGGAAACGTGTTGGTCATTAGAGTTTGTCGTCATAGTTTTTCACTTTTCAATTCCTGTTGTCCGCTTTCTTAAGATTTCATGATATTCTGACTGCCTGTTTTATCTCTCGCACCACATACCATAATGGTTTCATGGACTGAGCCAAACACTTGGGAATCATGAGCCTGTAATAATCGTTTTGCTAGTAACAATTAATACAAAAAAATAATTTCATTCAGTTTGCACCAAAAAAAATATATGTTTAAATTACTTATGCCAAGTGAATGCAAGTTATAATGTATAGTAATTATGTTTTAAAATTAAATGGATAAAATTAAAAAGTAATTAAAAATAGTTTAATTGAATATTTATTAATATTCAATAAAATATTCAAGGAATGAAAAGAAATGTGGAAAATTTATATGGAAGGATTGTTTATATATTTAAATAACAATAATTAATTTAATATTTATAAATATTCATGAAATATTAGTGAATAAAAAGAAGTGTGAAAAAATTATATATGATTAATTTTAAATATTATCTAGTGTATATTTAATAAAATAAATAAATAATTATATATAATATTTATTAATTGACATAATAATTTTAATATATTTATTTTAAATAATTGAGAAGTATATTTTAAAATTATGTCAATTTTTTTTATATTTAATCTGAATTTATATCATCATATCATGACGGTTTCTATACAATCGACAAAACAACTATTTTATTTGTTAGGAAAGCACTTCTAACAATTAACAAGATTATGAATTTGTTTTTTGTTAAGATGAATGGGTTTTATAGGGACATGAAACAGAGATATAAAAAATCAAATAGTCACTAACTAGTCTAGAAACAATAACAAATCACTCACAAAAATAGGGGCCAGGACCACACAACAAAAACAAAAAAACCACTAAAAAGATTATGAATTTGTTGGTTGCATAGCCATTTCATCATATCATTAGGGAGTCCCTAATGTTCTAGGTATTTATATCTGAATAAAAATATTTTTTGGAATATTTTTATTAATAATTATGTGATGACATATAAATGTTTTAAAAATATTACTTAATATTTATTTAATATGTAAGCTATAGATCAATATTTCTACTTATTTAATTTTTTTATGTTAAATGTTTTCAAAAGTATTTTTATACTAAATCATATTTTGAAATGAAAACTTTAACTTCTATTTAAAAATTGTTTACATTTGTTTACTCAATAACTATGTTTTGTTTTTTTGATCAGTAAGAGGCCGTAGCCAAAAATTTTATTAATCAAAATTAATTTTTTACATCACTCCACTCGTGCGGGCGCCGGTAGGAAAGAGTGGAGGCAAGAAAACCTCCGGCCTTGCCCGAGACCGTAGTCCAGATAATTTGTACATCTAATTACAATAAGCATATATTCAGAATAATACAATAACATCCCGGGCTAGGGTGAGCAAGTGGGAAGATATTTTCTTCCCTTACAGGCCCATATTACTATTTTTCAATTGTCACTGTTCTCCTTGTGCTTTGTTTAAGAGTTTGAGCCTTGATTGCATGTAGTCTTTTGTCATTTTAGCAGCTTTCATCCTGTCAATTGTTCAAGATGGCCCTACCCCCCTTCATGGTTAGTTTTCAAACACTTGCCTAGATTGTTAGTCACATGTAGTATTCCAATCGTGATTTGACATCCTTCTTTGATGTTTCTAAATTCTTAACCTCATATATCTGAAATTATAAAGTCATCAATATGGCATATTCATAAACAGAGTTTCTAGATAATTCCATTTTGAGAAGTGATCATCCATAGTTATGAATCACCTATTTACCACCTTTTTCTTATGTACCCGGATGCTATCCCTAAAAATGGATGATATCCAGGATACAAAGGGGGTAAATGGAACTTCTGTCTTGCCTGAGTCCAGCTAAGGGTAATAGAGGTAGATGAGTTTTATGGCAGAACGACATATTACCCGTAGTCTGTGGATTGTCAGATAACCATTCAATTATAGAAAGCTCAGCAACAAGTATCAAATGAGTATATGGCAGGGCACTTAGGGGTTCCTATGGGCCAACACATGCAGAAAATGAGGGCTTTTATTTTACTGAAATGGTGCACCTGTTGAATCGAAGAAACCTATCGATGTTTCATCGATAAGATGATTTATCGGATAGACTTGGGCGTCGATGAAATTCAAAATGGGGTTATCGCAAGTGTTATTTTTCATCGATAGAAGTTATCAAAGAAACCAAGGGAGGTTCTGTCGATGAAGCAAGGCTACCGAAGAAACTATAGTATCAGTAGGACATGTAATGAAATCGCCGAAGGACATAGATCTTCTGAAAAGATGAGATTGAAGAAACTGGGGAAGGTTTCATCAATAGGACAGTTCGAGAGAAGAAGGGTGTCGAAGAGATACTAAAGTTAATGGCTGATAGAGATAGTTTCATCAAAAGATAAAAGGTCGATAAAACATAAGAGAGTTTCATTGATATAAAAAGGGTATCGAGGGAAAGGGACATCGATGAACCTAATAGGGGCTCATCGAAAGCATAGATTCCACCGAAAGAGGATATCAAAGAAAGCAGAGATGGTTTTCATCGACGGGAAAAGGTTTTGAGGAAATAATACCATCGATGCAACATGAAGGAAACTTACTGAAAGAAGTATGCTTATCGAAAGTGCGATCAAACAAAAAGATATCGATAATAATATGAGTTTCGAGGAGGCTAAAAGGTACGTTATCGATGAGGGTGGTTTTACCGATACAACTTTATCGAGGAAGATTACTAATGAGCTCATCGATGAAAGATGATAGTGGAAGCAAATCAACAAGATAGATGGCCTCGATGAAACAATAGACCCATTCATCGAAGGAGTGTAGTGATATCGATAGAAAAAGAGTTTCGATGGAAGGATAAAGGAAATTACCGAAGCCCAAGGTTTCTTCAACATAAGACCCAACGATGTCTCATCATAAACAAAGAAAGTCGAAGAAACCTATCGATGTTTCACCGATAAGATGATTAATCGAATAGACTTGGGCCGCGATGAACTTCAAAAGGGACTTATCAAAAGTGTTGTTTTCATCGATAGAAGGTATATCGATGAAACCAAAGGAGGTTCCATTGATGAAGCAGGGATAACGAAGAAACTTTAGAATCGATAGGATATGCAATGAGTACAATGAAGAAGATAGTTCTATCGAAATGATGAAATCAAAGAAACTGGGGAAGGTTTCATCGATAGGACTGTTCGAGAAAGGAGGGTGTCGAAGAGATACTAAAGTTATTGGCCGACAGCAGTATTTTCATTGAAAGATAAAAGGTCGATGAAACATAAGAGAGTTTCGTCGAAATAAAGAGGGTAGCGAAGGAAAGGGAACATCGATGAACCTAAGAGGGACCCATCGAAAGCATTGATTCCAACGAAGAGGATATCGAAGAAATAAAAGACCGTTTTCATCGATGGGAAAAGGCTATTGAGGAAATAATACCATCGGCACAATGAAGGAAACTTACCAAAAGAAGTGTTCTTATCGAAAGAATGATCACGATCAAATAGAAGGAGGCTACATCGATAAAAGATATTGATAAGAATATGAGTTTCAAGAAAGCTAAAAAGCATGTTACCGAACTCAATAACTATTTTTATTACGCTATTATATAGGTTTTTTATTTATTCAATTCTTTTAGAAATATTAGAAATAGATAACTTAAAAACAATATAAATGAAACAAAAACATTTTTAAAATAATTTTAAAGAAACCACTAATTAGACAGTTTAGTTCTAATGTTTAAATTTTTATTATTATTATAAATATTTGAATAAATGTTGCTTTACAATTAGCTTTTAGTTTATATGAACACTACACAAAACATTAAATTTTTTATTTAATAGTGTTTTAGATAAATTATATTTTTAGATTTTTTATCAAAAATCATGTGAACAATCATATGAATTGCTAGTGCTTAGATTTTTTATCCTCGACATTCATAAAATCTCATCGAGTCTTTTCCTATTTTGTGAACTTGCCCTATTTTTTAATCAATTAAACTTGATCCAAGATAGTTTTAGTTGATCCATATGTTCAAAAGGTCTCTTCATGTTGCCCCTATACTTCAATCATTCACCCAAGTGTCAAAACTCAAATTTGTCAAAATGTTTTCTCTTGATGATCATTGTATCGCCTTTGGTTTTGATCTGTGTGTGTGTGTGTGTGTGTGTGTGATCTCTCTCTCTCTCTCTCTCTCTCTCTCTCTCTCTCTATATATATATATATATATATATATATATATATATATATATATATATATATATATATATATATATATATATACCTATCTATCTCTCTATTTCTATCATTCTCTCCCTTTCTCTTATAACATATCTCTATCTCTATCTATTTCTCTTCTCATATATCTATCTCTTCCTCTCTATCTCTTTTTTTTGCTCTCTCCCTCTTTTTATTCCTATATTACCCTCTCTCCCTACTGCAAACATAACGTGAGCCTATTGGTAATGGATTTTTGATTATTGTCCCCATTTAGTATTTTTTTCTTCTTTCCAACCATGTTTTGATACTTGTAAGTGTATGCATTATTGTTTTGAAGTTATTACTTCTCCATTAAGACTTCTATTGCATAAACAACATCATTTACTAAATAATTTACCAGTTGAACCCATGTGATACACAAATGTATGCAAAAGATAAACAAAAACAATTCACAACTGACTTTCCACACCTCTTCGACGTACTCATTACATACCAAGATGCGATTGCTAATATATACATATATCATCTTAATATAAGATAAGTTTCAAACATGTTTCTATATCTAAAAAATATGCTGAAAATTACTCTCAACTAATTATTACTATATTCTAATAATCAATTTTATTTTTTGGTAAGCACTAATGTCTTCATATTCTATCAGACATCTTTTTTCTTTTGAGCATATTTTTAAAAAATAACTTTTACTTACAAAACTTACCGCTGATTTATTATAATTAAAATTTCATACGCCGGCTTATAGGTCCTGCCCTGATACGATGGATTTGACCCCCACTACAAACGTAATCGCCATTATACAGACCGTGTCAACTAAGTTTTTCTGATATTTAGTCAAAAGACAGCCCGCGCTAATTATGCATGGAACAGAAAATGTGAGGGGAATGAGTCGTCTCATTGTGGAAAATGGGCATGATGGAAAGTGGGAAGATGAAGAGAAGGTGGAACGATTCAGAGATTTGTCTATAATGAGCAAACTAATTTTCGAAGTCGATTGGATGTCTGCCGTGCCGTGTTCGTCCAGTTTTAGATTTCACCATAATTTCGCCAGAAATGTCAAGGGGACGTGCGGACCGCCGTACCTGGAATCTCATTAATTTCATCGAATTCTCAGAACAGATGAAGAAATTGCTGAGAAATTCACAAAAAAATTTATCGAGTACGGGGCATCTTTAATTATGGGGGCCCTAGCATCATTAAGTTTGACACATGGCAGGAGCAGAAGAGAGAAAGATGGATGACCCAACTGTGGAGTCAGACTTTGAGGAGGACGCAGATTCTCCAGAGTATCCGCAGCCGCCTCAAATTCCCAATACTCAACCTCAGACACAATATGTGCAGCGACCGCCGCCTGAAAATCACTACACTCAGCCTCAGGCACAATATGTGCAGCCGCCGCCACCTCAAAATCCCTACACTGACCCTCAAACACAATATGTGCAGCGGCCGCCACTTCAAAATTGTTAAGAAAAATACATAAAATATTTCTTTTATTCAATATCAAATATTACATTTGATATGCATTTTATAAAGTGGTGGAGACAGCAGAAAGCAGTTAAATAGTTTGACCATGCAGAAACTACCTCTCTAACTATCTGCTCTAATCAATGTAATACATTTACTAACAACTTAATACATTATACTAACAATCCCCCCATTACATTATTCTTTATAAATGTTTATTGAGAAACCCCCCTTTAAGCCTTACATAATAAAAATTGCTGATTACAGAATATATATAGACACATTTTGTGAAAAATTTATTTGAAGAAACAAATTTTGAATCAAGTTTAGCTCCATCAAGCTATCTCGTAACCCTCGGAAAGGTGTAATCTCTATCTTATATCCCACATTATTTAGCAACAATCCATACTGAACCCTCCAACCACATGGCTTCATCAAATTGTCTGATAACCCTCAGAAGGGTATAATTCTCGAACACAACCTCGAGTACTACTAGACAACCATCCATATTGAGTTCTACACCAAACCCATCGCCTATCTCCAAAAACAAACTACACAAAACATGTATCTTCAAATATGCCAACAACAACAAGGAATAAACAAGAAACCAAAAAACCAAAAATGCTTCTCAAGTAAAACACCATCTCAAAGAGAGAAGTTAACTTGAGATGATGGAAATCCTCCATCCTCCTCTGCCACCAGCTTCCAATGAAGTGAAGACTTATAGCACTTCTCTGGAATCACTAAGAGAATCATAATAACTTGATCATTTGATGAATCCCCGTTCTCAATATAAGAAATGTTTTCTTCATTGATTTTGTCTTTGAACTTTCCTTTAAGAACATCTCTAGCTCGACTTTTACACGACCAAGCTCGGTGACCTTTTTACTTACAGTAGAAACATTTAATGTCTTCATTACTTGTGCTTGATCTTTTATTATGGTTTTGAACATATAATGCATTTTCCAATTGAGAAACACCTTCTAAATCTTCTTCATCTGTTCTCTTTTCTTCTGCTAAAATGGTTGAAATCATATCTTCTAAACTTTGGGAGGTTATTTGGCTAAGTATAAAAAAATATTATTGTATTTTGCAGGCAAGCTATTTAACAAGATAGCCTTAGCATCTTTGTCATTTACTAGAGCCTTAACTTCTACTAATTGTTTGATAACAGATCTCAAAGTACTTATATGACTTGATATTTTGACTCCATTTTCCGTTTTGAACCTAAGAAATTGAAGTTTTAGAGAGAATTTTGCATTTAATGCCTTTGCTCCAAACAATTTATTGAGATTATCCCAAATATCTATTGATGATGTATCCAAATCTATATGATGTCATTTTGGAATCAGAAAGAGAAAGATCAATAATAGCTTTGGCTTTATCATCTATGTTCTCCCACTCTAATAATTTAGATGCATCTATAGGTTTCGTTTCTTTTCCACTCACTATTCCCCATTAATTTTTTTCTTGCATCTGAATTTTTTATTTTCCAAGTATGAAAGTTAAAACTAGAATATTTATCTAGCGTATCAACCACAATCTCCATAATGAAATATTCCTTTTATTTTCTAGTAATTACTTCACTAAAATTGCAATATTTGTTTCTAAGCCCTAACTTCCCCTTGTAGATTAAAGAAAGAGGAACTACAATCAATTTACATACACAAAGATTGTTTGTTGTTCTCTCACACCATTTTCACAAGCACATAAACATATGCACATCTTCAGATACTCATTGCATATTCACACGCATTCAGGGAGACCACTCTTATACCAGTTGTTAAGAAAAACACATAAAATATTCCTTTTATTCAATATCAAATATTATATTTGATATGCATTTTCTAAAGTGGCGCAGATGACAGAAAGCAGTTAAATAGTTTAACTATGCAGAAACTGCCTCTCTAACTCTCTACCCTAATCAATGTAGTACATTTACTAACAATGTAATACATTATACTAACAAAAATCCCTACAATGAGCCTCAGACACAATATGTGCCAGCTCAAAAATCCCTACGCTGAGCCTCAAATTCAATATGTGCAGCCTCAAAATCTATATGTTGATCTTCAAGTACAATATCAGGAGTTACCTACCTCTCAAGATCCCTATGCCCAACCTCAAGGACAATATGTGCAGCGATCGCTGTCACAAAATACTCATGCAAAAATAAGCATAGTTTTAACTTTTGTTTTGTCACTCATTTTGTTTGGATAGCATAACCATAACCCAAATGTTAAACAACAATTTACTAATAGGGAGCATTTGAATATTTAAGTATGGTCAACTTCAATTTTGGAATGGGCTATTGAGATATAAGTAGAAAAGTGAACTTTTTAAAAGGGCTCAACTGATGGATGAACCAAGTGTTCATGGGATTTTTGGTACAACTTTATAAATTCTAAGGAATGTTTTTGTATATATTAAATTTAAATATAATAATTCTATTAAATGTTAGATCAAATATATATTACAAATTTTATTTATGTTTTTATATGTTCAAATTAAATCAATGAATAGTTTTTTGTCTTTTGTTTTGTTTGAATTTATGTAGTTATTTACTACCTCATCTTAATTATATGCATTTAAAATTATCTAAGATAAAATGGTTAGAATATAAAACACATAGTAATGAATAGTAATTATTCTTCTATCTAGTACATTTGTATCAATTATTAGAATTTTGATATGGGTTTGAAATATGTTTGATGGTGTGATTCAATTTAATTAATTTCTATATATATATAGGCTCAAATGATTAAAAAAATTTAGTTGTGAAAGCAATATACATAGTTATAAGCATAAATTGTTAGAACACATAAATATTATGAACACCAAAGAGAGAATGTCAAGAAATAATGAAAAATCTAAATATATTAATGAAAAGGTAAATTGAAAACATATATCTATGTCAATTTAGATAGACTCTTTAACGATTTTTTTAATTATTAAAACATATAAATCACATCTCTTCATTTTAAAATATCTTAATTGGGACATAATACCTAGATAATATTTTAATTTATTAAAAAATATATTAAATATAAATCTTATTCTCTCATTCTAAATTAATTTTTTTTCTTTTTTTTGAAAAGTAAAAGTCTATTCTAAAATGAACGTTTTTAAATAGAATATAGCACAAAAATCAAAGCAAATTATATTAGATTCAAAGATTTATAAGAATTAAACTTAAATTTTTAAAATATAAATTCACAAGGGTAAAAAGAAGTTATTCAAGGTCAAGTGTACATCCGTTAAATCAAATCCATAATAATATCTTAACCATAATTCCCTCAAACATATATACCATCCATAGACTTACTTATGTGAAAAAAATACTCTAATTAAAGCAAACTCAAAACATAAAGAAAAAATGAACTGTGCAACTTCTACTATTACAAAATAGAAAGTAGACAAATTAATCAACTTTATAAATATTTTGTGACCTAAACAATGTAGGCACCAGAAAAAGAACACATTTTTTTTACATATTAGATGGAGTGTTTTATTCAAAGCCAGATTCATTTAGCTAGGAGCAAGGGTCATAGGCCAAATTTTTCTAATTAAGAATTAAAGGCTAAATAATATTCATTCTGCAAAAGTCATGGGAGACGCAATCTAGACTTCATCACAGAGCCTTACACTCAACATATCTTGATCCATAATCATTCAACTTCATTAAGAAACCAAAAAACTAATCGCAATATCCAAAGTTATTACTACCGTACATGTAATCATTTGCCTTAGATGTAACTATACCTTATAATATATATAGACAGATAATTATTGTAAACAACCATTGAAATTTGGATATGACTTGATCAAACAAAAATGGTATGAGCGATGGGGTCATCTTGCCATGGTTGGTTTTCTAGGAGGTGCCATGACAGTACCCATCCCCTATTGTCGTCTTTTCTTGTTCGCACTCCAACCTGTAACAAAGCTGAAAAATGACCTCCAAAACCAACCGAACAATTTTAAGAGTTAAGATCTAACAACACAAATTTATACCAAGAGAAGGATAAAATCCTCTATATTTGAGTTCTCTGTATTCCTGCCACAACAACATAGATCAAAACACCAATGGACTAGACAATCATCATTGATATCCTCTTGCACATCCAACTTAAAATTCTTCCGAATTTTGGCTCGGTATGTGCATGAATAACACCACGCAAACCCACTTAAACCAAGAGGAACAAGAGACAATACAAACACATACCCCACAAACCAAAGCAACAAATAAGCCCCTCTGCTCTCAGTGCATGTTGCGTTAAGTTGAACCATTCAGCCCTTCCATATGATAACTGTTGGTGCCCAAAAATACGTTTACACTGCTACAAGGTAGAGACCAAGATGATTCCTTTGAATACCCGTGGAAAGCCACTTCTAACTATCAATATAATTCAGGCTTGGACCAACTGTGACAAGGATTTTCTGCAAATCCTTCTACACTTTGGGCTCTGCAAGACCCGAGAGGGTAATCCCTTCAGTGAACTTCCTGATCTTTGCACCACACTCAGGAATTCACTGAAACAGAGCAGATTATCTCATAAAAGGGCTTGACAGAAAGGGAGAATGCTCAAGGATGGCAAATCCTTCAATGATCCTTGATCTAACTGGAGGATGAGATGGGTGGGACAACTCAGAAATACATAAAAAAGATTAGTAATGATGTTTTGATACTTAAAAGATTTATGACAAGTCACAAATAAAATAGAGAAGAAACTAAAAACCTAACATCTACTAGAAAATACTAGTGCCTTATCCATTGGGCTATAGAGTCTCTGAAATATTACTAAAATTTGATAAAAACATATCTAACAGCTGATTTAATCTTAAATGGTAATTCCTTACAATATCATTCTATCTGTTTTCTTCGAACGTGTAGCATCATGGTTAAAACACTTCGTTGGTGAGTAGACACCAAGGTTCAAACCCTTGCTAGGCCATTGTGTTCGTAGGCCTTGTGTCTTTGCTAGGTTGTTGTGCTCATGGATTTGAACAAGTGAAGTATGGGGATGAGGTCCCCCGGTTGTGGCCTCATGGTTCATAGCTCCGGGTCAAAAGTGTTTCACGTGTAGCCGGAGGGCATGCCATGCCAACGTCGCCGGTCATGTTAAAAAGTTTACTAGGCATTATTTAAAAAAATAAAACATAAAAATAAATAAATAAATATCATTCTATATGCAGTTTCTTACCCAAACTACCTATCAAATCCTAGTAGAAGCATTATCTCTCTTTAAATTTATTCTAGCATTTTATTAACCCCTTGGATTAAAGCATAGAATAGAAAATTACATACATCATAACAATGCAATAAGTAAATGAAACCTTTGATTCCATTAACTGAAAAGAAAATAAAGTCACACACAAGAGATTAAAGATTTGAAAATGTATTTGTATTAATCTCATAAGCTATCTTCTATTAGACAATAGACAACATTTCATTTACAGACTAACCCACTTGAAATATGAAACTAGTAACTATTTCATACTTTTCGCTCTACAAAATGACATTACAGTTCCTCCTATTTTCCCATGACTTCCCAAAACTACTGGAACCTAATCCTGTAGACCGAACCTACCTAAAGAGACCCTCTTCAGAGATTTTGGAACCCTTTCTTATGGCCTTGATTTCCCTTTTATAGAGAATAAGGGAGCAACAAGATTCATGCCTAAGGACACGTCACCAAAAAATTAAGTGAAAGAGGCTGCACACAATTCTTTTTCAAAATATTCCTTATCCATATGCCAATACCCGTGATGAGGTGGAACCAAAATCTTCAACTGATTATCGGTAGAAACAAAAATACTCGAGCCGTGCCAATATCAGCTTGACACCTTCGAATGGACTCTGAGATGATTAGTCTATTCTACACAACGTTTCCCTTCCTGGAAAGGAAACTAGATCCTGGCAAGAAGTAAAAACTTCCCCAAACTAGAGGAAGGTCTCCAACCTTTATGCCCCAGATCAAAGGAAGTGGAAAGAGGAGCTTGAGGGTAAACATAGTATGTTGAGAAGGCATTGCAGCTTCCATGTTGTTGCAAAGATGACTGGTTTCCAGTCCTTACTCGAACAAATCCTTCTTTCAGTTCCCTGCGAGCTCCTTCCTCAAACACTCCACCAATAACTGGCAGAGTAAGAATAGAGAATATGTCATTGGTTTCTTTTTTTGATAAGAAAAGGCTTTCACGCCCCCTATCCTCTGAACTTTCACAACCCCTCTGACAATGAGAAATCTCATACCAGAGAAAAAACATCCATCCAGTGTTAAAAAATGTGCAACGACTCCATGCATAATCATGTTCAAACACCATCTTCTTTATTGGTGAAAAACCGCTCTCAGAAAATGAAGAAGTTTGTATCCTTTTCTACCCATTTATCACCATCCTACTAAATTTATAATCGAAAGTCAACTCAAAATGGCGGTACTTATTCATGTGAAGAATCATCATCCCGATATTTTCTGCTCATCCTGCCAGCTATGGATTCCAGCAATCATGCCTACAACCTAGGTCACTGTCATCTCTAGGCCATCAATCCGTTGCCTCCTACATATTTTCACCTTGCACGAATGATTTTGTTCTTATCTTATTCCTCCTTGAGTGTACAGTTTTTTGCTTCAAAATCTTTGTCGACAAGAAATCTCTAACTTCATCGAGGAACCCACAATCCTCCATATCTAACTCAGAAGTTATTCCAATCCTTTCACACCTTTGGGACATCATCCTTACTTGTCTAATCAGTCCTTTACCCAACAAAGTCCTTCCATAAGCTCCCTTAGGGATGATTCGGCATTCAAAAAATTCAAACTATCATTGTCTATCCTAAGTCGACAAGCCTGTATTCTTCTCATTCTATCTTTCCTGTGCGGGCGATAATCAATACCTTTAGTGACCCCTCTTAAAGTAAATTTGAAACTCAGATGCAGATCCTGCCTAGCCTAGCAAATGAAATGATCATTTATGGTCAATGTGGCAATTGACCTTCCATCGATTCTTATGGACCCATTAAACTCATGACAAATCACTACCATATCATCTCTTAACCCAACACTGTCAGCAGCCCCACCATCAATCTTCTTGATCAACTTGGGATACGTGGCATCATCTTGTGATGCCGCGGTCCATAACCTTCTCAAAAATTCTATCCTAGGGATACGATGGCCATCAGATATGTTTGCATTTTACTGTGCAACCATAGTGCCCGCTAACCTTTTCAAATTTAAAAATTCAGGCACCTTTTCGCCCAGAACATAACATCATTGTCAATTTGCAACATGTGCTAATTGATAGGGCCATGAGTAAATCGCTCTTTACCTCTTCAGAACAGATAACATGAGGTTTTGAAAAGTTACACTGCCAGCTTGCCCCTCTCTGCCGAAGGCACGTGGCATCATCTCGTGATGTCAGAGTCTTATCTTCCTTGCACTTTCAATCACGGGGAAGTGTGGGCCGTTAGATATAACCCGCCTTTATCCACCGGCTGAAATACTTATAATTTTTAGACTTAGAAATATTTGATGGGCGTGGGCACAAATATTAAAATGAGACTGACTACGGGGAAATTTTTTCGTGTGACTTTAGGAAAATCATTAGATGGACTGGTCGAACATAACTTAGTGCTTAGGAAATAAAATGGCCCCGCCAATGGTAACCAACCCTCCGCCTAAGTGGGAAAAGGTAACAACAAAATATAACAAGGTTAGGGTTTTTTATTCACAAGACAGCTGGATATTCACAAACCCTAAACCCTAGACCTTGAACTTTGACAGAGGACACAATAAAACTAGAATGATCAATATTTAGGCTCAAAAATGAAAATTCTTGTGTAGTTATTTTCTAGGACTATCAGTGGCTCTAGTTGGGGATGTTCATTTCACATAAATGAGGCTAGAAACCATAATTTTTGGTGAAGCAGACCATTTGTAGAGAAGACCCAAAAAGAAGTTACCTAGACATGGCAACTTCAATAGAAAGGAAACTAGACTACCTAAGAAAACTAACTAATGCTCATGGATAACAACTACTTTAAGAAAAGTAGAGCCTCAAGAACTATCCATGAATAGGAAATTCAAGGGGAAACTGATGATTATTCCATTAGGCATAGAGTCAGAAAAGATTACTCTGCCCCAAATTGCTTGTGGCTTGAAGGTCAAACCACATGTGATGGCCCAATGCCATCTATCAAAGTCAACCAATGTTTCCCGTGGTCAAAAATATAATTATGATCGCATTTCATCTTGAACAATCTAGAGACATCACTTTCATATAGTTGTTCATCCCTCAACATGTCATAAAAACCTTTTATCTCAGTGCACCCTCCACTAGTTTGAACCTTATCACCAGGCATTCCCGTGCTCAATGTCTGAAATAAAAATATGTTGATAACAACATTCAACAAGTTTCATGATAGCCCCATCAAGCTGAAAAGGGAAGTGAAACACTTCATACTCTCTTTTGCAATGGACATCATAAAAATTTGTCTCTCCATATATTTGCATCTCAATAACGTATTCATTATTGAAGCATTCTTGCAAACATAATACAAATTCATTACAAAAATCAAAGGAAATGCTCTCATATGATGGTCTATCCAACATAACAACTGGTTTACAAACATCTATATCTGAACAGTCAATATTTGAAAACCATTCTAATTCACTTATGTCTCCCATTGACAGAAACATTGGTTCTTGATCAACATTTTGTACATTCGGATTATTGTATGATGAAGAAGCATCACCATTCACCTTCTCAACAAAACTATACTAATGCACAAAAAAACATTCCAATTCTTGTTGGCATTGTGTTGTCATTGATGTCAATTGGTATAGGATATCTACCAGTATGAAAGATGTACATATCCCCTTGTGTTGCAGAATACCGGTAAGGTAAGGAAGAGAATATCATTCAGAGGAATGATCACTAGAGTCATCAGTACACAAGTTAGTGCCTAACTTGTGTGGATGAGATGAATAGGTTACTAGTACAGTATATCACCACTAAGAAAAGGATGTCAACTAGTAAGTGATGTGTTGACATGGGGAAGACAGTTCATCCAAGTGAGTGGTTGACAAACTGGCAAGATTATGACCAGTGGACAAGAAGGATGGACTAGGTGCTTGAGTTGTTGTTTGTGATGATGAGGCATAATGTTACCTAAATCACATCAACACAGGAGGAGAAGGATGAATAGGTCACTGGTGTGTGTGTGAAAAGTGAAATAAGTCTGTAAGTTGTAAGACACAACACTTCAATTAAGTCATTACATGTATGGTTAGACAGATATAAGCATGAATAATAAAACCATAACAAATCAACTAATTGACTTCTAAAAGATGTGAGTATAGATTGCTCTCAGATTTGTATAAGCAATACCAGTGACTAGAATACACCAAGATGAAGGATTTAATCTATATGAGCACGAGATTAAGATAAATGGATGCAAGATTATGCTAGATTAATGAATAGTAAGCTATATGAATAAAAGAAATCATGAAATATGCAAAAAGAAATTAAACTGAGATGAAATAATCTCAAAAAGAAAGCACAATATCTTCAATGACTCTAGAGAAAAAATTGTATAATAACAATAAATCTCCAGGGTGTTTTGAATGAGAGGTGAAGGCTAAATTTATAAAGAATCACAAGAGAGATGAAGACAAAAACACAATTTAAGATAATTAAAATAATTGAGAATTCAGATTTAGTTAACCTTGAGATAGATTCCAATTATAGCTTGATTGAGATGTATTCAGGTTATAAGTTTGAGTTGCATTGGTGACAAGAATTAATTAATTCCATTCCCTTCTGATAAAAATAGGTGATTCCATGCAATTCTTTAATTTATTCAAGAAAGGAGTCTTTTCAATGCAACTAAACTTGTTTTTATCAAAAGCTTTGAGTTCTAATTTTGGAGAATGATTAATAATTCAATTTAATTGGTTCTATGATTTCAAGTTATCTCAATTTAGAAGAAAATATAATATCTCAACTTGGATTTCTCTCAATTCTTTTCTTTTATTCTATTTTTAGTTTAACTCTTGCTTTGTGATTAATTCCTCTTTTGTAATAAATTAATTACTTTTTGCATGATTAAATGGCAAATTTATTAATAAATTAAATATGCTAGGTGTAAAGCAGAAAAATCAAACCCTAGTCGTTCTCCCCTCCCCAACTCCGAGGAGAGAGAAGGGAGAGTCACTAGGGTTGATGGTTTTCACTTAGGAGGGACTTTACATTCAAAAGAGGGGTTGAAACCCACAAGATCCAATCCCACGCAATGCAAGATTGGATTCTAAATGAGTTTCAAGGGTTAAGATATCAAGGATACCCTCTTTTGTAAAGAAATGTAGATAGAAAGATTGAACTAGGAATGCATGTAAAGTAGGAAAGATTCACTCATAAACAGAGATAGGAATATAGGATGAAGATGCGGACCTGGAATTAGTAGTAAAATGTCGAGACAGTGCTGTTCTATAAATTTGAGCGAAAGTTGACAGGACGATGGTGCCCGGCGTGCACATGGTCCTCCGAAAAATCCGCAAAATGAAGGTGGATCTGTTCGTCTCTGCACAAGGATTCCAGATCTTCAATTACAGCCGCGTACCTACAACCTACACATAGAAAAGAGAGGACGATTGGGGGGTTAGGGATGAGGGGTTTGCCTTTAGGTCAAACCCCAGTTTTGGAATTAACCAAGAAATGAGAATGTTGTAAATGTAAATGTTTGTAATGTAAACAAGTACTGATACCTTGTTGTAAGAATGTTTGTATTCTTACATGCGAAGGTGTAATGCATGTAGTATGTAATGTGTTGTAAGTGATCTCCTCTTCAATGGTTGAATCCTTGTCTTGAATGCAACACTTAGCCTTGAATGGAGACTTAGAATGATCAATTGCTTGAAGGAATGCTTGAATGCTTGAATGTTTGAATGTTTGAATATTGCTTTCGTGCCTTTGCACACATATGTCCTCTTTTCTTTTTTGAGAGAGGAAAATGTAGTTTATATACTTGTCAATTAGGGCTGATAGACTGATTTTCCTGACCTTAGGCCGACCAGGAAATGTTATTTTCCAATTTGCAAACTTAAAGACCCGAAGCCCCAAAAGAGACTGGGCCCAAAATAGGGCCAGGGACCAGGGCACTGGGCGCCATGGTCCCACCTCCAGGGGCAGCAGGGTGCAAGGAGGATCAGGCCAGGGTGCTGAGAAATGCAATTTTTGATGTCATGAACAAGTCTCGGGGTCTCCATCCAGGTTCAGTGTTGTGTCGCCATCGCGAAGACCCAAATGCAGTCGAAATTGCAAGTGTCACAATTTTAGGATGCTACATTTAGCCCCCACTTTAGCGGGAGTATAAGCGTACGCTCATACTTCCGGTAAAGTACAAGGAAACAACATTGAAAAACTTTCACCACGTCAAGGAGGCAAGATACACCAAGCCCCCAGTGGACTAAGGATCTTACGACTTTGATTGACAAAGTAAAAGGGAAGATCATGAGGGAGAACCATGACTGTCAGTAGTAAGGTTCCCTCACTATGAGTCATGCAAGAAAGATATCAAAAATTTTCAAGGCAAAGCTAAATTTGTCAAGAAATTTTCAAGTATCTTGAAAAGATATGAACAGGATGTATGCCCCCCTACGTTAAAGTGATCGCACACGCCTCACCGAGGGTGATTGCTTTAAGGTAGTGATACATATAAGAATGAGAAGGGAAAGGAGCTCATTATCACAAGGATTTAGCCCCCAAGTGTGAGATAAGCTCAAGGATAATAAACACAAAACACAAAGCACAAGGTGACTTCGCTTTCCTCGGGGTCAGTATGCTGTATGATAATTCATGTATATCATATATATGTATGCATAATTGTTCTTCATTCCCCAATCAAGGAAGGTCACCTAGAAGAAGGGAACACAAGTGTCTTTTGAGTCAACATGAGAGAGACCAAGAGATCTCAATGCTTTGCATCGTCCTCAAGTAGACAACACTAAGGACAACAAATAGAAGAATGAGAATAACACATAGAAGAAGTAACAAAAGAGAGGAGGGGAGAATCTGCTATGCTAAAATGAAACTAGTCTAGCACGTCATCTACCCCCCGATCTTGCTGATCAATATTTCGGGAAGGTAGGAAACATGCTAGAGGAGGAACATCCAACATAGCAGATGGAGCTATCACAAGATCAAAACAAGGGCTATGTTCATATCCCAAGCCATGGTGTTCTTGTCTAGGAGCTAGGATAAGTGCTTTAGAAAATTCGTTAGATAAATGGTTATCAACATCAACATATTCATATTCACTATCAGAATGAACAGGAGTAACATTTTCATCATGAATAACATTTTCATCTATATCATCATCAAGATTTATAAAAATAGGATCCTTGACTCACACAGGATCAAGACCATCATGCATCTTATGTTTAGGAGATTTTGGCTCAATTTTCGGCTGAGGAGAAAATGGAATAATACTAGCTAAAGGTGTTTTTGGGGATTGCAAAGTTTGAGAAGCAGCTGCCTGAGCTCTAAGACGACGCTTTCGTCGGCATTCACGTGCAGAACGATTTCGTCTAGTCTTAGTAGGAAGTTGAGAAGATTGAGGAGGAGGAATGTTCTCATCCTTATCACTTGGGTGTTTAGGTTGTGGTCTCTTAGGTTGAATAATAGGAGAAGAGGAAGGTCTCTTCTCTCCATAAGAGGAAGGAGGAGGAACTGCTCCATATAAAGGAAGAATATTTGGTTTAGGAAGGAGACCAAGTCCATCATGACGAGGAGGTATAGGTCTACTTTTGGGAAGTTTATTAGATATAGGCATAGTCACATCCATAGGAATGGGTTGGGAATCTTCTTAAGGAAAGACATTAGTTTTATCTTTCAAAGGAAGAACTTCCTTCTCAAGAATGATAGGAATGTCAAGTTTGGGTGTTCTAGGTTCACTTAGAGATAGGATCATATCTTTTTTCCACTTTTGATAAGATTTGAAAAGATGATCACTTCGCGGAGGAAGAGATTGGAATTGTTTAGGCCAAAAGTAATCAATAGGAACGCTAGAAGTTCTTTCAGCTGGTTTAAAGAGACTATGATTGACAGTAACAACTTCACCATTATGGGGAAATTTCAAACACTTGTGAATAGGAGAAGCAATAGCTTTCATGGAAGATAGCCAAGGATAGCCTAGCTTCACACGAAATTGTTCAGATGATGGAATAATAGCAAAGTCCACATCAAGGGATTTGTTATGGACCTCAATAGGTAATGTAATAGAACCAATTGCAGGAGAAGAAAATGCATCAAATAGTTTCACAACCACATTTGTTTCATCATAGATCACTTGATTCAATTGCAAAGTAAAAAGAAACTCTTCAGAAATGATATTAACCATACAAGAAGGATCAATAAGCACTCCATGGCAAGGTGTATTCTTGACTTTTGCAACTACATATAAAGGACCATCAGGTGCCTTGATAGTTTCACTGGAATCAAAGGTGATGGAAGGTTCTTTAGGGATTTTCTGCTGCTCCACAAAGTTAATCACATTAGGAGTCATAGACATAAGATCATCAAGTGAGACAAAGGAATCAGTAGTATCAATCGCATTAGAGGTATGAGAAGGCAATGGATCAGTAAAAATCTTAAGATTTTGGTTAGGAGGAGCTACATATGTGTTGCCTTTATCATTCACACCAGAAACAGAGATAGTATTATTATCAATCAAATCTTTAATTTTACCCTTTAAAGCAAAACATTTTTCAGTATCATGCCCAGGAAGACGATGAAATTGACCAAAAGATTTGTTATCAAAATAGGGTGAATTAATCTTTGCAGGATCTATTTGCCTTATAGGAGGAAGAGTAAGCACATTTTGTTCCAATAACTTATTCATAATAATATGCAATGATTCATTCAAATGAGTAAACTTTCTTTCTTTCCTGAAAAACTTAGAAATAGGAGGCACACCTGATGCTGCATTCACATTGTTATTGATGATGTGTTCATTGAATTTAATGGACTCTCTGTTCGGTTTAAACTTCCCAAATGTTGTTGACTACTATCACCCTTATCACTCGGAGCCATAGGATTTGCTTGTTCCATTTGACTCACAGTCAGTTGATAATTGTGAAGAGTTGCACACAACTGTTGGAAAGAAGTAAACTCAGAAAACAGGAGTTTTTCTCTAATATCTTTTTGTAAATTAGAAATAAAGATTCTTTGAATATCATTGTCAAGCACTGGAAAGGAGATTTGAGCATACAAATGCTTATATCTACCAATGAAATCAGTCACTTTTTCTTTAACACCTTGTTTACAATGCATTAAATCAATCAAAGTAACTTTAGGATTTATATTGTTTTGAAATTGTTGAATAAAAGCATTTGCAAGTTGTTCGAAAGAAGTAATAGAATAAGAAGGCAACGAGCAATACCATTGTAGGGCTTTATCTCTTAATGTTCTAGTAAACAGTTTTGCAAGCAATCTTTGGTCATAAGCAAAATCGGTACATATTGTTTGAAAGGTCTTAACATGTGTTATAGGATCACCCTTAGCATTATAAAGCTCCAAATGCGGAATTTCAACATGTTTAGGGGGAATAGCTCGAACAATGTCAAGAGAAAGTGGGCTCGCAACATCAAATGTGGGCACACTAGTCTTAGATTGATTCATAGAGGCAATTTGTTGCTGCAAAGAAGAGACAGTTTGTGCAAGATTGTTAATGGTCGCTTCAGTCGAAGAATTCATATTAGACGTGTTAGATTGTGATGGAGGTGTTATGTTATTGAAAGAAGGTAGAGAGTAAGGTGGTGGGACACTATGATAGTTAGTCATAGGAGATGATTGGATAGGAGGAACACTACAAGGAGGAATGGAATGATTAAACGAATTGCCCCCTTGTGTCATGTTCATTTGTGGTGATATAATAGGAACACTTATTGAAGGAATGAATGAAGAAGTTGGATTCATTGAAGAAAGAGGGTTGATTGAAGAAGAGGGATTGCCCCCATGACTAGTGATCATAGGAGGAATGTCTTGTGTTGAAGTAGTCATTATGTTTGATGTAAAAGTAGGTATACTAGCAATAGAAGTCGTCAAAGGAATAGAATGATTAACTTGAGTAGGAGGTTGTGTATAACCTAAGGTTTCGGCACAACTCTTCATAGGCATCACATCCGAATCCACAATGTGTGCAATACCACGCAAAATATCGATTCCATTCTTATCACTTTGAACCATACGTTTTAGACCCTCAATTAATGAAAGAGCTTCGCTATCAGGGTATTCTTGAGACATCCATTGTCAAAAATCGTCAAATTGGTTATCCAATTTTGAAAGTTGTTCTACAGAAACCTCATGGAGAGTTTCTTCATCATTAAGAGGATTGGAGGAATTACCCATGTCCTCGTTAAAAAGGCCATTCAAATTAGGTTCCATCTCCTCGGTAATTACACCTTGGAAAGACTTAATTCTAAGGCTTCGTCTAATGGGAATAGTGTAAGTAGGGCTTATTGTTGTAAAACTCATGCACTAAGGAGAGAGAGAAGATTTTGAATTTTAGAGGTAGCAAATTTCAATAAAATCAGCCAATCTCCTAGATTTAAGCTGTAAAATGCAATCAAGACAATCTCCCAAAATTTCAGAAAAAATGTCCAGGACCGTGGCGCTCGGAGTGCACACGGTCCTCGCAACTTTTTTCGAAATTTTCAGGGATGAAAGTAATGATGATTTTAAAGCTAATCTGAAAAAATTGAGTGATTTTACGATCTGTAGACAGGCCAAATTAAAGTTGCAATCTCAAAATTGAACCCTACCAAGATTGTTGAAAAATGCAAAATTTGAATTTTGAAAAAGAGTGAGAAACTGAAATTTTGAATTTTATGATTTTAGAGGGAACACTAAAAGCAATGCAAGTTTTGAAATTTAAAAGTTGACTCGATTTCATGAAAAATTCGAATTTGAAAGTGGAAATCAAGGTTGTTACAATTAAACACTTAATTTCAAAAGTCACAAATTGCAAAAATTTGAATAAAGCACTAAAATTTCGAATGAATGCCAACACACTTTTCAGATTTAGGACTGTAAGAAACACAATTTTGACACAAATTTCAATTTCAACAATTTTTGAATGATTAGAAGCCTTAATCCAAGCAATCGCTAGACCAACTTTGACTTTAATTTTGAAAGTGTTAGAATTGATAAAATCAGCCAAAATTCTGGATTTTAGCAGAAAAATACAGCAAGATCTAGCTCCCGAAATTTCGGAAAAAATGTCGGGGATGATGGCGCTCGGAGTGCACACGGTCCTCGCAACTTTTTTTCAAATTTTCAGGGATGAAAGATATTGTGATTTAATTGCGGAATCGAAAGTTACAGCCGATTTGGAGGTGTTTTGATTAGTGAAATTATCAGTCAAAGGTTGAATCAAGAAGGTTTTAAAAATTAGGGTTTTGACACTTAACCACTTAATTTTCAGAATTAAAGCACAAATATGAATTGACAATTTGCAATAGAAGGGTAGATCTGAAATAAGCATTAACAATTAAACATTTCACAAGCTCAATTACTAAAAACAAAATTTTAGGGTTTTTATGCAATTAACCTCTAAAATTTGCAAAAGATCAAACATGGAAATGTAATTAGGGAAGAAACATTTTCAGATCTAACCATGAATATTCAGAATGAGGATTTTCACATCGGGTTCACCAAAATGTAAAGCGGAAAAATTGAACCCTAGTCGTTCTCCCCTCCCCAACTTCGAGGAGAGAGAAGGGAGAGTCACTAGGGTTGATGGTTTTCACTTAGGAGGGACTTTACATTCAAAAGAGGGGTTGAAACCCACAACATCCAATCCCATGCAATGCAAGATTGGATTCTAAATGAGTTTCAAGGGTTAAGATATCAAGGATACCCTCTTTTGTAAAGAAATGTAGATAGAAAGATTGAACTAGGAATGCATGTAAAGTAGGAAAGATTCACTCATAAACAGAGATAGGAATATAGGATGAAGATACGGACCTGGAATTAGTAGTAAAATGTTGAGACGGTGTTGTTTTGTAAATTTGAGCGAAAGTTGACGGGACGATGGCGCCCGGCGTGCACACGGTCCTCCGAAAAATCCGCGAAACGAAGGTGGATCTGTTCGTCTCTGCACAAGGATTCCAGATCTTCAATTACAACCGCGTACCTACAACCTACACACAGAAAAGAGAGGATGATTGGGGGGTTAGGGATGAGGGGTTTGCCTTTAGGTCAAACTCTGGTTTTGGAATTAACCAAGAAATGAGAATGTTGTAAATGTAAATGTTTGTAATGTAAACAAGTACTGATACCTTGTTGTAAGAATGTTTGTATTCTTACATGTGAAGGTGTAATGCATGTAGTATGTAATGTTTTGTAAGTGATCTCCTCTTCAATGGTTGAATCCTTGTCTTGAATACAACACTTAGCCTTGAATGGAGACTTAGAATGATCAATTGCTTGAAGGAATGCTTGAATGCTTGAATGTTTGAATGTTTGAATATTGCTTTCGCGCCTTTGCACACATATGTCTTCTTTTCTTTTTTGAGAGAGGAAAATGTAGTTTATATACTTGTCAATTAGGGCTGATAGACTGATTTTCCCGACCTTAGGGCGACCAGGAAATGTTATTCTCCAATTTGCAAACTTAAAGACCCGAAGCCTCAAAAGAGACCAGGCCCAAAATAGGGCCAGGGACTAGGGCGCTGGGCGCCATGGTCCTGGGGGACCAGGGCGTTGGGCATCCTAGTCCTGAAGGACCAGAGCACTGGGCGCCATGGTCCCACCTCCAGGGGTAGCAGGGTGCAAGGAGGATCAGGCCAGGGTGCTAAGAAATGCAGTTTTTGATGTCATGAACAAGTCTCGGGGTCTCCATCCAGGTTCAGTGTTGCGTCGCCATCGCAAAGACCCAAATGCAGTCGAAATTGAAAGTGTCGCAATTTTAGGATGTTACACTAGGATATTTAATAAATTAAATAGGATAATTTATCAATATGATATTCTTGGAGTGATTCAATTAATTAAATAAATATTTAATTAATATAGAGTAATTGATTTCCCATGTGACATTAATGATTGAAGAATTAATTATGTGTGCTCAAGATTGATTTAATTGCCTTTGGTTAGGACCTTGGTGATGGTGTCGAGATTAGGGGCCCATGGTTTAGATGACCGATTTTAGGGTATTAAATTTTCCCCTCTTTGAATTAATATGCGAACAGCGTGTTGGTTCAAAGAATAGTTGATGTGTCTAGGAGATACTAGTTCTGAACTTGATTGATCACAAACCAGATGAAGAGCGAGGTGTTTAGCTTGATTTGAAGCGATGAAGCTAAACATAGTTGATTAATGTGATACCGATCCCGTACTTGATTGAACTAGGACCAATGAAGAGCAAAGATACCGAACTTGAACTTGATTGATCAAGAAGCGGATACTGATCTAGAACTTGATTGAACTAGACACAATGAGCGAAGATAAAATCGATCTTGAACTTGATGGATCAAGATATGATTAGCGAAGCTAAACTATCCAGCTTGATTTGATGCGATGAAACTGAACACCTGCTTAGATTGACCGTGTGATCAAAGATACTCTTTAAACTTCTGATTGAGTTTAAATGAATAATCATCTTGATGAAAAGCGATGAAACGGATTAACATTAAGATACTGATTTAGATGAAGGCAAATATCAGCTTGATTTGAAGTGATGAAACTGATTATGCCCCTAGTGATTAATTCGATTCAGATGATCAAGAGATCTCAACTTGATATGAAGCGATGAAGCTAATATGCCCCTTAGCAATAAAAATTTGTTTGATTTTCTTTAGTTGAAAAGATTTTTTTGCTTGACTTTTAATGAAGATTTGAACAAAAAATTCTTGACATTGAAAATGTGAGGTCATAAGGCCATGAGTATACCCCCTCGGGAGTGAAATCGAAAGATAGCAAGAATTCATTATGTAGACACCTAAAAATGGTCAACGCTTGCGGAGTCATACTTTAACATTTGCGCATTGCCTCATTTTAGGTTTTTGCGTGGCATTGACATTTCTCCTATGTCACGCACTTGGTTTTTATCATTTGTGAGCATCGAGTCCTTCTTCTGCATTCTTCATCTGTCTCACTTTCAAATTTGGTCTTGTCGATAACAATATCAGTCATGATTTTGGTCGGTCTTATCTTCTCACATCAAATGTGCATGCTCATTTGTCATCATTTTGGAAATCGTCAATCCTAATTAGGGTTTTGTCCTCTATCAACCTTGTCATCATGCGATCAATTTGTCATCAATTCTTATCATTTTGCGATCGGTTTGTCATCGATCGTTGTTATGTTCAATCTTGTCATTTTGCGATCGATTCGTCATCGATCGTGGTCATTTTCAATCTTGTCATCTTGCAATCTATTTTTGTCATCGATCCTTGTCCTCTTGACAATCTTGTCATTTTGTGATTAATTTGCCATCGATCATTGTCTGTCTCAATTATGTCAATTTGGATCAATTTGTCATTGTTCCTCGTCAATTGGCGCATTTATCAATCAAATCATTTATCAGCATTGGTCCTTTGTCAGTTAGAATCATGATCATAATCGAATCAACATCAATTATCTTTCATCAAGACCTAATTGTCGTTCTTGTATTGTTAATTCATCTTTTAGGGTTTCATGATTTAATCATTTAACCTTGTTTGTCATTTCTCTCTCTAGGATTAATAAATTAATTATTTATCCTAAGTCTTCTCATCACAATTAAATGTTCATTTAATTGGCTAATAATTCCTCTCTTTGTGAATTAATTAATAAATGAAAAATTATTAATTAATTCACTTAATTTCCTAATTTTCATCAATTTTCTATTTTTTCTATTTTCTAATTCCTAATTTCAATTCTCTCCTATTTTCATGGGAATGACATAGAAATTTGTCATAATTTGTCATAATTGACAATCAATCAATTCTTGACTTAGAAATTTGTCATAAATTGTCATGAATTGTCAATCAATCAAATTTTGCATAGAAAGTGCATAATTTGTCATAAATTTGTCATAATTGACATAATTGATTTGCAATTTCCATTTGAATTGAATCATGCTAATTTGATCCATCTCTCCAATTTGTCTATAAATTGGATGAATTTCTTCAATCTCAATCCCTAATCAGATTATCAAATTTCTAATCACTTTGTCAAATCACACTTCAAGTACTCTTGCGCCAATATCTTATTTACTTTCTTTCATATCATGATCATGCACTAGTAGGTGAGATCCACAACAAAACTATTTGCAGAAGAAAGAAGAAAAATGGAGCCGCATGAAGGAAGCATTTAGATCTACATTTGGTTTGCATAATCTTTAGTTTTGAATGTTTCATTTTCATGTCTTTATTGAGTGTGTTAGGATAGATCATGGCAATTTGCTTTTGTGATTGAGCTAATGACTAATATTTTTATATGCTTTGATGATTTCCACATTTCCTAGCTACATTAATTGGTGAACCCGACATGAACTAACCCTCTAATCATGTCTTGAGTGCCTTTTGAGTTGATTTGCAGGCCAAAAAACCCAAAAACTGGGTAATGCAGGGCTTTCTGGGGACTTTTGTGCCTGTGTGAGACAACCTACGCCTATGTCAAGCAACTTGCACTTGTGTTAAAGACATTCTATGCTTGTATCATAAATTCTGCGCCTGTGTCATGAATTCTGCGCCTGTGTAAAGTCCAGAAACAGAGGTAAAAAGGCAGTGTTTTGCTTAAAAATTGGTTTGTTTTGCATTCTGTTTCTGCTTTTTTGGTTTTTGGTACTAATTCTCTATGAAGCACCTTGGCATACACATGGAAAAGACAACAAATGAAACTACTAACACATTTTATGCAGATTCGATAGTCAAAGGCTAAATATATCAAACTTCTGACTTGGGTTTTGCAAGTTGCCTTGGATTACAACTAAACTTTGTGTTTGCAATTAATATTTTAGGCACCTAGTATGATTTCTAAATAGGTTGGAATGAATGTGTGTTTTATTTGATTGTCGAGTTTGACATTGGATTAGGAGAGTATGCTCTCATCCTTCTTAGGGTGATCAGAAATCCAGATCTTCGATACCATGCTCATGTTTTTGATTGTGTCTCACCTTTAGAGGGCCTGCCTTCCTGACCATTTGCTTTTGCAAGCAAGTGATAATCGTGAGAAGGGAATGACCCAAAGTGAGTATGGCTAGAATACCTTGGCATTCTAACTCACTATAAACAAATACCTAATGAGTGAAAGCTTTGAAGGAAGGGGTACGTGGGAATTGCAGTTACTTGGGAAGTGATGACCCTTGAACTCTTTCTCATATCAACATCTAAGTAGGGCCTCATGGGTCTAAATAGTGCTTGCGCCACTACATTTGTTTGGTATCTTGGTGGGCTTAATGTCTCAATCACGCTTGCGTGACATCAAGGAGTAACACTTAACAGAAATCCTTACTAAACACCTTGTTTTTAGAGGCCAAAAACCTTTCTAGTTGCTTGAGAAGGAAAAGTTCAGATACTTGGAAGAGATACTAAGTTCGCCATGGGGAGATTTCCATGGGGACTGATGCTTGGCTGCCCTAAGAAGTGAGTGTCATGGAGGGGAGCCCGTGGGGTCAAGCATCTATGTATTCTCCTTGAATCCGATAATGAGTCTACCTCTCAAGTACCTAATGTCCTTGCCTACCATAAGAAATGTGTGAATGAGCATGATTGTCTTGTTTCTAAGTTGAATTGTGTCTCATTTCAAAAACAAGATAAATTGATTCAAAACAAGGCTAAACACAAGAACATTTCATCCAACAAAGTTCAAAACACACCTTCAAACATGGTTGTCAAACATTGTTCAAAATCTTGTCTCAACATTCATGTCACTTAGATTTAGGTTCATCCTAGGTTTGCATTTTGCAAAGTCATTGTCTATTACCAAGGTTAAGTTTCACCTAGGTCATACTCCTTTGCATATCAATAAGGGTCATCCATTTGCATATTTCCTCTTGCATTAGAGTAATACCATTTCATAATTCAAACTTAGGTTGACATTGTCATACATTTGCATTTGCATACCCTAGGTCTCTTCATCAAGATTGGGTCATTATCATATCATATTAGGGTCATTTGCATAGTAATTGTCCCTTTGCATATAGTGTCAAAACTAGGTTTTGTCATACTTGAGAAATCCAAATCTTTGATAAACCCTAAGTCATTGTTAGGAAGTCTAGACCTTATCAGACTTTTGTCTTTTTGTCATCAGTGTCATTTGGTCAAACCTAGCTTAGTATCCAAGCATATAGGTGAGACATTGTCAATTTGTCCTATTGTCACTTGGTCCTTTTGTCCTTTGAGGTCTAGACATCATTTCAATTTCCTAAGGGTCTCATTTTTAGAATTGCATTCATGAGTTTGTCAAAATCTTGAAAAAGTCCAAAAACATTAAGTTGCATTGTCATCCTTTAGGTTGCATTTGTCAATCCCATTAGTTGCATTGCATAGTGACATGTTTGTTGAAATGCGGTCTCAACCTTCTTACGAAGACATGTCATCACAATTGAGCAATCAATCATGTCAATCCAATCTCTACATGTCTCGGAACTTGGATCAAACTTATCATGATGATGTAAATGTCCAAATACAAAAACTAGAGGAGAAACTAGCTCAAGAAAATGAGATTTTGGAACAAAGAGTGAAAAACATTGAGAAGAATAGATCACAAATGTCCAAAATGTTTCAAAAATTTCCAGGTCAAAATCCAAAGATTGAGCCAATTGATGTAAGATCTCTTCTTGAATGATCAGACATACCAGCCCTCCTCTCCCAAATAGAGATGATGAAACAATTTCAAGAAAAGAGACAACAACAATTTCAACACTATGTGCCTCCACAACAAGAACAAGAAGGTGTTTACTATCAATCACATTTTCAACCATCACAACCAATGGTTCAACCAGTTGTTCAACATTTCCAACAGACACAACCAATTGTCCAACATATACAACCAATGGTCCAATTTCAACAATATGTCCAATCAACTATACAATGTCAACAAATAGTTCAACCAATGGTGGAATATCAACAAGTTCAATCAACATATCAATGTCAACAACCACAACCAAACATTCAAACACAAAGGTTGGAACATGCAGCAAGCCAAATTTTGAACATGTCAAACCAATTTGATCAACATCTAGTCCAAAATCAAAACATGACATCAAACCAAGACCAAATTCTTGCCAAACAAGTTCAAATTCCAGATACAACCATGTCAAAACCTTGAAAGAAAGGTGGCTTTATTGCAAGGCTCTTAAGGAACCTACCAAGTGAGTTCTTTGAAGAAGATAAAAATAATACACTTATGTCTAGCAATGCCTTATCCCCTCGCAAGCAAATTGACTCACCAGTGGCATCTATCCCTGCACCTTTAGAAGTTTCCCAAGAACCTTCCATATTGTCCTCATCAAACAATACACCCAAGGATGCAATTACCCAAGGGCTATCCATAGTTGATTGCCAAAATAATCCAATTCATGATGCACATCCTTGTCATGATTCAAAAATACAAGACCCAATGCCACCATGCACTTTATTGCCATTACCTATTTTAGAGGACCCCATTCGAAGTCTCTCTTCCTCATGTTCAAGCATTGATTCCTTGCCAGAATCCATCACAAATGATCAAAGTGCATTTCCTTCATGCCAAAACATTGACTCCTTGTCAGAATCCCCCATGCATATCCAAAGTCTAACACCATGTCAAGAGGATAATTTAGAGCATAAAGAAACGCATGTTAAAATAGATCAAGATCAAGATCCCGAAACCTTATCATCCCATCCAATTGTTGACCAGGATCTCATCTTCCTAGAAACTCATGATGATTCCCCTATTCTTGTCCATCATATCCAAAGTCCTATTGACACTCCATTCCCTGACCAAGATCAAGATATCCTAGTCCATCCAATCCCCAACGATCCCCTTCCATTTCATGAACACAATGTCCTTTCAAATCCCATTGACATTCCACTTCCTGAGAAAGATCAAGATATCCTTTCCATCTTTTCTGATGATTCCATTAAAAGTCAAGAGCAAAGCAATTTTAAAGAGGATTCCAATGATCTTCCTCCTTGTCAAGATCAAATTATTCCTTTAAATCCTCCACAAGATCTTTTTGTTCCTCCATCTCCTTGTCTTAATGCTCCATATACACTCCAAGATCATATTTCTTGTGATGATCCCATTATTCCTCCCATTCCATCTCTTGAAGAGCCTATCATTGAACCATGTCCACAACACAATCCTAGTCCCCCTCATGATCCTAATCCCACTCATGGTTCTAATGTGTCAGTGCAAGATGTTCATGAATCCTCGACATGCATAATGGGTTCTTCCACTTTGGTGCAATCTGATCCACTTCAAGATCTCATTATTTCTCTCATATCATATCCACCTCATAATGGACTCGCATCTTCTTCCCAAAGAAAAGAGTATCCTACAAGTCAAGATATTCATAAAGGCAAAGGAGTAGATCTTCATAAGCAAGAATCCCTTCATGTTAAAGAAAATATTAAGGGTCATGGCCTCAGCGAAATTCCTCAAGACGTTGGTATCGCTCCATCAAAATCAAAACATACACCTTCCCCATCATCCCTTCGTCCTCTATGCAAGGTCAACAAAGGCACACATACTTGAGTAAATTTCATCCATCCAAAAGAAGTCCATTTCATTCATATCCATCCATGCATTCCTTTTCCCCTCTAGGCAATTTGGATGCCAAGTATAAAAGTCATAAGTCTAGGAATCCACATATATTCAAGGATCAACATGTCCAATATAATCGACATGTCAAAACAAAGAACAATATGATCTATAAAGAAAAAAATATATCCAAAAGGCCACAAAGGCCCACTGAGCAAAATAACGCAAAGTCAAAATATATATGGGTTCCTAAATCCCTTGTGCAAGCAATGCACTCCAAGGAACCACAAAAGCATGAAAAATCAAAAACCATGTGGATCCCTAAGCAACTCCTTGAAGCACAAAAGCCTAAAGAAACATCCAACTTGGTATCTAAAATTGCTATTCCTCCATCCAAACCTCTCAAATCTATTCCTCCATCACCTCCTTCTTCCATTTTGGGCCCTTATGTCCCAAAATCCCAAGCTATTCCTCCATCCAAATCTCTCAAATCTATTCCTCCATCACCTTCTTCATCCATTTTGGGCCCTTTTGTCCACAAATCCCTAGCTATTCCTTCATCAAAATCTCCATATCCAAAACCCACTCTTCCTCCATCAGTCCATCACCCATCAAGGTGTGTGCCAATGTCGATCTTGCCAACATTTCCATCCACTCAAGCACAATTCTTCCAATACCCTATCCATTATCCAATTCATATTTTCCATCCTTCGATCCCTTTGGTCCAATCCTTTGCATAAATCTTGCCTTAGTTTCATCTCTTTTTCCATGTCCTTATCCTACCAACGTCTTTGAGCATACTTTTAAAGGTCATGGTCCATTTTTTTTTCAAGGCTACTATCCAAACAAAAAGACGCTTGAGTCCTTCTTCCATCCCCTATCATGTGTCTATCTTCTATTGAAAAAGTCAAAAAAGCAAAAAAAAAGTGAAAAAAAAAGACAAAAGAAAAAAAAATAAAGAAAAATAATTCGTCCACTGGTGAAAACCTGGCAAACAGGCGCCTTGGGCAAGTACCATGATGAAAACCTGGCAAACAGGCATCATGTGTAATCTATGAAATTCTTGCATACTGTACTTGGGGGTAGGTTTTATCCTATCATATCCTTTTGTCCTTCATTGTTCCATTATCCTATCGACCCATGTCATTACCCTTCATATCCTATTGTCCTTCATGTACATATCCCCTTTTCCACCTTTGATCTTGACAAGGCTGAGGATCTTCATGAGCATCATGCATCTTGTTTGCAGCTTTTTAGTCCATCATAGCTTTTGGTATTTATCCATTTGCTTATTACAACCTTTCATCCGTATTCCCTAGCTTATTGCAACTTTCTGCCACTATCCCGTATCCTATCCCGACCTTCAGTCCATGTCCCTTATCCATTCTTGGTCTTGCTTATCCTATCCATATCTTATCAGTATCCATACACTCTTTTTCATTCCTTGATCTTGATTTGACATAAGGACACAAAATTTAAACATGGTTTCAAAATCCTCTTGACATGTCCCTCATGCCATGTTCCTGCTTTACATTGTCATATCCAATCTCTTGTCCCATCATGCAATAGCCCTTGAAAATTGCATCCATATTGTCTCCATGATAAAAGGCCTTTGTCTTCCCTCTATCCACCAACATTTTAGAAAGCCTATTTATTCACCTGTCATATTCCTTTCCTTACTAGACACTGGGGGCAAAATCCAAAAAAATTGAAAAATGTCTTGAAATAATTCAAAAAAAATTGAAAAATGTCTTGAAATAATTCAAAAAAAAAATTGAAAAATGTCCTAAAAAAAATCCCTAAAAATCAAATAATGTCCTGAAAAAAATCCCTAAAAAATCAAATAAAGTCCTGAAAAAAAAAATCCCTAAAAGGTCATATAAAGTCCTGAAAAAATGAACACAAAAAAATTTCAAAACATTAAAATCCAAAAAAACGCATAACAAAAATATATCCCCTTGGTGCATAAGACAGATCACTGAGCATACATCCAACAATGCGCAATCAACATTGTGCTTTAATGAAATCATGCGTTAACAGATGAACTTTTCACTCAAACCAGACATTCAAATTGATCAAAATTGTCATATCAATCAACATCAATATCATTTGACCTTGTCACTACTATCATGGGTCTTATACAGGGTGTGGTATACTCGAAACCAGACTGTGTCCTGTCTTAGACGGGGTACTGCATGTCCTGAAACCAGACAGCATGATCGTCTTATCAGCACTTTCAACTTTTGACAATGAAGATCAAGATGTTTGTTTGACTTGTTGGAATTTGTGCATCTTATCTTTTACTGATTTATCTTTGGCTTCGATCATGTTCCTATGTTGCTCGATGATGTCACTGAGTGATTTAGAGTGACCGGGATGGTTCATGGTCCCTTTCTTTTTTGTTGTGATTGTTGTTTGTCTGTGATGTGTCTATCTTTTGCAAAAAGGTTTGCATTTCAGCTCTTGCCTTCAATGCCATGATGCTATGCATCCATTTTGCTATATTAAAATAAAGGTTCTCACCTACAAAGTGCATTACTGAAAGCAAATTTTTCTTCGTCTCTACCTGTCCTCCATCTCATTTTCTTCTTACTAACATTTCTTCCGTCAGTTCAGATAGTCAGTTTGGTCTAGTGCTCTGATTTCCCCAAACACATATGTTGCATCCTGCATTCATTGGTTAGTACATTTGCATTACATCAAGCCTCACATCAAGCATTTTATCCATTTCATATTATAAATGCATCAAAAACACATAAAAAACATACATTCATACATGTTCCACAATGGTATATAAACAGTGCATAAGTCATCCATACATGAAAAATATAGCTATCAGTCATCACACATTGCATCCCATCATATCGATGCATATCATATCATATGTCATAATAATATCAGAGTACAAAATTGGACTGTTTGTCCTACGTATGGCCCGCAGGCTGACTACAAAATGTCAAACTACATAAATGTCCACTGTCTATCCTAAGGAGAACGTGCCTCTATCACTAGGTGCTCCCTCTGTCCTCCTCATCCTTGCAATGTCTTGCGGATGATGTCCCTCCTGGTCCTGGCTATGGTAGTCTCATAGGTCCACTCACTCCCATGCTGCTCAATGACCTCTGAGAGCATGCCCTACTCTCTGTCCTTGATCGTGTCCGATATGATGCTGCTCTTTGCTCTGGTGGGACTGCACTCTCATATAGTGTCCTCCAATGGCGTATCTCCTCTCCGGTCTCTACCAAAATTTGTGCCATCTCGCGTGCACTGGCATCCCGAATCGACCCAATATACTTAGTGACTCTCTGTTCTTCTCGATGTGCCTGAGCTATCGCTGTATCTCAAGCCGCTGTGAGTCTGGCTATCTCTACTCTGAACTGATCCTGCTATCTCTCTAATGTGGCAATGTGATCCTGCTGACTCGCTATGATCGACCTGAACATCTCCATCTCCTCTATCCTAGCTATCTCCGGCTCTATGGGTATATCCTGCAATGCCTCATGCTCACCTGAATTTGGCTCATCCTCGTCATCCCCCTCATCCTCATCACCGCCCTCATCCTCCTCATCCTCATCATCTCCCTCCTCCTCTCCTGTGAGTGGAAAGTCCTCCTGTCGCCTTGGTACTAGAATATCCGGATCTGTCAATGGCACTGGCCGTAGTTGTGCAAACCATCTCTCATACTCCTCTGTCATCCCAGCATCCTCCACATCTAATCTCCAATCCCACAGCCTCTGCTATAGCTATGAGAAGTTAGCATATGCTATGTGTGGCTGAATCATACTCCCCCACTGACTCGTCTCTCTATGAGATCGGGCAAAATGTGCAGTCCTCCTGGGTACATCCTGCCTCTCTCCAAACTATCATCTGACTCTCTCTGGCAAGTACATCTCAATTACTCTCTGGCAATTCACTGGTCACCCAATCAGGTACCTCTCCTGTCTACAATATGGTAACTCCTCACTGTCATCTGACCATCCTGGACAATCACGATATGGCCTCCATATGAACTCTCTCAGTCTGTCTAGCTCATGTCGCCAATATAGTATGTATCCAAAAGGACCCTGTCTCAATGCTCCCCCATAGCAGTACACATATGGTAAGTGTGGTACTACCTGTCTCTCTGCAATCGGTCGACATATGGCTATGTGCTCAAATGCCTATACCTGTAGCAATGTGACTCCACAGCTCAAAGTCTGCACTCCCTGATATGCTATCTGATGCAACTGAAAATATAGCATAGCTAGTACACATGGTCCCCATGCATATACCGTCCCCTCTGTCGCCATCTGCTCTAGCACTCTTCCCCATCCAATAGGGAATCCATGTCCTCACCTATCCCCTGCTAGTAGACATGCTATCACCATGGCTATGACCACATATCGTCGATCATACTACGATGCCATGGTCTCCCAGCCAATCTCCCTCTCTACGATATCCAGATCATCTGCATCGCACTCAAATAATCTACAAAATGCATCTCTCTTTGTCACTGGGTCATACTCTATCATCTCTCCATGAATCAGAATGCAGAGGATATGCCATACATCCTCCAGTGTCACAGTCGCCTCTCCAGTCGCCAGATGGAAGGAGGAAGTCTCCGAATGCCATCGCTCTGCCAATGCGGTAAGCAGTCCTATGTTTTCCCTAATCTCGGGCATGAATGTGATATAGTATATCCCCAGTCCTGCTAATGTATCTCTATCCGTGCTCTTGAGTCTATGTCGTAGCATGAAGCAGTCTGGTTGGTTCTCTCGGGTGATCAACGGATACTGTCGCCTTTGCATCACAATTGGGGCACTTTTTTGTCAGTTTTAGGGTTTTCTCCTACGGGTTGCATTTCCTCATTTTCATGTCCAAATCAGGGTGTTTTTCATCTAATCTGACCTATCCTACCCTTATCCCCCCTTTTCGGATCATTTGCATGCTGTTTTGGACCAAAATTGAGTTCCCAATGCACAACTGCGCCTGTGTCAAGGAACCTGCACCTGTGTCATGTAACCTGCACCTGTGTACCCTACACAAGTGTAGAAGACATCACACAAGCGTAGGATTCACCCTACACAAGCGCAAAAGTCAGTTTCTGCATCCCTTGTGGGCCTCGCAATGTCCCACAAGCAAGTCAAATTCATAAAATTGAAAACATGGGTTTTTGGGATACATACCACTGCTCCTGCATCGTCCGGTCATTTGAATGTGCATACACATTCTTCGAGGTGATCTGCCCTTGGAATGTTCACCATCTCTCTGCAAGTGTCCTTTTCCAGAGCAACAAATTCTCTTTTTGGGCTAGTGCAAATGAGCAAATTGCATTCTCTTTGCCTCATTTATAGATCTTTGTCAGTGCATAGATGGATGTGCACTCTCTCCATCTCATGTTGGTCACAGTCTTTTGCATCTTCAATTGCTTGTCCTTTGTGCATCCAGTCTCCAATTGTCAGTCTGTTTGTTCCTATCATGTTTTATCATTCTTATCGATCAATTGGCCTCTTCTCTGCATGTTTCCGGCCAATTCCTCGAGGGGGCATGCATATGTCATTGTTATTGTCTGGGGCATTTTCATTATTGTTCTTTGAAACAACGCTTAAAATCGCATTGTCTCAAAGAGGGGCAAAATGTAGACACCTAAAAATGGTCAACGCTTGCGGAGTCATACTTTAACATTTGCGCATTGCCTCATTTTAGGTTTTTGCATCGCATTAACATTTCTCCTATGTCACACACTTGGTTTTTATCATTTGTGAGCATCGAGTCCTTCTTCTACATTCTTCATCTGTCTCACTTTCGAATTTGGTCTTGTCGATAACAATATCAGTCATGATTTTGGTCGGTCTTATCTTCTCACATCAAATGTGCATGCTCATTTGTCATCATTTTGGACATCGTCAATCCTAATTAGGGTTTTGTCCTCTATCAACCTTGTCATCATGCGATCAATTTGTCATCAATTCTTATCATTTTGCCATCGATTTGTCATCGATCATTGTTATGTTCAATCTTGTCATTTTGCGATCGATTCGTCATCGATCGTGGTCATTTTCAACCTTGTCATCTTGCAATCTATTTTTGTCATTGATCCTTGTCCTCTTGACAATCTTGTCATTTTGCGATTAATTTGCCATCGATCATTGTCTGTCTCAATTATGTCAATTTGGATCAATTTGTCATTGTTCCTCGTCAATTGGTGCATTTATCAATCTAATCATTTATCAGCATTGGTCCTTTGTCAGTCAGAATCATGATCATAATTGAATCAACGTCAATTATCTTTCATCAAGACCTAATTGTCATTCTTGTATTGTTAATTCATCTTTTAGGGTTTCACGATTTAATCATTTAACCTTGTTTGTCATTTCTCTCTCTAGGATTAATAAATTAATTATTTATCCTAAGTCTTCTCATCACAATTAAATGTTCATTTAATTGGCTAATAATTCCTCTCTTTGTGAATTAATTAATAAATGAAAAATTATTAATTAATTCACTTAATTTCCTAATTTTCATCAATTTTCTATTTTTTCTATTTTCTAATTCCTAATTTCAATTCTCTCCTATTTTCATGGGAATGACATAGAAATTTGTCATAATTTGTCATAATTGACAATCAATCAATTCTTGACATAGAAATTTGTCATAAATTGTCATGAATTATCAATCAATCAAATTTTGCATAGAAAGTGCATAATTTGTCATAAATTTGTCATAATTGACATAATTGATTTGCAATTTCCATTTGAATTGAATCATGCTAATTTGATCCATCTCTCCAATTTGTCTATAAATTGGATGAATTTCTTCAATCTCAATCCCTAATCAGATTATCGAATTTCTAATCACTTTGTCAAATCACACTTCGAGTACTCTTGCGCCAATATCTTATTTACTTGCTTTCATATCATGATCATGCACTAGTAGGTGAGATCCACAACAAAACTATTTGGAGAAGAAAGAAGAACAATGGAGCCACATGAAGGAAGCATTTAGATCTACATTTGGTTTGCATAATCTTTAGTTTTGAATGTTTCATTTTCATGTCTTTATTGAGTGTGTTAGGATAGATCATGGCAATTTGCTTTTGTGATTGAGCTAATGACTAATACTTTTATATGCTTTTATGATTTCCACATTTCCTAGCTAGACATTATTTTAGGCAATTGTTGGAAATGATCATGATTTGAGCACAAAAATTGATTCAGAGGAATATGTGAACATGTAGCATTGATTGATGTGAAATGGAGGGCAAAGTTGATTTGTAGAATAAATTGATATTCAGCATCGATTCATTAGAAAATGAGTGCAAATTGGAGAAATAATGAGCAGTTGATGAAAAGTGTTAAGTGGTCCAAATTGTATTGAAATTGACTAGGAGAATGATCTCAGATTTTGATTTCAATCCTGAAAATGGAATCAGGACGAGCAAATTAGCTAAGGGTACAATTTTCATGTCCATCGGAGCAAGTTGAAAAATTAGGGTTTTGGCTATATAAGGGGTCAAAGTGTCATTTTCAATTCATTTTAACCTCTCCAAGTTTGAAAATTCAAAAATCCTTCTGCAAAGAAAGATGGTCATTCTAATTCAGGAACACCGATTTGAGCGCCAGAGACGTCATAATCGACCTCGGAACTACAAGCCAGTGGTAAGAGTATAATTTTTAGCCCTTTCATTTCATCAATTTTGAATTTTTTTGTTGATTTTTTGCTTTTTATGGCATTTAAAAGTTGGATGTTGTCATTTTGTCCTGCGAGATGACATCGTGTGTCATACGACAAATTGCTTTGTATTGTTTTGTCATTTAAGTCCATTAGATTTGTGATTTCATACCCCCCTTGTATCGTACGAGTTTTTGATCAAGAGACCATTTTGTCGTGCGAATGCTTGGTTTGTATCGTATCAAAGTCTTTTGTCATCCTATACCTATTCCTGACTCGTACGAGTTTCTGCCTACTCTGTAAAATCTCGTATGAAAAACAGTGAGCATTTTTAAGGGTGAAAACCTAAAATTTTGATTTTGCATTTGATGTATTTGGATTTGTGTAATGTTTTACTTGTCTTATAGCATAGTTTGAAATATTTTTTGATGCTCTGTTGTTTTATTCTTACAGATTTGACTACCACATGTTCTTTTCAGATGTGTCTATCCACTGACTATGAGACTAGCTCATGAGTTATTCGATGTGAATAGGGCACATATTGATTTGTGTGGTTTTACTCATCTTCTTGACATGCCTGATATCCGTGTGAATCACGGGATGCTCACCGCACTTGTTGAGAGATTCCATTATGAGCATAACACGTTTCATTTGCCAGTTGGGGAGATGACTATCACTCCCAAGGATTTTTATAGGATTCTTAGGATTCCATTCACTGGGGATAAGGTGGATTATGATTTGGCACAATGTCCTGGACTACTAGCTCTTAGGAAGATTTTTCATGATGCTAACATCCTTACACGGTCAATCAGCTGGGATGACATGATGGCTAGGTACAGTGAGCAGTTTCCACTGGCTTGTGTCCTACTAGAATTTATCGGTTGTTTCCTTATGCCAGATAGGGGACAACAGGGTTTCTTATGTGGCTGGGGCAGGATGCTGGAGAGATTGTTGGATCACCCTCAGAGATTAGGATGGGGTTACCACATTTTGGTGCACATGTATCATGAGATCCATGAGATTGTCTATAAAGAGGGGAAGAGCATGGCAGTAGGAGTTTCGATTTTGCAGGTATGGGCCTGGGAACATATCACAGTTTGTAGACCTGAAGTGGATGATGCCAGAGATCCACAATAGCCAATTGTATATAGATATTCTAGATACATTACTTAGCCCCATCTAGATGATTTGATAGTTGTCGTATGTAGACCATATAGGGGTCTGGAGCCTTGGGATGACTGGAGAGCTATGCACAAAGATCTATTCATTACTCATCCTCTCATTGGGAGATCAGTGACAGTCATCGATTACTTTGTTGTTACTCAAGTGATGAGGTAGTATGGTAGGCCTTAGGGGATCTCACAGGAGTTTACTACATATTCTCATTATGCAGATGAGGAGAGGCAAGGATTGGGTCCTAGGTTATCATACACCTTGGCCACGCAGGAGTTGACAAGGTTGCAGCTGCTTAGGTGGGATTACTTGGATGACATCATAAATGCGGAGATATCGCTCCAATATAGGGATTGGTTCCAGCAGCATCCATTCCCTAGATTCATAGATCCATTAGAGTAGGCACCTCTGATAGCGGAGGTTGAGGATGATGTCCCTGCGCAGGCACAGGGATAGAGGTAGGGATGGAGAGAAGTGGCTTCAAGGCGGGCAGGTGGTGATCCTAGTGCTAGTAGCGGCAGGGTACCAACTGAGGGGAGACAATAGAAAAGAGGAGAGGGAGGATCCCTAGGGGTTGTTGGTGTTAGATTGAGTGTAGCTAGGGTGGTGGAGGGTGGAGGAGAGGAGGAGCAAGTAGCTCCCAGGTAGGTGAGGCAAAGGAGACATGAGCAGGGGGAGCCAAAGGTGGAGATGGAGGCAGAGAGCCTATGAGGGAGCAAGGGATAACTGATGCAACATGGTTGATGAGAGCGCGATTAGCAGATCTGCAGTCATAGTTGACAGTGGCTCAGACACAACTTATAGAGTAGGATCGATAGCTGGTGGACCTCAGAGCAGAGCACGATTGTTAGGTCATAGAGATAAGGGTAGAGCGAGACCGATATCTGACAGAGCTCAGAGCCTAGTGCAATCTTCAAGTGCAGAGATGAGGGTAGAGCGAGATGCTCTTCAGCAGGAGGTTTTGCACTAGACTAGCCAGACAACTTATTATGTTGTGGCGTATAGTGTAGTTGTTCCTGTAGCATACTAGGTTGTCCCCTACTCTTAGTACATGGCACAATCTGAGGGAGCTCAGGCACTGAGATAGGATGTCAGTTAGGAAGCTCCACCTCCTCCACCACCTGGCGATGAGGGAGAGGCCAAGAGTTAGATGTTTTGTAGCTCTTAGATTTTGTTAGATACCCCATTTTTTGTAGCCCTTATGATTCTTTCTTCGATGGGAGATTGTATATGATAGTTATATCACTTGTACCCCAAGATATTGATGATTATATATATACGAGATCTTGATTTGATTTCATTGTACTTGTGTCGATCAATTTATGAGATGCTTTTCTATATGCTTTATTCTATATGTATGCATTATTTGTTCAGTATGGATGTATGTAATGCAAATGAATATGGATGTTATTTTTGTTTCTTTTCATATGCAAATAAATGATGAAAATGAGTAATGATTAATGATAATTTTTTATTTTTTCTATGCAATAAGATGAATGCAAACGAATGTATGAATCTATATAAAATGCTTATGTATGTAGCTAACATCTCAATACACAAGTACTCTATTGAAGAAAAGATGAAACAAAGACCACTTAATGGAGAAATGATGATACTTCAAACTCTCATTCAGAAGATAAAGAGATCATTGTTACCATACCAAAATCACTCAAATGCAGAAAATGTAGAATGAATGCAACTTGAACTAGTCACTAGATTTGGAATGCTTAATATTCATCACTGAGCATTTACAAATATAGCAAGAAGATTAGAGTTCCTTCCTTTTCATGTGCAATATTAATTATCTTATCAGCAATGACCCTTTTTTCATTCATATCCTTGGATAGATTACGCATGGATCCGGATTGCACATTTAAAGAAATTCCCTCAAAACAGACAAAGAAATGATGCCAACCTCCTTGTAACATACAAATAAGTGGAGTCGAGGTAGGTGTGGCGATTTCACCTTGATGTGAAGGCTCTTATCATAGACACCCACCTGATTAGATGTTTCCAAATCATCATAATCATTCCTACAAGTAGAAAACAAAGAAAATATTATGCCCCCAATCCTGGCTCCTCTTAGTCAAGATAGACTTCCTCGAGTTACTCAGAGGGATAATAATTGAAAACCAATATAAAAGACAACACACAAAGTAAATTTCCATGCATATCTCAAAGTGTTTAGTGATTGTTTTCAGTAATGTTGTTTTGCTTGTGTACTCAGTGATAAAACTCTTCAGTAGTTAGGAGACAGGTGACTGACTCAAAGTGGACGACTGGGTATCACTGACAGAATGATGACTTGGTTGATACTGCTTAGGAAATGTAATTTGCTCAGTCTATTATTTTAATACTAGGACATTTGTTAGTTTCAGTCCATGAGGATTCCAACAAACCAAGATGTCACAAAAGCAACTAAAAGATATGTACAAGCGGAATCAAAGATGCAAGAAAGCGGGGAGTACCAACATTGTGTTGATAGATGGAGTGCTTGAGTACAAGAGGTGCCTGTTTGCCAGGTTTTCACTTGCTTGGCAAAGATTTTATTTATTTATTTTTTTCTTTTTTTTTCTTTTTTTTTTTCCTTTTTTTTCAGGACATTTTCTGATTTTTAGGATTTTTTTCAAAACTTTTTTAGCTGTACATGTTGTGGGAGTAGAGAATACTAAGTGAAGAATTTCTTCAAGTGGATAGTGTTGATCGGTTCATGGAGTTGTTTTCCTTCCGATGTTGAGAGTTGATAGGTACCAGAGCCAAAGACTGTAGTGACGATGTAGGGACCCAAACAGTTGGGTTCAAACTTCCCTTTGTTATCTCGAAACTGCTGGTTTTTAGGATTTTCTCTCAAAACTAGGTCACCAACTTGAAATTATCATTGTTGAACCTTCTTGTTATATCCTCTGGACATTCTCTTTTGATACACACTTAGATGATCAGATGGCACTTGTCGATGTTCATCCAGCAACTCGAGTTCTTGCAATCTAGATATTCTATAGTCTTCATCAGTAACAAAACCCTGCAAAGAAACTCTTAGAGATGGTATTTCCACTTCAATAGGTAATACTGCTTCAAACCCATACACCAAAGAAAAATGTGTTTCCCTAGTAGGTGTTCTAATACTTGTTCTATAAGCCCATAGTGCAGGACTAAGCTACAGATGCCAATCCTTCCTAGATTTGTTCACTATTATGTGTAAGATAGTCAGCAGGTTTTTGTTAGATGCTTCAACTTGTCCATTTCCTTGAGGGTAATATACGGATGACTAGTGTTGTTTGATTTTAAATTTCTCATAGAGCTCATCTAGATATTTATTCTCGATTTATCCTCCATTGTCAGCCATGATGGATGAAGGTATTCCATACTTGCAGATGATATAGTTAAGGATGAACAGAGCTACTTGTTTACCGGTTTCTTTGATGAGTGGAACCACTTCTACCCACTTAGTGAAGTACTCAGTGGCAATTATGATAAACTTGTGTCTGTTGGATGATGCAGGATATATTTGACCAATAAGATCAAAGGCCCATTGCTAAAAAGGTCAATGTCTAATGAAGGGTATGAGATCCCTTGCTGGAGAATGTATGATATTCCCATGTAGCTGACACTTCTCACAAGTTTTAGAAAACTTTATAGCATCTTTCTCCATGTCTGGCCAATAGTAGCCAACCCTTAGTAGTTTCTGAGCTAAACTAAGACCATTCGAATGAGATCCACAAATACCTTCATGGACTTCCAATAATGCACGTTGGGACTCTTCAATTTTTAGACACCTAAGCAAAGTAATATCTAAACCTCACCTAAACATATCCTTAGAGATGATGACGTACCATGAAGCATTTCAGATTAGGTTCCTTTTCTCATTATGGGTAATATTTTCTGGGATGATTTGGTCTCGTAGATAAGAGTAAATATGGCTATAGCGAGATGAGTTGTGTCCAATAATAGAAAAAACCATCTAGGAATCAAGAGAATCATAGGCAGGGTAATGTAACTCTTCCACCAGGAATTCAAAGTGAAAATTAGATTCTTGTAACTCTGGTATGGATGCCAAGGTGGCCATAGCATCTACTGCTCTGTTTGCGGATTTGGGAATCTGTTGGAATGATACAAAAATAAAATATTTCTTGAGATCATCCACCATTCTCTTCTAAGGCATCTATTTCTCATCTTGATTCTGATATGTATCATTGATTTGATTGATGATTAGCTGAGAATCTCCATAGATGTGTAATTCCAGAACCTTCCATTCAATAGCTAGCTTGATCGCATTTACCAAAGCTTCATACTCTGTAATTTTGTTTGTGCAAGGGAAAATACTCTTGTAAGCCTTTGAGATTGAATACTTTGGAGGAGTAATAAAAAGTATTACAGCACCAGAACCATGTTACATTAAAGACCCATCGAAGAACATCTTCCATGATTGTTGGGTAAGGTGCATTATTGATTCATTTGGAAATTCTATATGCAGCGGTTGAGTTTCTTCAAGTGGAGCAACAACAAGTTGATTTACAATTACTTGTCCTTTGATGGATTTGCGCTCCACATATTCAATATCAAACTCTGTAAGAACCATGACCCATTTAGCCAATCTTCTTGTAAGTGTTTCTTTGTTGAGAAGATATTTGAGCAGATCAATCTGAGCTACTCACTTGATGGAATGTGCTAACATGTAGTGTCTCATTTTTTGTGATGCAAAGACCAATGCCAAGCATGCTTTTTCTATTATAGTGTAGTTCATTTCATACGACACCAATTTTCTGCTGATGTAATATATAGATCTCTCTTATTTATTTTCATCCTGTTGTGCCAGAAGTGCCCCCAATGATGAATCAGTAGCTGATATGTATAAGATCAATGGTTTACCCTGAATTGGTGACATCAGTATTGGTGGATTAGACATGTATTCTTTGATTTGTTGAAGGTGTTCACATTCTTGATTTTAGTTGTAGATTACCCCTTTCCTTAATACTTTTGTGAAAGGTTGAGCCTTATCTGCTAGCTGAGAAATAAAGCATCTGATTGACTAGAGACGTCCTTGTAGACTTCTCATTTGACTGATATTCTTTGGAGGTGGCATTTCTATTATATCTTGGACCTTCGCAAGATCAACCTTAATTCCTTTCTTTGAAATGATGTAACCAAGTAGTTTACCAAATGTCACTCCGAATGCACACTTTTTTAGGATTTAGTCGAAGCTTGAATTTTTCCATTCTATCTAGTATAAGGCTGAGCTCTTGAATATGTGTGGATCTCTTCATAGTCTTAACTAAAGTGTCATCAACATAATCTTCCATATTCTTATGCATCATATCATGAAAGATAGTAGTTATTGCTCTTTGGTAAGTTGCTCCTGCATTCTTTAACCCAAATGGCATGATGTTCTAGCAAAAGGTTCCCCATGCATAAGTGAAAGATGTCTTTTCTTGATCCCCAGGAGCTATTTTGATCTGATTATGACCAGAGAATCCATCCATTAGTGAGTACATCTCATATCTAGTAGTCATATCCACTATCATATCAATGGTAGGTAATGGAAAATTATCTTTCAGACATGCTTTATTGAGATACCCGAAGTCTGTGCAAACCCTAATAGATTTGTCTGCCTTTGATATAGGTAGTATGTTTGAAATCCATTCTGCATAGTCTATAGCTCTGATAAATCCAGCTTTTAGCAGTTTTTGTATCTCAGCCTTGACTAGTAGTGCCACGTGAGGGTGCATCTTACAGAGTTTTTGCTTGACTAGATTAACTCCTGGTGTAATAGAAAGATGGTGCATGATGAGATCAGGATTTAGACCCGGCATATCAGAGTATGCCCATGCAAAGTTGATCTTCTTTTCTAGGAAGAGATTGCTGAAATATTTTAACTCTTCTACTGTTAATGATTGAGCTAAGTAGATGATATGTGGTGTCTCTTCACTCCCAATATTTACTGGTTGAGTTGGTTCAATAAATATAGAAGACCTTTCCTAGAAATGACTTGGAAGTATATCAAGTATCTCACCTTCAGGTGCCTCAAAGAGGTTTTCACCCTTAGGTACGTCCTTTATTTTTTCTCTTTTTGATTCTAACACCACTATAATATTTAACTTGGCTAGTGGCACACAAGCACCAAAAGTAGCTAAAAATGCAAAAGAAAATCCACTGAAGAAAGTAAAAGAGTGGTTTAAAGAGAAGCCTTGTCTTTCAAAACCTAAATGCGACTTCACTTCTCTAGAGGAATCATATGAATCCGCTTTCAAAACTTTATTGGCAAATGATCTAATAACCTTACCATACAATTCTAGGCCATATGATCCGGAAGTTAAACCAAAATGGTGGAGAGAAAATGAATACTGTGAATACCATAAAAAAAAAGGTCGTAACACAAACAATTGCATGAAGCTCAAGCATGAGATTCAAGATCTCATTGATGCTGGCAAAATTGTTGTTGGAAATCACACAACTAATGTTGATCACAAAGCTTTTAAAGATCCCTTACCTATTTATGAACAAGGTGATTCCTCAAAGTCAAAAAGAGGTGCCAAGGTTAATTGCACCTATACCAACAATGACAATGTGATCAACATGATTGAGTCTTCCCATCCTGAATATTGCAATGTGATTCTAATCAAAGATAAACAAAACAAATCAAAAAATGCAAATGTTGTGATCCGCACTCAAAAGAAGGTCACTCTCCAAGGAGCTAGTTCTTCAACTCCTGCTCAAACAACATCAAACATACCAACCTCGTCAAACAAATAAAAAGATACAACATTTGATAAATTTAAACAGCTAACTTCATCATCATCCTCTGGATATAGCATTGTTGAACAACTGAAAAGAACAAATGCTCAAATCTCCATCTTTGAATTGCTCAAAATCTCTTCTTCTCATAAAGAGATACTAGACAAAGCGTTGCTCACAACTAATGCCCCAAAAGATTTAAATATCGATCAGTTTCAATCTATGGTGGGTCACCTGACTTCGCCTCATTATCTTACTTTCTCTGAAGAAGATGACAACTCACTGAATCACCCACATAACCAACCATTTCACATTGAAGATATGGTCCATAAACACTGAGTTAAACATGTTTTGATACCTATAATCTTCTTACATAGCTGGGATTTTCTAAAGAAGTCATTGATCCAGCCAAGAAAATAACAATCAAAGCTTATGATGAAGAAGAAAGAATCTCTTAAGGTCTTGTACTATTACCAATCAAGGTAGGACCTATAGAAAGGAATGGCATTTTTTAGGTGCTTGATCTCCCTCTGTCATACAATATCTTACTGGGCAGGTTGTGGATTTATGAAATGAAGGCAGTTCCATTTACATACCATCAGTGCTTAAAATTTCCTTATAACGGGGTTGAAGTCAATATTCCTGCTAATACAAACTCCCCCTACAATGGATTGACAAAGAGTGTTGATACCTTTGTGCCTCATAATAGAGCAGTCTCTATAGCTGAAAGTTCAGAAACCTTGATGAAGGACTTAGAAAAGAAATTAAAAATCACAGATACTAGCATGGATGGATACAAGACAGAACCAGTACTTTCACTCATTTCTCTTCCTCCATCACCCAGATAGTCAGGAAAACCATCAGAGGTTACAAAACCATAGACTTCCACTCCAAATGTCATATATGATGGTCTCTTTGTACAATCCTCTACTTCCCTAGCAGATGAAATAGAAGAGGATGATGTTCTCAAATGACTTTTCAAAGAAGATAGTGAAAACAAAGAAGTAAGACATTGTGAGATTTTCCCGACACAATATGGTCTAGGATATAAAATGATTCAGCGTATGGGATATTCAGGTTCTATTCCTCCAAGAAAAAAACAAGAAGGTATTATTAAGCCCATTCATCTACAAACAAAGTCTACAAATGACAAAGGTAGACTGGGATACAATCCAGGAAAGACATCAGACCAAAAACATGCTTCTAAGTCTAAGTGGAAGGAAAAGACACTACCTTCACTATCATAGGAAGTAAATACTCAACAGACTCAAGAAGAGTATGAAAAATAACAAGAAGAAATAGAAATCTAGAGAGAGGAAACAACCAATGATCAAGTTCCAATAGTATCAGCTACAACATTACAAGGAGTAGAAGTCCCAGAGGATATGAGAGAAGAGGTAGAAAGAATAAGAGAATTGTTTGCACCATGGAAAATTTGAGTCACATACACTGGTAGACAACAAGTGGATGATTCAAAAACTAACTCGAACGAGTATGAATGGGGTCTAGATCATCTCTCAGATGAATCTAGTACAGAAACTCCAGAAGAGTCCAATGATATCACAAATGAAACTCAAGAGCTGATACGTTTAAAACTATAAACGGAGATAGAAGAAATCAGACTAAAAAGATAGGTAGACTATGAATAAAAGCTGAAAGAAGGAAGGACACAAGAAAATTATTTGCCTACTATGTCTCCCTATGATAAGATAGAACAAATAAGGTATGGTGCTACACAAGAAGAATTGGGAGCTACAGAAACTAAACCAGTCATTAGTCCAGAAGAAGCTAGATGGAGTAGAAGACAAAATTTATAGAACCATCAAGGTTATGTCAACAAGTATGTCAGATACTGATAACTCAATGATGAGAGAATAGTACCAAACCGGTTTGACAACAGACACTCCAAATGACTAGCAAATAGTGACACCGGTTTGAAACAGAGTGCAAATGGTAAAGCTAAAAATGTTTGAGACAAGCATTAATCGGTTACTCACTTAGCTTTCTACTCAACTCAAGACTATACTACCATTTCACCCTTATGCATAAACAGGTAATCTATCATCAAATCATAATAACAGCTAGTTCAACATGTTTTATTGACAGGCATAAAACACATAACCATCATATGCTTGATAGACAATAGCAAAGCATCACACATGACACACATATTTTTCACGTGGAAACCCAACTGGGAAAAACCATGGTGGGAATGAATACCCACAAGCTATTTTTGAACTCTTTAGAAGTCCACTATGTTAGAAGCCTTGTCCTATTAGAGACATTACAATAGGTTCTGCTAGGAACCGATCCTGTTAGAGATCACCTGGCTAAGGGATGGCTACAATACCTGATTAAGGGTTAAACCCTATTAAAGGTTACCTTGTTAGAGGATTTCAAGAATTCAATAGCTAAAGGATTCTGAACTCAGTAGCTTTGAATTACCCTATTAAAGGATTTTCAGCAAGCCGGTTAAGGCTACCCTGTTAAGGGATTTTCCAACTGTTGAGGTGGTTAGAGATCAACAGGTATTACAATGATCTGGTAACATCACTCAATGCCAATGCAGATCCACTTAAGCTCCTCTTCACCTTCTGCACTTACACTCTATAGGTATCACTTCTCTCCTTTTGCTCTGGCAAAAATTATGTATCCTTTCTCTTGGATACACACACACAACTTTTGCCAACAACCTCAGAAAGAGACACAATGTCGACCATATAGGAAAACAGATAGGTCAGTAGCATAAACCCTAAACCCTAAACCTGTTTGGTTAAGGAATTCAAATGGTTCAATCCTGACCATTGAGCACACTGCATTAAATGCAACAAATCTTGATGCAAACTCAAGACATTCTCCATCGTCCATTTCCACCAATTTTATGGTGGCTGATAACCCATCACACATTATCACCATTTTACAGACTTCGCACATTCCTGAGGTAGATAGGAACAATCTCCCTCATGTAAGATCCTTCACACACACAGGCTTACATGGAAACATGATGTATTCTTCTTTATAATGCTAACTCATCACACAATGTCACTAGTTGAGCCACACAGGCTTGAAGCACATCAATAGGAAACCCTAAAGTTGAGACTACCAACCAGTAGTCATACAATACTTCCATATGCCGGTTCCCATAACTATATGTCGGTTCATCATGAACAAGCACATCGCTTCACTTTGACACAAATGTTGGTTCACAGTGTTATACCAGTTCTCACATATGCCGGTTCACACCTCTTCAACATATTGACTTTAATGACAACATACAATGTCATTATGTCCACATACCAGTTCACATAATGCCAACAATCTCTCCCTTTGGCATTGATGGCAATATACAAAGATATCTCTCTACTTCACATCTTCTCCCCCAATGTCTACAAATATCTTCTCTACTTCACATCTTCTCCCCCTTTGACAACAATGCCAAAGTGGAAGCACAAGTTTCCCTGTTCCATTATGCTACTCCCCCTGAGGAGTAGCATCCTTCACACATCGATCCTGAATAAAGATTTGACTATGCAATACATGACTGATGTGGAGCATATACCTTTAGTTCACCTCCGGAAGGGGTAGTACCCCTAATTCATCTCTTAAGTATATGAATGTAGTCTTTAGGAGAGGCTTGGTGAATATGTCTGCTAATTGCTCCTTACTAGAAACATGCTCCAGTGCAATCTCTTTGTTCTGAACCTTTTCCCTCAAGAAATGATACTTAAGCTCAAAGTACTTGGTTCTAGAATGTAAAACCAAACTCTTGGAGATATTAATTGCACTAGTACTGTCACAAAATATGCTTACCGGTTCAGATACAAGAACTTTGAAGCCATTCAATACACGCTTCATCCAAATTGTTTGAGTACAGTTCATGAAAGCTGCAACATACTCTACTTCCGTTGTAGACTGAGAGATACAACTCTTCTTTTTACTCATCCATGAGACCAGTCTACCACCAAGGAAGAATGCACCATTAGTTGTGCTCTTCCGATCATCTACATTACCAACCCAATCAGCATCTATGAACACTTTTAGGTTAAAATCATTATTGTATGGATGCCATAACCCATAGTCAATAGTTCCTTTCAGATACCTAAGAATCCGCTTGATTGTAACCAAGTGGGATTCTCTTGGACTTTTCTAGAAGCTTGCAGTAATGACAACTACATGTGCAATATCTAGTTTGCTATGCACTACATAATGCAACTTACCAATCATTTATCGGTATTCCTTATCATCAACTAGTGCAGAGTCATCCTCTTTGGATAGTTTACAACCGGTCACCATTGGTGTACCACCGGTTTTCTATCTTCCATGCCAAAGGTCTTCAACACCTCTTTGACATACTTGGACTGAGTGATAAAGATTCCATCTGTCATCTACTGGATCTACAATCCAATGAAGAACTTAATCTCCCCTATGAGTGACATCTCAAACTCTTTCTTCATCTCATCTACAAATTCATGACTCATCTTTTCATCTCCGCCAAAGATAATGTCATCAACAAATACCTCACACATTAGGATCTGATCTCCTTCAGACTTCAAGTAGATATTGCTATCTTCACTTGTTCTCTCAAATCCAATCTTCACAAGATGGGAATGCAGGCGCTCATACCATGCTCTAGGTGCCTGCTTTAGCCCATATAAGGCTTTATGTATCCTACATAGTATGTCACTATCTTCAAATAGGGAAAACCCATCTGGTTGCTCAATATACACATCTTCTTCAAGTACACCATTTAGGAATGCAGATTTTACATCCATTTGATATACTTTGAAGCCTTTAAAAGCTGCATATGCAAGAAGCATACAAACTCCTTCCAATCTGGCTACAGGAGCAAAGGTTTCTCCATAGTCTTCTCCTTCTTCTTGGGCATATCCTTTGCACATTAATCTGGCTTTGTTTCTAATCACTGTGCCATCCTCATTCAACTTATTTCTGAAGACCCATTTGGTACCAATAACATTTTTGTGCTCCGGTCTGGGTACCAAGGACCATGTACTATTTTTCTCTATCTGGTCAAGTTCCTCTTCCATTGCCTTGATCCAGTCTTCATCCTTATGTGCCTCTTTGAATGTTTTAGGCTCAAATTTAGAGATCATACATGAGTTTTCTTTGACTTTTCTTCTTGTAAGGATTCCTGCATCCTTATCTCCTATGATCTGCTTAGGATCATGATTCAGCTTGACATGCCAAGGAATGGTCCTGATAGATTCCTCTTGCTTTTCTTCTTCATCCTCATCTCCATCAATATCAGTATCTACATCTACCGGTGTAGGAACACTGTTACTGGTACTCAGTTGACTAACAACCAGTTCCCAGAAGGTTGCAACCGGTTCACTTACCACTTGCTCACTACCGATTTCCTCAGTTTTCTCAAAGGTTTCATCAACTCTTACATTGATGCTTTCCATAATTCTCTGAGTCCTATTGTTAAAACACTTGAGAGCTTTGCTCTTGGTGGAATATCCTAGGAATATTCCCTCATCACATTTCGCATCAAATTTTCTCTGGATTTCACTCCTCTTGATGTAACATTTGACTACCAAAGACTCTAAAGTAGCTAACCACAGGTGTCTTACCAGTCCAATACTCATAAGGAGTTTTATCCTTACCTTTCTTGATGAGTACCTGGTTCATTGTGTAGACTGCAGTGCTCACCACTTCTCTCCAAAAGGTGTGAGCTACCTTTACTTGAATCAACATGGTTCTAGCTACTTCAACCACAGTCCGGTTATTCCTCTCTACTAGGCCATTTTGCTATGGAGTCTGGGGGGCAGACAATTGCATCTTGCTGCTTTATTCTTCATAGTACTTGTTGAATTCACCGGAAGTGAATTCCCCTCCTTGATCAGTTATCAGGCACTTGATCCTTTTACCACTTTCCTTCTCCACTAATGCTTTGAAATCTTTGAACCTTACAAAGGCTCCAAACTTGTCCTTCAAGAATGTGACCCACCTCATTCTTAAGCAGTCATCAGTGAGAATCATAAAGTACCTATCACCCTGCACACTTCTAGTTTTCATAGGACCATAGAAATCAGTATGCAAAAGATCAAGCAAGTTGTCAGCAGTGAAAGATTCACCTTTATAGGTTGAGGAAGACATTTTCCCCAATTGACACTCTCTGCACAAGGTATTATCTGGTTTACTTAGCATCAGAAACCCTCTAACTACCTTGATCTTACTAGCCTTCACAATGTTATCAAAGTTTACATGGAAGAGTCTCCTATGCCATATCTAGCTATCATCAAATTTAGCCATAAGACATGTACTTATATTTGCATTTAGATGAAATAGGTAACCTTTGGTCTACATGCTGGTGGCAACCAATTCACCATTCTTTCCTTTGATTCTGCAAACTCCATTCTTGAATTTCAAAGTGAGGCCACTGTCATTCAGCTGGGCAACACTCAGAAGGTTGTGTTTGAGACCATCAACCCAATACACATTGTCAACACTACTCTTTCCATTCAGAGAGATGGACCCTCTGCCTTTGACCATGCATGGTGCATCATTGCCAAAGTGAACCACACGACCATCATACTCCTCCAAGGATAGAAACATTCTCCGATCACCAGTCATATGGTGGGAACAACCACTATCAATGATCCACTCATTGGAATTATCAAACCGGGAGACAAGAGCCTTCTTGTCTGACACATCTTCTTTGACAGCAACAAACACAATATCTTCATTTTCTTCATCCTCTGATTCTTCATCTGTGACACCTTCATCAACTGCCACAAAATAGTTTCTCTGGTTTCCTCCTTTGAATTTCTTGAACCTTTCCGGTTTGTCTTTGTTGTAGCCATTAGGATAGTTTACAGCAATATGTCCTATCTAGTTACAAGAAAGAATTTCAAAGGTAGCTTGCCTTTGTATTTGTCGGTTCTGTTAGGAAGCTTCTTGGCAAGAAGAGCTTTAAATGCCATCAAAATCTCCTCATCATCCATTTCTCTGCTCTGTCTTGGTTCACCACTAGTGCTAGCTTCTTTTCCTTTTCTGGATGGTATAGCAGAAGCTTTAAAAGTTGATTCAGTCTTTTGAATATTGCCATCAAAACTATTTAGCTCATATGCTGTCAACTTTGCTATGATGGAGTCCAGGGATACCTTAGTCTTGTCTATTGATCTCAGCTCCTGAATAGCAGCAACCCTTATTGCATAGACCAGCAATAGGGATCTCAAGACTTTGCTTACCATAGTGGAATCTTCTATTTTATCACCTGCACTCTTGATATCTCCAACAATGGTTTTGATTCTTATTCCATACTATTGAATGGTCTCACCTTCAACCATCCACATATCTTCAAACTTCCCTCTCAGGCTTTCTTCCTTAGCCTGTTTTACATGCTCATCACCGCCATAGATATTTTCAAGAGTATCCCATACCTCTTTAGGATTTACCTTATCGTGAACATCAATAAACTCAATGTTAGATAAACTACTAATTAGGGCTTCCATGACTTGCCCATTCTCCTGTATCTCTCTCTTTTGGTCATTGGTAAGGGTACCAGTAGGAGCAACATAGGTAGTCTCAACATAGCTCTAGTGTTGAGCACCCATGCTTCTAATGAATATCTCCATTTTGTCTTTCCATATACTAAAATTTTCCCTGTTTAACTTTGGGCCTTCCCTCTTCATCATTTGACTGGGATCTTTACCTCAAGTGGTTAAGCTTAAAACATAGAGGACCTGGAGGATGCTCTGATACCAATTGATAACTCAATGATGAGCGAATAGTACCAAACCAGTACTGAGAGGGGGGGGTGAATCAGTACAGACAAAAAATACAGTCCTAAACCGGTTTGACAATAGACACTCCAAATGACTGGCAAACAGCGACACCAGTTTGAAATAGAGTGCAACTAGTAAAGCTAAGAATGTCTAACACAAGCATTAACCAATTACTCACTTAGCTTTCCACTCAACTCAAGACTATACTACCATTTCACCCTTATGCATAAACAGGTAATCTATCATCAGATCATTTTAATAGCTAGTTCAACATGTTTTATTGATAGGCATAAAACATAGAACCATTATATGCTTGACAGACAATAGAAAAGCATCACAAGATAAAAGCATCACACATGACCCACATATTTTTCACGTGGAAACCCAACTAGGAAAAACTACGGTGGGGATGAATACCCACAAGTTGTTTTTGAACACTTTAGAAGTTTGCTCTGTTAGAAGCCTTGTCCTATTAGAGACATTACAATAAGTTCTGCTAGGAACCAATCCTATTAGAGATCACTCGGTTAAGGGATGGCTACAATACCCGGTTAAGGGTTAAACCCTGTTAAAGGTTACCTTGCTAGAGGATTTCAAGAATTCAATAGCTAAAGGATTCCGAACTTAGTAGCTTTGAATTACCCTGTTAAGGGATTTTCCAACTATTAAGGTGGTTAGAGATCAACAGGTATTGCAATGATCTAGTAACAACACTCAACACCAATGAAGATCCACTTAAGCTCCTCTTCACCTTCTGCACTTACACTCTGCAGGTATCACTTCTCTCCTTTTGGTCTAGCAAGAATCATGTATCCCTTCTCTTGGATACACACACAACTTTTTCCAACAACCTCAGAAAGAGACACAACATCAACCTTATAGGAAAACAAATAGGTCAGTAGCATAAACCCTAAACCCTAAACCTGTTTGGTTAAGGAATTGAAATGGTTCAATCCTGACCATTGAGCACACTGCGTTAAATGTAGTAGATCTTGATCCAAACTCAAGACATTCTCCATCGTCCATTTCCACCGATTTTATGGGGGCTGATAACCCATCACACGTTATCACTGTTTTACAGACTTTGCACATTCCTGAGGTAGATAGGAACAATCTCCCTCATGCAAGATCCTTCACGCACACAGGCTTACATGGCAACATGACATGTTCTTCTTTACAATGCTAACTCATCACACAATGTCACCGATTGAGCCACATAGGCTTGAAGCACATCAACTAGAAACCCTAAAGTTGAGACTACCAACCGGTAGTCATACAATACTTCCATATGCCAGTTCCCATAACTATATGTCGTTTCATCATGAACAAGCACAACGCTTCACTTTGGCACAAATGCTGGTTCACAGTGTTATACCAGTTCTCACATATGCTAGTTCACACCTCTTCAACACATTGACATCAATGACAACATACAATGTCATTATGTCCACATATCGGTTCACATAATGCCAACATATACAAGTGATAAATGAACCAAATCATGAAGGAACTTGCAGCATCAAAGATGTAGGTATTGACACTAGACATACATTCACTCAATCACTCGAAGAAGAGTCAGATAATACCTATTCAGCATCAAACTTTGACTCCTCTGTCATGGATGTCTAGAATCTGTCTACTGATCTTGTTACTGTCGAAGCATAATATGTAGTCCAATTGGGCATAGAAAACAATGCTACAAGTAGGTCTATTGGATTTGGTCAGCTAAATATTAACGCACACTTCAATGATCATGTTGTAACTATTCCTGGTCTTGAGACATTTACTCAAGGTAGTCTTCTAGAACTCGACTTGTCGGTTTGAAGTTATGATGATAATACTGTGAACTCTCTCGAACCTGTCCAAACTTTATCTTTGGTACATCCTGAACTAATTCACTGTAGTCTCCAAAACCGACCTATGAATGTACCTATCTTTGCTAATGACTATACGTTAGCCTACTACCTCAAAGTAGTTGAACCAATGGACTCTTCCACCAGCGAACAAAGTGAGAACATGACTAAAACAGTTATCAAGTATCTCAATCGTAAAAATCAAAAAAAAGAAAAATAAAAGATCTGATGGCAAAAACCACATTATGGCGGTGTCAGAATCAAAAAGAGAAAAAATAAAGGACGTACCTAAGGGTGAAAACCTCTTTGAGGCAACTAAAGGTGAGATACTTGATATATTGCCAAGTTATTTCTAGGAAAGGTCTTCTATATTGATTGAACCAACTCAGCTAGTAAATATTGGGAGTCAAGAGACACCACATATCATCTACTTAGCTCAATCATTATCAACAGAATAGTTAAAAGATTTCAGCAATCTCTTCCTAGTAAAAAAGATCAACTTTGCATGGACATACTCTGATATGTCGGGTCTAGATCCTGATCTCATCATGCACCATCTTTCTATTACACCAGGAGTTAATCTAGTCAAGCAAAAACTCTATAAGATGCCTAGAAATGTGTGTGAAAAGTGGAATAAGTCTACAAGTTGTAAGACACAACACTTCAATTAAGTCATTACATGTGTGGTTAGATAGATATAAGCATGAATAATAAAACCATAACAAATCGAATAATTGCCTTCTAAAAGATGTGAGTATAAGATTGCTCTTAGATTTGTATAAGAAATACCAGTGACTAGACTACACCAAGACAAATTATTTAATCTATATGAGCATGAGATTAAGCTAAATGGATTCAAGATTATGCTAGATGGATGAATAGTAAGCTATATGAGTTCAAGAAATCATGAAATATGCAAAAATAAATTAAACTAAGATGCAATAATCTCAAAAAGAAAGCACAATATCTTCAATGACTCCAGAGAAAAAACTCTATAATAACAATAAATCTACAGGGTGTTTTGAATGAAAGGTGAAGGTTGAATTTATAGAGAATCACAAGAGAGATCAAGAAAAAAGCACAATTCAAGATAATTGAAATAATTGAGAAATCAGATTCAGTTAACCTTGAGATAGATTCAAGTTATAGCTTGATTGAGATGCATTCAGATTATAAGTTCGAGTTGGATTGGTGACAAGAATTAATTAATTCCATGCACTTGTGATAAAAATAGGTGATTCCATGCAATTCTATGATTTATTCAAGAAAATAGTCTTTTCAATGCAACTGAACTTCTTTTTCTCAAATGCTTTGAGTTCTAATTTTGGAGAACGATTAATAATTCAATTTAATTGCTTTTATGATTTCAAGTTATCTCAATTTAGAAGAAGAAATAATATCTCAAGTTTGATTTCCCTCAATTCTTTTCTTTTATTCTATTTTCAACTTAACTCTTGCTTTGTGATTAATTCCTCTTTTGTAATAAATTAATTCCTTTTTGCATGATTAAATGGAAAATTTATTAATTAATTAAATATGCTAGGATATTTAATTAATTAAATAGGATAATTGATCAAAATGATATTCTTGAAGTGATTCAATTAATTAAATAAATATTTAATTAATATAGAGTAATTGATTCGCCATGTGACATTAATGATTGAAGAATTAATTATGTGTGCTCAAGATTGATTTAATTGCCTTTGTTTACGACCTTGTTGATGTTGTCGAGATTGGGGGCCCATGGTTTAGATGACCGATTTTACGGTATTACATTTGCCCCTCTTTGAATTAATGTGCGAGCAACGTATTGGTTTAAAGAATAGTTGATGTGTCTAGGAGATACTAGTTCTGAACTTGATTGATCACAAACCATATGAAGAGTGAGGTGTTTAGCTTGATTTGAAGTGATGAGCCAAATAGAGTTGATTAAAGCGATATCGATCCCGAACTTGATTGAACTAGGACCGATGAAGAGCAAAGATACCAAACTTGAACTTGATTGATCAAGAAGCGGATCTTACTGATCTAGAACTTGGTTGAACTAGACATAGTAAGCAAAGATAAAATCAATCTTGAACTTGATGGATCAAGATACGACGAGTGAAGATAAACAGTCTAGATTGATTTGATGTGAGGAAACTGAACACCTTCTTAGATTGAGCATGTGATCAAAGATACTCTTTAAACTTTTGATTGAGTTTAAACGAATAATCAACTTGATGAAAAGTGATGAAACTAATTAATGTTAAGAGAATAAATTAGATGAAGGCAAATATTAGCTTAATTTGAAGCGATGAAACTAGTTATGCCCCTAGCGATTGATTAGATTCATTAGAAAATGAGCACAAATCGGAGAAATAATGAGCAGTTGATGAAAAGTGCTAAGTGGTCCAAATTGTATTGAAATTGACTAGGAGAATGATCTCGTATTTCAATTTTGATCCCAAAAATGGAATCAGGATGGGCAAATTAGCTAAAGGTACAATTTTCATGTCCATCGGAGCAAATTGAAAAATTAGGGTTTTGGCTATATAAGGGGTCAAAGTGTCATTTTCAATTCATTTTAACCTCTCCAAGTTTGAAAATTCAAAAATCCTTCTGTGAAGAAAGATGGTCATTCTGATCCAGAAACACCAATTTGAATGCCAGAGACATCATAATCGACTTCGGAACTACAAGCCAGCGGTAAGAGTCTAATTTTTAGCCCTTTCATTTTATCAATTTTGAATTTTTTTGTTGAATTTTTCTTTTCATGGCATTTAAAAGTCGGTCGTGATGAATACTAAGAGGGGGGGATGAATTAGTATGCCAAAAATCAATGTACTTAAACACTTTGCTAGACTAACAGTAAATCGGTAAAACAGTTTAGCAGACAGACCGGTTAGCACACATGCAAACCAAATAGCAAATAATGCATTCACCCACAGAAGCACAAACACCATAACACAAGATATTTTGACGTGGAAACCCAAATGGGAAAAACCACAGTGAGATGGAACTCACAAGTAACTATCGTCAGAATAGGAACCAGACCGGTTAAGGTCAGACTGGTTAAGGTCATACAATGTTCTTTACCAGAACAGATCCTATTAGGAATCTCAATCCTTGTTAGGAGATAAGTCTGATTAAAGACTACCTTGCTAGAGGATTTTAGATCGATAGGTGTGAACCACCTTGTTAGAGGATTTACAAAAGGCTTTTTGGGCCTACTCGGTTAAGGGCTTCAGATTTGTCGAAGATGTGAGTAATCAACAAGTGAGTGATCTAGCAAATAGCACAGATTGCTTGGTTAGATCCTTGATAGCTCGTTCCTAATGCATTCCAGCACTACTTCAGTCTTCTACACATACACACTCTCTAACTCATCAACAACCTAAAACCCTAGACATGATGTCCTTTTAAAGGAATCTGATTTCATGTCGGTCCAATAGGATTACAATACAATTTCCTAGGTTCAATGCATCTAGACATATTCGGTAACACGACACAAAAAGCACCGTTGAAGTGGCGGCACCATCAAACAATCGGTGGATGGTAACTCATCACAAGATTTTGGTTGGTAACTCATCACAGAGTATTACTGGTTCATACAAAATACCAATTGCCAGCTTCACAAAAATGAAGACTGGGAAATATGTGTTCTGCCGCTTTGATCCTTCGTACTGCTTGAGATCCTCTAACCGCTTGGGGTCAACATACCACTTCATATTGGTAAACACTTTCTGCAAAACACCAATAGTCTAAGGACTATAATGTATCATACCGGTTGGAACAAGTACCGATTGAGCTTTAACTTATACATACAAAAGTGATCTCAATGCAAGTGTGTGTCCATCAATGACAATCACAACATAATAATCAAAAAATGCCAACAATATCCCCCTTTGGCATTGATGGCAACACTTAGGAAATTTTGACATCTAAGTGTTTTACAACAAAAATATGCCACAATCAAAATTACTCCCCCTAAGCATATACACTATCCCTTTTGCAGAAAATACAATGTATACTACTTCTTAACAGAAATAATATGAAAGTATACATCAAAACATTCAAAATTTATACTTCTCCCCCTTTGCCAACAATGACAAAAATAATATTGCAAACCAACCCCTATTTCATTAGTATTGAAAGAATAAGAGTTTATGACAATAAAGAATAAAAATTGTCAAAAACTGATTTGAAGTCCTGCAAAAATTGTTTCATAGATAAGGACCAGGACTCAAGTAGGGAGGTAGCCACTTCTTTCTCTATCTACATCTGGGAGACCTGCGCTTCCATGACGTCAATTGTGCTCATCTCTTGAGTCACCATTAAGGCATCTAGATTGAGATAACATTTTAGAAGTATCTGCAGGCATGGGAGTAGAACTAGTTGGAGTTCCTGCAAATCTCGAGTCTAGTTGCTGATTTCCAACTCTATTTTGGCAGACTGGATATGGAACCGATGAATGGTTTGCCCATTAGTTGTAAAAGAGTCATACGACGGCTTGAAGGTGCTCATATATAGCTACATGTCAGATTGTAGCTTTTGCTTCTGTACAAGCACATCATCACAGAAGAGATGGGGCTGGCAAATCTTACTCAGTAGTAGATTCCCCTCATCCAGAGCATTCCTTATGTCTTTTTGTGCTTTTTGCAATTGGACCGGAGCTCATTTAGCTTCTTCACCAGGGAAATGTTGAGAGCTTTTTGATGCTCTTTCTTGGCATTTGCCTCTGCTACCTCTTCTAGGCTCTACACCTGATCATCCACTATGGTCCATAGGAGCTTCAATTGTGCCAAAGATGAATTAGTATTGGGGAGGTTTGTGCCGGGTATTTACTGGTAAGAGTGTCCATCACAGCTTGGATCACATCTTGCTCCTTCTTCCTCCTTAACACTTCAAGGCATTCTTGAGCAACCTTAATGCTTTGTAGCAGCTCAATTTCATTTGCAGACTGGAGGTCAATAGGACTGGTGAGGTTAGCTGGTTTGTCTTGACTGCCGGTTGTCTTTGGAGTCTCAATCTGAGTGCTTTTTGCCGCTTCTGCTTTCTCTGTAGCTCTTAATTTTTCTTCTTTTGTCTTTTTCTTTTCCTCTTCTTTCTGCTGCTTCTCTTCTTCTTCGTCCTTTTTCTTTTGTTCCTCTTCCTACTGCTTCTTCTCCTCTTCCTTCTTCCTCTTCTCCTCTTCATCCTTCTTCTTCTTCTCCTCTTCCTTTTCCTCTTCTCCTTTTCATCCTTCTTCTTCTTCTTCTCCTCTTCCTTTTTCCTCTTCTCCTCTTCATCCTTCTTCTTCTCCTTCTCCACTTCCTTTCTCTTCTCCTCTTCTTTATCCTCCTCTTCTTTCTTCTTCTCCACTTGCTTCTTTGCTTCCTCCTTTTTGTCCTTTGCTTCCTTTTTCTTATCTACCTGTTCTACCTGCTTCTCCTATTCTGTTGCTTCTGATGTTGTACCCTGAGCAACATCCTCTACATCCAGAGCATCGACATCAATAGTTTATATGGGTTTAGTAACTGGGTTTCCTTCATTATCAAACACTTCATCTGGTTTAGTTATTGCCGGTTCTTGCTCAGCCTTCCTGATGGCTTCAGCCACCTAATGCATCTTAAGAGCTTCTAGAGTAAGAGTATGTGTATTCTTGAGCACTTCTTGACCCTTTCCTTCCAGTAATAGGAGTCTTCTTCTTCTCATGAAGAAGAGGCCTTTGTATTTATTCATAACTTCAAACAGTTTTGAATTTGATACATAAGGAACATGTTGAGCAAAAATTTTCTCTCTCATTTCCTGTTCCTTTTCTATGGAAATGTGCCATTTATTGTCTAAGGAATTATACAAAGAATCCGGTGTCTCAGATCTAATTTCTGAAGGTGAACAGTCATTAACACATAAATACTTAATGATTTCTTGTTCAACTACTTCCTTTTCATCATCATTGAAATCATCAAAACAATCAATCAAATCATTCAGCACTTTTCTCCTAATATTTTTGATAGTTCTTTGACAATGTGTCAAAGGTTTATAGGAAGAAATGTCAATATTTACCGGTGCCAATGATGTCAGTTCATTCTTTGTCTTTTTCTTTGCTTGTCTAGTATTCTTGGGTTTTTCTTCAGACACAGTTTCTTCAGAGTCTGGTGAGTTATTCCTTGTCTTCCTCTTGAAGACTTTGGCAGGCGCCGCTTCTAGTTTTTTCTTTGTAGGTGACCGCTTGGTCACTTTGGGACTAGCTGCAATAACCAGTGTCGATGTTGAAGGCACTGCCTTTCCTTTCTTTTCAGGAGGTTCTACAGTCGGTGCAACCCTTTCTAGATAGTTGTCGGTTCTCTTTGCCTTAGGATCAAGAGGTGAGGTAATTAAGGTGGAAGCATACCCATCCAGCATATCATACATCACCTCATAGCCCATAGGCTCTACTTCTTCCTGTCTAGGCTCAACGACCTCCATTATGCATTCATCCACATTGATGATAAAGCAGATATCCTCTTCATATTTCTTGACAATGTCACTAGATATCCTTATCCTGTGGCTCATCTTGTGCTTGAACTCATCAAAGTACTTGTTCAGAACTTCAAGGTAACCGATTCCAATTGCTTGCAGGCTCTCTTTGATCTGCTTGGTAACCGATTGGTTGGCAGAACACTAAATATCTCCAACTCCTGGGAAATAAACTTTGAAGTAGAAGAATAACCCTACTAGTAGTTGTCCAAACTTGAATCTTAGTGCATTATCCCATTTGATTGACTTAAGATTCAACATAAGTTGTCTTTGCATATAGGTGCATAGGTCAAATGATGCATCTTCTTTGATCATCCGGTAAGTGGCATTTACTGCTGCCACTGAGACATAATTAATTTTGCTGGTAGAGAACGTCTGGTAGCCTATCACCATGCAGACATACTTGACCAGATCATCCTTGATTGAGTTGATGGTCATGCCACGTGAGTCGCTCACTGAACTGGTGAGCTTGGACATTTCAGTCTTGCTGACCTTCCTTAGGGCTGGCACTTCCCCTGTATTGTTGAAACTGGTGACGACATGAATAGCTTGTGGTGTGATATCATGCATCTGCTCTAGGTACATCTTGTCACCATGAACTTTGCTTAGAATGATTCTAATGTGGTCATCTGTGAAATCCTCTAGGAAGTAAACCACATTGTGAAGATTTTTCTTCTCCAAGATGTTGTACTCCAGTTTGATCTTTTTATCCTTCCCACATAATAGACCTAGCTGAGAATGGATCACAAGAGACCCTAGGTCTTTGATTTTGCAGTCTATATAATCTGAAATCCCTTCTTCTACTATAACCCCAGCCGGTACTTGAGACAAGGCATTATATTTTGATTTTCTTTGAATGAAATCTAGAGAATTGACAGTTGCACTAGAACTATCATGAGATGCGGAAGCCATGACAAAACATATAACTTGAGAAGTACCTTTCAGAAATCGGGAATTTAGGGCTTGCAAATTCCACTTTGCCTTCCACTTCGTCGGTTGTTGAATCACCGCTTTGAGTTCTTCTTTTGACCATTTGAAATTTTCTTCTGAATATTCTTCAGGGTTTCGAGATTTCTTTGAATCGCAACACAAATCACTTTTTCTTCACTCTGCACTTGAAAAACTTCTTTGCTCAAAAAATGATAGTGAGAAATGATTTGAAAATTCCTTTTAAACATATTCCTCACCTATCGTAATAAATGCTCCACCATTAGGGTGTAAACCCTAATTTTCCTGTTACCATTTCTGGTCTTCTACCAAATGACAGGTATCACCTATTGGTTAAGGTCTTTTACTGGTGTAAACAAGGGGTTCATAGTGTTTCACCGTTTTCTCCCCCTAAGCTTTTTTGATGCTTAGTTTATCGGTTCTGATATTTCCACACTAGGTACAAAAATCGGTTCTTCTTGCAACACTACTGGTTTCTTCTTCCAGGTTTTGTGCATATCCACTTGAACAGTGTCAATATCAATCTTTCCTTCTGGAGTGATTGGTATGTCATCCGATATGTTCTTTCTTGATCTACAGAATCTGGCAATGTGACCCGGTTTGTTGCAATGATAGCAGACCATTCTAGGTGCTCTCCAAGGTCTGTTATTCATGTTACTGTTCTTCCTTCTGCATGTTGTAGCAGTGTGACCATGACCATGATAGATCAAACAATTTTCTCTCCATCTAGTTGCCACTTGATAGCCACCACTTCTTGACTGATGATTAAGGGTACTAAATCGGTTGTGATTTCGGTTCACAAAAGGTTCTAGACCAACTCCTTGAGTCCTCTGAGGATATCTTCCAGTGTTGTTCATAACAGACCTACATTCAGATGCTCTATGCCCAAACTTGGTGCATACATAACAGTTACCATTGAATCTATAGGATCTAGGCTTATCATTTAGAAAATAAGGAAAATTATTGTAAGCCTTACTCCTACACACATTGGTAGTATGTCCTTCTTTAAGACAGTTAAAGAAAACAGGTTTACACTTTTGCTTACCTAAATCCTTTGATGTTGGTTGTTTCTTTGATGCTCCAGCATTTATACTAGAGGTCTCACCTTCCTCATGACCGGAATAACCAAGTCCATCAGTATTCTTGGCAAGTTTGGCAGATTCAAACTTTTTCTCTATCTTAACAGTACTCTTGTTGAACTTAGCAAGTATTTCCTTTGACTCAAAGAGTTCTTTGGAAATAGCAGCATTTGTTTCCATTAGGTTTTCATTCTTAGAGATGGCAATGTTCAGTTCTCCTTGCATGTCTTCCTTTTCCACTTTGCTTGCATGGAGTTGAGTAGTTAGGGCACTAATCTCTTGCTTCAGCTTGGAGTTTTCATGATCTTTTTCTTTGACAAGATCTTCAGCTTTCCTCTGGTTCTCAAGCTCTTGGCACATTCGGATAGTCAGTCCTTCCAACTCCTTTCTCAGGTTGGAATTGGATTCATTTAGATTTTCTACTTCTTGGATTAGGGCTTCCATGTCCACTTCATCAAAAGAACTATTTTCAGATAGCTACATCAACTTTTCAGCATGTTCTCTCCTTTTTGCTTGAGATGCCTTATATTTGACCATAAGATGATCATAGGCTTGCTTAGATTGGGTGAGTTGATGAGTAAGTTCCCTCAATGTGTATTCCCCCATATCTCTTTCCAAGTGGTTAAACTTATAGAATGGTAGGCTCTGATACCAAATGATGAATACTAAGAGGGGGGGGGGGGTGAATTAGTATGCCAAAAATCAATGTACTTAAACACTTCGCTAGACTAATAGTAAACTGGTAAAATAGTTTAGTAGATAGACCGGTTATCACACATGCAAACCAAATAGAAAATAATGCATTCACCCACAGAAGCACAAACACCATAACACAAGAGTTTTTGACGTAGAAACCCAAATAGGAAAAACCACAGTGAGATGGAACTCACAAGTAACTATCTGTAGAATAGGAACCAGACCGGTTAAGGTTAGACCGGTTAAGGTCATACAATGTTCTTTACCTGAACATATCCTATTAGGAATCTCAATCCCTGTTAGGAGATAAGTCCAATTAAACAATACCTTGCTAGAGGATTTTAGATCCACAGGTGTGAACCACCTTGTTAGAGGATTTACAAAAGACTTTTTGGGCCTACCTGGTTAAGGGCTTCAAACTTGTCGAAGATGTGAGTAATCAACAAGTGAGTGATCTAGCAAATAGCATAGATTGCTTGGTTAGATCCTTGATAGCTTGTTCCTAAGGAATTCTAGCATTACTTCAGTCTTCTACACATACACACTCTCTAGCTCATCAACCACCTTAAACCCTAGCAACAACCTAAAATCCTAGACATGATGTCCTTTTAAAGGAATCTAATTTCATGTCAGTCCAATAGGATTACAATACAATTTCCTAGGTTCAATGCATGTAGAGATATTTTGTAACACGACACAAAAAGCACCACTGAAGTGTTGGCACTGTCAAACAATCGATGGATGGTAACTCATCAGAAAATGCTAGTTGGTAACTAATCATAGAGTATTACTGGTTCATACAAAATAGTGGTTGTCGGTTTGACAAAAATGAAGACTAGGAAATATGTGTTTTGCTACTTTAATCCTTCATACCACTTGAGATCCTCTAACCGCTTGGGGTCAACATATCGCTTCAGATCAGTAAACACTTTCTGCAAAACACCAATAGTCTAAGGACTATAATGCATCATACCAATTGGAACAAGTATCAGTTGAGCTTTAACTTATACATACAAAAGTGATCTCAATGCAAGTGTGTGTCGATCAATGACAATCACAACATAATCATCAAAAAATGCCAATAGGTCATTGTCGTTTTGTCATGCGAGACGAAATCTTGTGTCATATGAAAAACTACTTTGTATTGTTTTTTCGTTTAAGTCTATTAGATTTTTCATTTCATACCTCCACTTGTATCGTACGAGTTTTTGATTAAGAGACCATTTTGTCGTGCGAATGCTTGTTTTGTATCATATCAGATTCTTTTGTCATCCTATACCTATTCCTAACTCATATGACTTTCTACCTACTCTGTAAAATGTTGTATAAAAACCAGTGAGCATTTTTAAGGGTGCAAACATGAAATTTTGATTTTGCAATTGATGTATTTGGATTTGCGTGATGTTTTACTTGTCTTATAGTATAATTTGAAATATTTTCTGATCCTTTGTTGTTTGATTCTTGTAGATTTGACTATCACATTTTATTTTCAGATGTGTCTATCCACCAACTATAAGACTAATTCTTGAGTTATCATATGTGGATAGGGCACATATTGATTTGTGCAGTTCTACTCATGTTCTTGACATACTTGATATCTGTGTGAATCATGGGATGCTCACTGCAATTGTTGAGAGATTCTATTCTGAACATAACACATTTCATTTGCTAGTTGGGGAGATGACTATCACTCCCGAGGATGTTTATAGGATTCTTAGGATTCCATTCGCTAGGGATAAGGTAGATTATGATTCGGCACATCATCCTGGCCTACTAGCTCTGAGGTAGATTTTTCACTATGCAGACATCCTTACACAGTCTATCAGCTGGGATGACATGATGGCTAGGTATAGTGAGCAGTTTCCATTAGCTTGTGTCCTAGCAGGATTCATTGGTTGTTTACTTATGCCAGCAGGGGACAACATGGTTTCTTATGTGGTTGGGGTAGGATGCAGGAGAGATTGTCGGATCACCCTCAGAGATCAGGATGGGGTTATTGCATTTTGGTGCACATGTACAATGAGATGCATGAGATTGGCTATAGAGAGGTGAAGAGCATGACAACAGGGGTTTTGATTTTGCAAGTATGGGCATTGGAGCATATCGCAGTTTGCAGACCTATAGTGGATGACATTAGAGATCCACAATAGCCAATTGTATATAGATATTCTGGATACATTACTCAGCCCCATCTAGGAAAGACAGAGTACTCGAGACTGCAGCTGGATGATTTGGTAGTTGTCATATAAATACCATACAGGGGTCTGGAGCCTTGGAACAACTGGAGAGCTATGCACAAAGATCTATTCTTGACTCATCCTCTCATTGGGAAAGCTGTGATAGTCATCGAGTGCTTTGTTATTACTCGAGTGATGAGGTAGTATGGTAGGCCTCAGGGGATCTCACAAGATTTTATTGCATATTCTCATTATGCAAACAAGGAGAGGTGGGGATGGGGGCCTAGGTTATCATATGCCTTAGGCATGTAGGAGTTGACAGGGTTGCAGTGGCTTAGGTGGGATTACTTGGATGATATTGCAGATCAAGGGGTATTGCCCTAGTACAGTGATTGGTTCCAACAGCAATCATTCCCTAGATTCACAGATCTAGTAAAGCAGGCACCTTTGATAAAGGAGTTTGAGGATGATTCCCCTACGTAGGCATAGGGATAAGGATAGAGGCAGGGATGGAGAGAAAAGGATCCAAGGTGGGTAGGTGGTGATCCTAGTGCTAGCATCAGTAGGTTATTAGCTAGGGGGAGACAATAGCAGAGAGGAGAGGGTGGATCCCTAGATGTTGTTGGTGTCAGATTGAGTGGAGCTAGGGTGGCAGAGGGTGGAGGAGAGGAGGAACAAGTAGCTCCTAGGAAGGACAGGCAGAGGAGAGATGAGCAGGGGGGAGCTAGAGGTGGAGATGGAGACGGAGATGGAGGTAGAGAGCCTGTGAGGAAGCAGGGGACAACTAATGCAGCATGGTCTATGCGAGCGTGATTAGCAAGTCTACAGTCACAATTGATAGTGGCTCAAACACAACTTACAAAGTGGGACCGATAGCTAGCGAACTTCAAAGCAGAGCGTGATCGTCAGGTCACAGAGATGAGGGCAGAGCGAGACCGATAGCTGACGGAGCTCAGAGCAGAGCGTGATCGTCAAGTCATAGAAATGAGGGCAAAGAGAGATGCTCTTCAGTAGGAGGTTTTGCACCAGACTAGCCAAGCAGCTTATTATGTTGCGGAGTATAGTGTAGTTGTTCCTATAGCGTAGTAGGTTATCCCCTACTTTTAGTACATGGCACGATCTGAGGGAGCTCGGACACCGAGATAGGATGTTGGTCTGCAGGCTCCACCTCCTCCACCACCTAGCAATGAGGGAGAGGCTGAGAGTTAGATGTTTTGTAGCTCTTAGATTTTGTTAGATACCCCATTTTTTGTAGCCCTTATGATTCTTGCTCCGATGGGACATTTTATATGACAGTTATATCACTTGTACCTCGAGATATTGATGATTATATATATACGAGATCTTGATTTGATTTCATTTGTACTTGTGTTGATTAATTTATGAGATGCTTTTCTATATGCTTTATTCTATATGTATGCATTATTTCTTCAGTATGGATATATGTAATGCAAATGAATATGGATGTTATTTTTGTTTCTTTTCATATGTAAATAAATGATAAAAATGAGTAATGATTAATGCATTTTTTTTAGTTTTTCTATGCAATAAGATGAATGCAAATGAATGTATGAATCTATATAAAATGATTATGTATGTAGCTAACATCTCAATACACAAGTACTCTATCAGAGAAAAGATGAAACAGAGACCACTTAGTGGAGAAATGATGATACTTCAAACTCTCATTCAGAAGATAAAGAGATCATTGTTACCATATCAAAATCACTCAAAATGCAGAAAATGTAGAATGAATGCAACTTAAACTAGTCACTGGATTTAGAATATTTAATATTCATCACTGAGCATTTACAAATATAGTAGGGAGATTAAAGTTCCCTCCTTTTCATGTGCAATACTAACTATCTTATCTGCAATGACCCTTTTTTCATTCATATCCTTGGACAGATTACGCATGGACCCAGATTGCACATTTAAAGAAATTCCCTTAAAATAGACAAAGAAATGATGCCAACCTCCTTGTAGCATACAAATAAGCAGAGTCAAGGTATGTGTGGTGATTTCACCTTGATGTGAAGGCTCTTGTCATAGACACCTAGCTGATTAGATGTTTCTAGATCATTGGGATCATTCCTTCAAGCAGAAAACAAAGAAAATATTATGCCCAATAAGATATTGTGTGACAGAGGGAGATCAAGCACCTGAAAAATGACATCCCTTTCTACATGTCCTACCCTAATTGGTAATAGTACTAGACCTTTAGAGGTTCTTTCTTCTTCATCATAGGCTTTGATCATTATTTTCTTGGCCAGATCAATGATATTTTCATAAAAGCCCAGTCGTGTAAGTAGATTATAGGTACAAATATTCAACCCAATGCCTCCATCTATCAAAACATGTTTAACTCAGTGTTTATGGATCATAGCTTCAATGTGCAATGGTTGGTTATGTGGGTGATTCACCGATTTGTCATCTTCTTCAGAGAAAGTAAGATAATGAGGTGAAGTCAGGTGACCCACCATAGATTGAAACCGATCGATATCTAAAACTTTTGGGACATTAGTTGTGAGAAACGCTTTTTCGAGGATCTCTTTATGAGCATAAGATATTTTGAGAAATTTAAAGATGGAGATTTGAGCATTCATTTGTTTTCAGTTGTTCGACAATGCTATATCCAGAGGATGATGATGAAGCTGGTTGTTTAAATTTATCAAATGTTGTATCTTTTTGTTTGTTTGACGAGGTTGGTAGATTTGATGTTGTTTGAGCAAGAGTTGAAGAACTAGCTCCTTGGAGAGTGACTTTCTTTTGACCATGGGTCACAACATTTTCATTTTGTGATTCATTTTGTTTATCTTTGATTATAATCACAATGCAATATTCAAGTTGGGAAGACTCAATCATGTTGATCACATTGTCATTGCTGGTATAGGTGTAATTAACTTTGGCACCTCCTTTTGACTTTGAGGAATTACCTTGTTCATAAATAGCTAAGGGATCTTTAAAAGCTTTGTGATCAGCATTAGTTGTGTGATTTCCAACAACAATTTTGCCAGCATCAATGAGATCTTGAATCTCATGCTTGAGCTTCATGCAATTTTTTATGTTATGACCTTTGTTTCGATGGTATTCACAGTGTTCATTTTCTCTCCACCATTTCGGTTTAAATTCCAGATCATATGGCCTAGAATTGTCTGGTAAGGTTATCAGATCATTTGCCAATAAAGTTTTGAAAGTGGATTCGTATGATTCTTCTAGAGGAGTGATGTAGCATTTAGGGTTTGAAAGCCAAGGTTTCTCTTTAAACCACTCTTTTACTTTCTTCGATGGATTTTCTGATGCATTTTCAGCTGCTTTCAGTGCTTGTGTGCCACTAGCCAAGTTAAATATCATGGATTTTTATTTTTCTTTAACAGTGTTTTTGTTTTTGTCTTTGCCATATTTCTAATATTTGTTCTTTTCTTTGGAATTAGATCCCAATTGTGTTTCTTTCCAAAGTGAGATATCTCCCTTCTTTATAAGAAGATCTTCCATCCTGAGGGCATTATCTACCATTTTGTTGAATGAAGGATGCACTTACATTTGTATACTATATTTCAATTCAAGAATTAGGTTGTTGACAAAGATATCCATTTTCTCAGAATCTAGAATAGGCCATGAATATCTAGAGAACATCTTTCTCCATCGTTGGAGAAAAATGAGAAAGGGATCTCCTATTTTCTGTTTGGTATTGTTAATCTCTATCATAGTGATCGGGTGATGAATGTTATAGTAGTATTATTGTAGAAATAGTTGGATTAATTCTTCAAAAAAATTTATTCCCATAGGTAGACTTGAGAACCATTCCGTAGCTTTCCCTCCTAAACTTATCGGGAAAAGGTGCATGAGATACGTTTGATCGTGCATGAACTCCATACATAAAGCACAAAATTCTCTGATATGGTCTTGGAGATCTGAGTTACCATCATATTTGTCAAATTTTAGGATCTCCACTCATAAAGGAAATGGAGGCATGTAAATGTTTTTGTCAAATGAAAATGGGCATATTATGTCCAGAGAAACTTATTTTGATGATTTATCCTTGTTTTTTAGTTCTGTGATCTTAGTTCATAACGCTTGTAATTTTTTTGTTTACCATTGCTAATGGTGTCTCTTCCTCTTTAGTGACCAGGGTGTCAATGTCATAACCATTAGGAAGTTTAGCACCTTGTTTTGCTAGTTCTAGAAAATAGTCTTCTTTTTCTCTAGCCATGATAACCTTCATCATTTTTCGGAAATCTTTATCTTTTTGACATTTCTATAAATCAGTTTCTGGAGGTTCAGAGACTTTAGATTTGCTTGATGAGGATTCATTGTCAGTATCATGGATACTGAGATCGTCATAAGTTTTGTGTTTAGCAGCTTGTCTTTCTTGTTTTGTTCTAGATATGGTGGGAGACAAGGGTTGATCATAAATTGGCATATCTTATGATGAAGGTTTATCAGTGAGAGGATCCTTTACATAAAATAGATTATCTTTATATGAAAAGGATTGTCTTTGTCCTTGGCAGATTTCTTACGAGAACTTCTAGTTTGAATAGGCATTTTTATTGACTAATGTGACCTAAAGTTGTTTGTGATGCAGAAGTCAAGATCAAATTTGGAGCTAGTTGTTCATTTAACATATCGATTGAGAGAAGCAACTAAGATTTAGTCTGGTTTCAGGAAAGATCTATCCTGTGTAAGACATTTATCTAAGTTACCTAGTTTGATTTAAGTGAGGTGACTAAGACTCGGTTTGGTTTTGGGAACGATCTATCCTATGTAAGACGTTATCTAAGTGACTTAAGTTTGATAAATGGCTGATTGAACTAGTTGAAAGATGATCGAAAAAATCATGCAACACTATGGTAGGAGTGCACTATTTTGCTTTGTTTATGCTCAGAATGATGATAGCCAGTTTTATGCTCGTTGTAGACTATTTTAGGCAAGTTTTACTATTCTTGATAGACAAAATCAGATATTCTTATGATAGGTTTTATAGGACCAAACGACACTATAATAGCTCCAAGATGATATTAGCAGTATTTCGTATGAGTTGCTGCCTAGGATCGTATGATAGATGGGTATACCTTAGATGAAAAAATGATGAATTTAATGGTTTTTCGTATGACATAGAATCAGAGACTAGATGATAATTCCCTAAGCAGGACAATAGTTTATCAGGTTTCGTATGACACATAACTGAGGCTCAAACGACAAACTGTTAGACCTGATGAAATTTTGTATGACAGAAGATATGTAGCAGGATGATAAATTATAAGACTCATACGACAGCTTACTAGACAAAGATAAAATTTCTAAAAGACCAAGTTTTTAATGACTGACGATGACCAACTTTGAGGTGGACTGCATTTTTGGATAGTTGAGATAGATGATTTTTGCGACATAGCCCGAGTTTTGACTAGGATAGACTAGTTTTTGACATAGACAGAGTTTTGACTATGATAGACTAGTTTTTGACATGGATATAGTTTCAACTATGATAGACTAGTTTTGACATGGACAGAGTTTTGACTAAGATAGACTAGTTTTTACATGGATAGAGTTTTGACTAGGATAGACTAGTTTTGACACGGATAGAGTTTCGAATACTTAGTTGTTTATTGTTTTCTCTAGTTTTGGTATTTCAATTTTAGTTTCAGGGATGAAAACACAGTAAAAACACAATATGTATAATGATTCCAATCACACCACACTAACCCGATGGAAATTGGTGAGAGAAGATAACCTTTGCTTGCAGACTTAGGTACACACCCAATATCTAATCAGAATGCGGCTACTGAGTCTCATGCAATAGATTCTCAATTTCATATTAGCCTACTCCAAATGCTAATTTGGGGGCATGAAATGGCAAGTATCTTGGGAGAGTTACTATCTCTCTTGCACAAAGATTATCCCCCCTTTCGGAGGTCAACCAGGTAGCTTCTAATTTTAATTGGAACTAGTAAGGGATTTGTTTAGCGCATTGAGGTATAAACTCAATTAAGAGGTCTCTTAGCGTTGAAAACCAAGGTTTAATATACCCAAAGGTACAGAGGAGAGATATTCTCGAGAACTGTCGTTGACTTGATTTTCATCAAATCACGTTTATTTTATAGTGGGTTAGAGTACTTGGCATTTAGCCATTCCCACTTGGGTCATTCCCCTCTCACCAATCGTAATGGCTTCGAGTTATTAGCTCCTTGGGAAGGCAGGCCCGCTAAAGATATACAAATCTCAAACTTAAAGAAAATGCCTCAAGGGTCTAGATTTCTGATTGTCTATACAAGCAAGAGCATACTCTGCTACCTCTCAGAATTTTCTTAAAACATGAAATATAGATTTTTTCTTTAACCAGATAGCAAGTTAGGTGCCTAAAAAATGAATTTAATGAATACACAATGTTTTCTCGAATCTCCTCAGGCAACCTGCAAAGACAATGAATCAGTAGTCATATTATCTTTGTTTGACAAGCATATTGTTTGATAAGCGTTCTGCAAAAACTGATTAGGCTGTGAAAATTTCTCAGACAGACAAACAACAAGCTAGGGTCAGCGTTAGTATGATAAAGATTGAATGAGAAAACCTAAAGAAAGAAATCATCTTTTTAACCCATAAATACAGAATACCGTACAATGATTCTCACTGAGTCGAATGATAATTCATACAATATCGCATGATAATTGTAGTTTGTCATCCAGCACTGTGGGAAAACTCATATGATAATTCACAGCAACTATACGGATGAAATGTGAGTGTGAAAATTGGAATAAGTCTATAAGCTACAAGACACAACACTTAAATTAAGTCATTACATGTATGGTTAGACAGATATAAGCATGAATAATAAAACCATAGCAAATCGACTAATTGCCTTCTAAAAGATGCGAGTATAAGATTGCTCTTAGATTTGTATAAGCAATACCAGTGACTAGAATACACCAAGATGAAGGATTTAATCTATATGAGCATGAGGTTAAGCTAAATGGATGCAAGATTATGCTAGATGGATGAATAGTAAGCTATTTGAATTCAAGCAATCATGAAATATGCAAAAAGAAATTAAACTAAGATGCACTAATCTCAAAAAGCAAGCACAATATCTTCAATGTCCTAGAGAAAAAACTGTATGATAACAATAAATCTCCAGGGTGTTTTGAATGAGAGGTGAAGGCTGAATTTATAGAGAATCACAAGAGAGATCAAGAAAAAAGCACAATTTAGGATAATTGAAATAATTGAGAAATAAGATTCAGTTAACCTTGAGATACATTCCAATTATAGCTTGATTGAGATGCATTTAGATTATAAGTTCGAGTTGCATTGGTGACAAGAATTAATTAATTCCATGCACTTATGATAAAAATAGGTGATTCCATGCAATTCTTTGATTTATTCAAGAAAATAATCTTTTCAATACAACTAAACTTCTTTTTCTCAAAAGCTTTGAGTTCTAATTTTGGAGAAGGATTAATGATTCAATTTAATTTCTTTTCTAATTTCAAGTTATCTGAATTTAGAAGAAGAAATAATATCTCAAGTTTGATTTCTCTCAATTCTTTTCTTTTATTCTATTTTCAATTTAACTCTTGCTTTGTGATTAATTCCTCTTTTGTAATAAATTAATTCCTTTTTGCATGATTAAATGGAAAATTTATTAATTAATTAAATATGCTAGGATATTTAATAAAGTACATAGGATAATTGATCAACATGATATTCTTGGAGTGATTCAATTAATTAAATAAATATTTAATTAATATAGAGTGATTGATTTGGCATGTGACATTAATGATTGAAGAAATAATTATGTGTGCTCAAGATTGATTTAATTGCCTTTGGTTAGGACCTTGGTGATGTTGTGAAGATTAGGGGCCCATGGTTTAGATGATCGATTTTAGGGTATTACAACTGGTATGTTGTGAGGTTTCAAAACAATAAGACTCTTACCAGATGAAGATGTAGTTATCATAAGAATGCAAGGCTGAGTAGATGCAGATAAAGGAGAATGGCCTGATTGGAGATGGAGTTTGTGGAAGGTTGATGACATGGTGTCATCAAGAGTGTTTACCAGTATGTAAGCCCACCAGTAATATGGATAAGGTGTAGATGCAGAAGACTTCCCACCTGATGAGAATGAGCATGCTATGGATAGACATGTTTGGTGACCGGCTAAGGTATTCCACTGGTAGTTTAGGAAAGTGCAAACATGAGGAGTTAATTGGTAAAGTATAAGATATCAGTAGAGTTAGTAAACCGGTAGAAGAGAATAGTAGGTTGAGTGTTTAGTCAGTGATCCCTAAACTGACACACCGATCCAAGCTAATAGGTGTTTGACATGGATGCCACTTGGAGTCAAGGTGGTAGACTTGCATGCAGCGGTAGATGAAATCTACATTGATGAGGGAGCTGCAGAGTTGGTCAAGATTAATGGAAGATCCCATAAATCATGGGATGTGTTGCAGGCTATTGCATAGGTTTGGGGCTTGAGGTCTAGAGGACAACTAAGAGCCAGCTTAGAGTGATTGAGGAGATCGAGTTAGATGAAGGAAACGACAAGACCAATCTTGGTGATTGACCAAGAAATCAACGGACAGAGCAAAAAGTAGATTGCCAAAGATAGAAGGCATGATCAAGAAGGTATGACAATAGCGATGATGAGAAAACAACTCTCTGGGTGATCAGATCGGACAAGATTTGATTGTATTGGGTTTACGTCGAGGTTGATGAGGAAACCCTAACCACCTGAGATTTGAATTGGCTTTTGGCAGGAAAACTAGGCTATAAATATGCAAGCCAAAGATTGTTTTATACATATTTATATTCAGTTGAATGTTTAATATGGGTTTCACTTCTTATGGAATATTGATTTGGAAATTGAATAATGTGACTGTTGGAAAGAGTGTTTTATTTCATTTTTCAATCAATGATGTTGCAAGTGCATTATGTGTTATTTTGGTCAGTGGTTTAGTCATCCTATGGTGGCGTATTTGGTACCTTTGACCAAGAGATATATGTTGGCTTCATTGTCTTAACCATGTAGTGGCTTTGCCTTATGGTTAGCCAAGAGTCAATATGTCCTTGTTTGACCACTTGTTTCTGATAGTGGTGTTATGGTTGCCTGCTTCGACATAGGGTCCTCAAGGAGTGACCATGTCTATTTAGTGTCCTTTGAGAGAGTGGCTTTCCCTTGGGGATTGCGCCCAAAGTGGTAGGCATTATGACCCAGTGAAAGTTAGATAATAACTACTAATATAATGAATTGATTAGGTGGGTAGTATCATAACATTAATAAAGATAATTGTACCTCATGCATAGGTGAGTGATAGTACAGGACTCATAATGTTGTGAGAAGGTCCAGAATGGAAAAAAAACCACCTTGTCTTCTCGAAAGGTTGGTAGGGTCTACATGAGACTTAGTTGGAACCAGACGTTCAAGAGAGGTTACCAGGATAGTGCACCGGGACCTATGGAGGTTGTACCATGGTATCCATCTTAAGCTATGCGATGACACTCTCTCATTTGGTTCACTTGTCTGTTTGTGATATTGAGTCACCTAGATTTTGTGGAGTCATTTTGTGCTGTCATGGAGTCGTATTGTTTTGTCAATGATGTTATGCTTATGCTTGTTTGAGGGTCCTCAACTATCTCCTAGCATGGTGGGGTGATTCCATTTTGGGAATTAAATGGTCGAGTGGTAGTGCCACTTCCCATCGAATGTTCAGATTTGTACCTTCATGCGAGGATTGGCTTCACAGGTGTTCCTATGGTTCATGGATCATGCTTCATTTCATGTTTGGAGATTATTGTTATTTGGAGACCTATGTGGTCATTGTAATATTCTTCTTATGTAACCTTGTATCTGGTTGAGATGTATCCTTATATGTATATTGAGAAGCTATGTGTTGGAAGAGCAATGTAACCCTATGTTGGGATGTTTTTCTTAGTTTCCTTTATGATGTTTGTAAATGTTTATTGATGTGGAATTATATTGTATCCTTTCAATCTTTCAATGATGAATCTTTATTTACTTATGGTTTCTTGTGATCATTGAGTTAATGATGCATATGTGGATTTATAGTTTTGTGGAATTTATTCTTGAAGTTAATACATCGTTGGTAACCCTTTAGGAATTCTGGTGTAAGTCTTCCGCTTGTGTTTCATGCATGTTGTGTAAATGCTCTTATTTTGTTTATACAAAAAAAAAAAAAATCGTTTCACCCTTGTTGAAGATATGGCTTGCTGTGTGCTTTCTAGTTTCATGTTGCATAGATTTGGGGTTCTTGTGGGACTAAATTTCATCTTTTGCCTTGCTGATAGATATCCATTTAAGAAAATTGGATTTAGCATTTCGTCTGTGTGTACCGTGAAATGTTCTAGAGAAGAATCATTTTCATGCTTAAATGATTGAAGGTATGGACTTTAGGCCTTAGGAGGCATGTATTTTATTTGTTTTATTTCCTTGCCTTTCCCCATTGCGTGGCGGGCTAGCCACACTACATGGGATGAAAGTCCGTGCTGCCTGCATGGTAGCAGTACTATCGATTGGCAGTACTACTACGCGGTAGGAGTACTACGGGTTGGCAGCTATTGCTACCGATGGTAGCAGCACTACCGGTCGACAGCAACGCTACCGGTCGGCAATAGTACTACCGGAAGGTAGTACCTATAGCCCCCAATAGTGGCACTACTGTGCATCAGTTTAACCCCCGCATTATGAGGTAATTTACCAGTTCAAACCGGTTATGCTATAAGTTAACTTTTAATAAATGAGATATATTTTAGAGAGGATTTTGGGTGCTAAATGAAATGTATTTTTAGAATACATTTTGTATTGAATAACATAAAAGGTGATTTTCATGTGATTTTTGTTATATGGCTAATAAATTTATCAATGAGAATCAAGGCATGAATTAAGAATTCAAATTGGTTAATTTGGGTATATTTTGGAAATGAATCAAAATGCCTAGTTGGAATTCATATTTTTATTCGGTTGAATGTTTACTATGGATTTCACTTCTGATGGAATATTGATTTGGAAATTGAATAATGTGACTGCTAGAAAGAGTGTTTTATTTCATTTTTCAATCAATGATGTTGCAAGTGAATTATGTGTTATTTTGGTCTATGGTTCAGTTGTCCTATTGTGGCGTATTTGGTACCTTTGACCAAGAGATATATGTTGGCTTCATTGTCTTAACCGTGTAGTGTCTTTGCCTTATTGTTATCCAAGAGTCAGTATGTCCTTGTTTGACAACTTGTTTCTAATAGTGGTGTTATGGCTACCTGCTTTGCCATAGGGTCCTCGGGGAGTGACCATGTCTGTTTAGTGTCCTTTGAGAGAGTGGCTTTCACTTGGGGATTGAGCCCAAAGTGGTAGGCATTACGACCTAGTGAAAGTTAGATAATAACTGGTAATCTAATGAATTCATTAGGTGGGTAGTATCATAACATTAATAAAGATAATTTTACCTCATGCATAGGTGAGTGCTAGTACAGGGCTCATAATGTTGTGAGAAGGCCTAGAATGGCAAACCGACCAACTTGTCTTCTCGAAAGGTTGGTAGGGTCCGCATGAGACTTAGTTGGAATCGGACGTTTGGGAGAGGTTACCAGGATAGTGAGTCGGGACCTATGGAGGCTATACCATGGTATCCATCTTAATATATGTGATGACACTCTCTCATTTGGTTCACTTTTGTGTTTGTGATGTTGAGTCACCTGGATTTTGTGGAGTCATTTTGTGCTGTCATGCAGTCATATTGTTTTTTCAACCATGTTATGCTTATGCTTGTTTGAGGGTCTTCAACTATCTCCTAGCATGGTGGGGTGATTCCATTTTGGGAATTACATGGTCGGGTGGTAGTGCCACTTCCCATCGGATGTTTGGATTTGTACCTTCATGCGAGGATTGGCTTCGCAAGTCTTCCTATGGTTTGTGGCTCATGCTTCATCTCATGTTTGGAGATTATTGTTATTTGGAGACCTATGTGGTCATTGTAATATTGATCTTATGTAACATTGTATTTGGTTGAGATGTATCCTTATATGTATATTGAGAAGCTATGTATTGGAAGAGCAATGTAACCCTATGTTGGGATGTTTTTATCAGTTTCCTTTATGATGTTTGTAAATGTTTATTGATGTGGAATTATATTGTATCCTTTCAATCTTTCAATGATGAATCTTTATTTACTTATGGCTTCTTGTGATTATTGAGTTAATGATGCATATGCGGATTTATGGTTTTGTGGAATTTATTCTTAAAGTTAATAATTCGTTTGTAACCCTTAAGGAATTATGGTGTAAGTCTTCCGCTTGTGTTTCATGCATGTTGTGTAAATTCTCTTATTATGTTTATACTTTAAAAAAACAATTGTTTCACCCTTGTTGTGGATTTGGCTTGCTATGTGCTTTCTAGTTTCATGTTGCATAGATTTGCGGTTCTTGTGGGACTAAATTTCATCTTTTACCTTGCTGGTAGATATCCATTTAAGAAAATTGAATTTGGCATTTTGTATGTGTGTGCCATGAAATGTTCTAGAGAAGAATCATTTTCATGCTTAAACGATTGAAGGTATGGACATTATTCCTTAGGAGGCATGTATTTTATTTGTTTTATTTCCTTGCCTTTCCCCACCGCATGGCGGGCTAGCCCCACCACACGGGACGATAGTCCCTGCTGGTCGCACGGTAGTAGTACTACCGATTGGCAGTACTACTACGCGGTAGTAGTACTACCAGTTGGTAGCTACTGCTACCACTAGTAGTACTACTACTAGTTGGTAGCTACTGCTACCGCTGGCAGTAGCACTACCAGACGGTAGTGCCTACTATTGGTCGGCAGCAGCGCTACCGGTTGGCATCAGTACTACCAGCACGTAGTACCTATGGCCCCCGATAGTGGCACTACTGCAGGTTTGTTTAACCCTTGTGCTAATAGGTAATTTAGTGGTTCAAACTGGTTATGCTATAAGTTAATTTTTAATAAATGAGATATATTTTAGAGAGGATTTTGGGTGCTAAATGAAATGTATTTTTAGAATGGATTTTGTATTGAATAAAATAAAAGGTGATTTTCATGTGATTTTTATTATATGGCTAATAAATTTATCAATGAGAATCAAAGCATGAATTAAGAATTCAAATTGGTTAATTTGGGTATATTCTAGAAATGAATCAAAATGCCTAGTTGGAATTCATATTTTTATTCGGTTGAATGTTTAATATGGATTTCACTTTTGATGGAATATTGATTTGGAAATTGAATAATGTGATTGTTGGAAAGAGTGTTTTATTTCGTTTTTCAATCAATGATGTTGCAAGTGCATTATGTGTTATTTTGGTCTGTGGTTTAGTCATCTTGTGGTGGCATATTTGGTACCTTTGACCAAGAGATATATGTTGGCTTCATTGTCTTAACCATGTAGTGTCTTTTCCTTATGGTTAGCCAAGAGTTAGTATGTCCTTGTTTGACCACTTGTTTCTAATAGTGGTGTTATGGCTGCCTTCTTCGCCATAGGGTCCTCGAGGAGTGACCATGTCTATTTAGTGTCCTTTGATAGAGTGGCTTTTGCTTGGGGATTGTGCCCAAAGTGGTAGGCATTATGACCTAGTGAAAGTTAGATAATAACTGGTAATCTAATGAATTGATTAGGTGGGTACTATCATAACATTAATAAAGATAATTGTACATCATGCATAGGTGAGTGCCTGTATAGGGCTCATAATGTTGCGAGAAGGCATAGAATGTAAAACGACCACCTTGTCCTCTTGAAAGGTTGGTAGGGTCTGCATGAGACTTAGTTGGAACCGGAGGTTTGGGAGAGGTTACCAGGACAGTGAGTCGGGACCTATGGAGGCTGTACCATGGTATGGATCTTAAGTTATGCAATAACACTCTCTCATTTGGTTCACTTGTCTGTTTGTGATGTTGAGTCACCTAGATTTTGTAGAGTCATTTTATGTTGTCACGGAGTCGTACTGTTTTTTCAACCATGTTATGCTTATGCTTGTTTGAGGGTCCTCAACTATCTCCTAGCATAGTGGGGTGATTCCATTTTGGTAATTACATGGTCGGGTGGTAGTACCACTTCCCATCGGATGTTCAGATTTGTACCTTCATGTGAGGATTGGCTTCGTAGGTGTTCCTATGGTTCGTGGCTCATGCTCCATCTCATGTTTGGAGATTATTTTTATTTGGAGACCTATGTGGTCATTGTAATATTGATCTTATGTAACCTTGTATTTGGTTGAGATGTATCCTTATATGTATATTGAGAAGCCATATATTGGAAGAGCAATTTAACCCTATGTTGGGATGTTTTTATCAGTTACCTTTATAATGTTTATAAATGCTTATTGATGTGGAATTATATTGTATTCTTTCAATCTTTCAATGATGAATCTTTATTTACTTATGGCTTCTTGTGATCATTGAGTTAGTGATGCATATGTGGATTTATGGTTTTGTGGAATTTATTCTTGAAGTTAATACTTCATTGGTAACCCTTAAGGAATTTTGTTGTAAGTCTTCTGCTTGTGTTTTGTGCATGTTGTGTTAATGCTCTTATTATGTTTATACATTTTTAAAAAAAAATTGTTTCACCCTTATTGTGGGTTTTCCTTTAGGGTTCCTGGTAGGGCACTACATTTGGTATCAGAGCTGATGTTTCAACACTAGGTACTCTGGGTTTGTAGTGAGCCCATTGGTCTTGACCTTTTGTGTAGGTCTTGTGGTGTGACTTCCTTATGTCTTTCTTTGCCTTTGATCTAAACCTTTTTCTCTTGTGCAGTGTTAGGTCATGGCTAGGAAAGCCAAGGAAGGTGGCCGCGTTGGTGGCCACACCAGAGGAAAAGGAGGAGGGAGGGGTCGAGGTTCCGACCGCCATAGTCCTTTGCAACCACCCACTCATGCGAGTGTGGATAGAGATCAGTTGATTCATCAGGAGGAACCACATTTAATAGAGTAGGTTCCCGAAAGGGAGGAGTTGTGTCAAATGTTTTAGGAGGTGCTAGCTAGACTAGGCCCTAGACTCGAGGTGGATCAGCCCATCCATGGTCAGGTAGAGGAATCATTTCAGTAGATTCTAGTGAGAGAGAGAGAGAGATCTCCTAGAAGGAGAGAGGTCCCAGTGGACTTGGATCCAGCTATCTTAGGGCACATGAGGGACTTGATGAGGTCCAATCCTCCCTTCTTTGATGGAAAAGGTACCAGTCTCAAGGCAGACACCTAGCTCATCAGCTTGGATCAGTTTTTTGCTATGTATCCCTCAGGAATTATGGTGTAAGTCTTCCACTTGTGTTTCGTGCATGTTGTGTAAATGCTCTTATTATGTTTATACTTTTAAAAAAAATTGTTTCACCCTTGTTGTGGGTTTTCCTTCGGGGTTCTTAGTGGGGCATTACAAAAGATTATGTTGATGAAACCTTAGTAAATACTATGAAGAGATCAACACATATTCAAGAGCTATGCCTCATACTAGATAGAATGGAAAAATTTAAGCTTCGGTTAAATCCTAAAAAGTGTGCATTCAGAGTGACATCAAGAAAATTACTTGGTTACATCATTTCAAAGAAAGGGATTGAGGTTAATCCTGAGAAGGTCCAAGCTATAATGGAAATTCCACCTCCAAAGAATATCAAATGAGAAGTTTACAAGGATATCTCCAATCAATCAAATGCTTTATTTCTCAGCTAACAAATAAAGCTCAACCCTTCACAAAAGTATTAAGGAAAGGTGTAACTTACAACTAGGATCAAGAATGTGAACAACACCTTCAGCAAATCAAATAATACCTATCTAATACACCAATACTGATGCCACCAATTCAAGGTAAACCATTGATTCTATACATATCAGCTACCAATTCATCACTGGGGGTACTTCTGGCACAACGGGATGAGAATAAAATGGAATGAGCTATATATTACATCAGTAGAACCTTGGTGTCCTATGAAATGAACTACACTATAATAGAAAAAGAATGTTTGGCATTAGTCTTTGCATCACAAAAAATTGAGACACTACATGTTAGTACATTCCATCAAGCTAGTGGCTAAGATTGATCCACTCAAATATCTTCTTAGCAAAGCAACAATTACCAGAAGATTAGCTAAATGGGTCATGGTTCTTACAGAATTTGATATTGAATATGTAGAACATAAAGAAATAAAAGGACAAGTAATTGCAGATTAACTTGTTGATGCTCCACTTGAAGACACTCGACCTTTACATATAGAATTTCCAGATGAATCTATCATGCACCTTACTCAACAATCATGGAAGATGTTCTTTGATGGGTCTTTCACTCAACATGGTTTTGGTGTTGGAATACTCTTTATTAATCCTCAAAAATATTCAATCCCAAAGGCTTACAAGATTCTCTTCCCTTGCACAAACAACATTGTAGAGTATGAAACTTTGGAAAATGGGATCAAGTTGCCTATTGAATGCAAGGTTCAAGAACTACACATCTATGGAGATTCTCAGCTAATCATCAATCAAATCAATGATACATATCAGACTCAAAATGAGAAACTAATGCCTTATAAGAGAATGGAGGATAATATCAAGAAATATTTTACTTTTGTATCATTTCAACAGATCTCCAAATCAACAAATAGAGCAGCAAATGCTATGGCCACCTTGGCATCCATACCAAAGTTACAAGAATCTAGTTCTCGCTTTGAATTCCTAGTGGAAGAGTTACATCACCCTACCTACAATTCTCTTGAGTCCCAGATAGTTTGTTCTATTATTAGACATGACTCATCTTGCTATAGCCACATTTAATCTTATCTACGAGACCAAACTATCCCAAAAAATCTTACCTATAATGAGAAAAGGAACCTAACCCAAAATGCTTCATGGTACGTCATCATCGCTAATGATCTATTTAGGTGAGGTTTGGATAGTAATTTTCTTAGGTGTCTAGAAACTGAAGAGTCCCAATGTGCATTATCAGAAGTCCATGAAGGTATTTGTGGATCTCATTTGAATGGTCTAACTTTAGCTCGAAAACTACTAAGGGCTGGCTACTACTGGCCAGGCATGGAGAAAGATGCTATAAAGCTTTCTAAAACTTGTGAGAAGTGTCAATTACATGGGAATCTCATACATGCTCCAGCTAGGGATGTCATACCCTTCATTACACATTAGCCTTTTTAGCAATGGGCATTTGATCTCATTGGCCAAATATATCCTGCATCATCTAACGGACACAAGTTTATCATAACTACCACTGAGTACTTCACTAAGTGGGTAGAAGCGGTTCTACTCATCAAAGCAATCGATAAATAAGTATCTCTATTCATCCTAAACCATATCATTTCTAGGTATGGGATACCTTCATCCATCATCACTGACAATGGAGGATAATTCAAGAATAAAGATCTAGATGAGCTGTGTGAAAAATTCAAAATAAAAAAACACTGATCATCCATATATTACCCTCAAGGTAATGGACAAGATGAGGTATCTAACGAAAACCCGCTGACTATCTTACACATAACATTAATTAAAAATGGAAGTGATTAGGATTTGTAGCTCAATCATGCATTATAGGCTTATAGAATGAGTATCAAAACACCTACTAAGGCTACACCTTTTTCTTTGGTGTATGTATCTGAAGTAGTATTACCCATTGAAGTGGAAATACCGTCTCTAAGAGTTTCTTTGCAAAATCTCATTACTGATGAAGACTACAGAATATCTAGATTGCAAGAACTTGAGTTGTTGGATGAACGTCGGCAAGTGGATTTTGACCATCTGAGAGTGTATCAAAAGAGAATGTCTAAGGGTTATAACAAGAAGGTTTGAAAATGAGAATTTCAAGTTGGTGACCTTGTTCTAAGAGAAAATCCTAAAAATCAACAGTTTCGAGACAACAAAGGGAAGTTTGAACCCAACTGGCTGGGTCCCTACATCGTTACTATAGTCTTTGGCTCTGGTGCTTATCAACTCTCAACATTAGAATGATAACAACTCTGTGAACCAATCAACACCACCCACTTGAAGAAATTCTTCACTTAGCATTCTCTGCTCCAACAACCTGTACAATTGAAAAAGTCCTAAAACAAATTCTAAAAATCAGAAAATGTCCTGAAAAAAAAAATCTTTGCTAAGTAGGTGAAAACCTGGCAAACAGGTGCCTCTTGTACTCAAACTCTCCATCTATCAACACAATGTTGGCATTCCCACTTTCATGCATCTTTTCTACCACTTGTACATATCTTTCAGTCACTTTTTGTAACATCCTGGTTCATTGGAACCCTCATGGCTTGAATCTGATCAATGTCCTAGTTTTAGGTTAATCGACTGAGCATATTACATGTCCTAGGTACTATCAATCAAGTCAACTTTCCGTCAGTGAAACCTGGTCGTCCACTCCAAGTCAGTCACTTGTCTCCTAACTACTGAAGAGTTTTATCACTGAGTAAACAAGCAAAACAACATTACTGAAAACAATCACTAAACAGTTTGAGATATGCATTAAAATTTTCTTTGTGTGTTGTCTTTTATATTGGTTTTTGATTATTATCCCTCTGAGTAACTCGAAGAAGTCTATCTTGCCTAAGAGGAGCAAGGATTGGGGGCATAATATTTTCTTTGTTTTCTGCTTGTTAGAATGATTCTGATGATCTGGAAACATCTAATCAGCTGGGTGTCTATGATAAGTGCCTTCACATCAAGGTGAAATTGCCACACATACCTCGACTCCTCTTATTTGAATGCTACAAGGAGGTTGGCATCATTTCTTTATCTATTTTGAGGGAATTTCTTTAATGTGCAATCCGGATGCATGTGTAATCTTTCCAAGGATATAAACGAAAAAAGGGTCATTGCAGACAAGATAATTAATATTGCACATGAAAAGGAAGGAACTCTATTCTGCCTGCTATGTTTGTAAACGCTCAGTGATGAAAATTAAGCATTTGAAATCCAGTGACTAGTTTTTAAGTTGCATTCATTCTACATTTTTTGCATTTCGAGTGATTTCTGCATGATAACAATGATCTCTTTATCTTCTGAATGAGATTTTGAAGTATCATCATTTCTAAGCTAAGTGGTCTCTTTTTAATATTTTCTCTGATCGAGTACTTGTGTATTGAGATGTTAGCTGCATACATAAGCATTTTATATAGATTCATACACTCATTTACATTCATCTTATTGCATAGAAAAAAAATAAACAATTTACATTACCCATTACTCATTTTCATCATTTATTTGCATATGAAAAAAAACAAAAATAAACAATCATATTCATTTGCATTACATACATCCATACTAAACATATATGCATACATATAGAATAAAGCATATAGAAAAGCATCTCATAAATCAGTTGACACAAGTACAATCAAATCAAATCAAGATCTCATATATATAATGATCAATATCTCAGAGTACAAGTGATATAACTGTTATATACAATCTCGCATTGGAGCAAGAATCATATGGGCTACAAGAAAATGGGGTATCTAACAAAATCTAAAAGCAATAAAAATATAGCTCTCTCCCTCTCCCTCATCATCGGGTGGTGGAGGAGGTGGAGCTTGCTGACCAACATCCTACCTTGGTGCCCGAGCTCCCTCAGATCATGCCATATACTGGGAATATGGGACAACCTGCTAAGCTAACACAGCAGCTATGCTATATGCTACCACATAATATGTTGCCTAGCTGGTCAGGTGCAAAACCTCCTGCTGAAGAGCATCTCGCTTTGCCCTCATCTCCGTGACCTAACAATTGTGCTCCACTCTGAGCTCCACTAGTTGTCAGTCTTGCTTTGCAAGCTGTGTCTGAGCCACTATCAACTGTGACTACAAACTTGCTAATCTCACTCTCATCAACTGTGCTACATCAGCTGCCCCTTGCTCCCTCACAGGCTCTCCACTTCCATCTCCACCTCCATCTCCACCCCGCTTATCTCTCCTCTAATGCACCTATCTAGGAGCTTCTCTAACATCCTCTCCTCCACCCTATGTTGCCCTAGCACCACTCATCCTCACACCAACAGCTTGAAGGGATATGCCCTCTCCTCTCTGCTCTTGTCTCCCCCCAGCTGGTACCCTCCTGCTGCTCGCACTAGGATCACCACCTACCCACCTAGAAGCCTCTTCTCTCTATCCCTGTCCTTGTGCCTGTCCCTGTGCCTGTCCCTATGCCTGTGTAGGGGCAACATCCTCAGCCTTCTCTATAAGAGGTGCCTACTCAGCTGGATCCGTAAACCTAGGGAACAGATGCTGCTAGAACCAATCCTTGTACTCGAGCAATACCCCTGCATCTACAATGTCATCAAGGTAATCCCACTAAAGTCATTGTAACCCTGTCACCTTCTGCATGCTCAATGTGTAGGACAACCTAGGGGCCCATCCTTGTCTCTCCTCATCTGCATAATGAGCGTATGCAGTAAACTCCTATGAAATCCCCAGAGGCCTACCATACTGCCTCATGACCCAAGATACAACAAATTGCTCAATAACCATCATAGATCTATTGATAAGAGGATGAGTCATGAGCATATCTCTCTGCACAACTCTCCAGTCATCCCAAAGCTTGAGGACCCTGTATGGTCTTCATACAACAACAATCAGGTCATCTAGCTGCCATATCTAGTATTGTGTCTTGCTCAGATGGGGCTGAGTAATGTATCCAGAATATCTATAAACTATCAGTTGTTATGGATCTCTGGCATCATCCACAATACATCTACAAACTAGGAGATGCTCCCAGGCCCATATCTGTAAAATCAAGACCCTTGCTGCCATGCTCTTCCCCTCCCTGGAGACAACCTCATGCATCTCATGATACATGTGGGCTAATAGACAAGAACCCCACCCTAACCTCTCAGGCTGATCCAAAAGTCTCTCCAACATCCTAGCCCTGCCGCCTAAGAAACCCTATTGTCCTCTATCTGACATAATGAAGCAACCAATGAAACCTACCAAGACACATGCCAAGGGAAACTTCTAACTGTACCTAGCCATCATATCATCCCAACTGATATCCCGTGTAAGGATGTCCTCATCATGAAAAATGCATCTCAAGGCTAATATACTGGGATGCTGTGCCAAATCATAATCAACCTTATCCCCAACAAATGGAAAACTGAGAATCCTATAAATATCCTCGAGAGTGATGGTCATCTCCCCAACTAGTAAATGGAACGTGTTATGCTCAAAATGGAATCTCTCAACAAGTGCAGTGAGCATCCTGTGATTCACATGGATATTAAGCATGTCTATAAGGTGAGTAAACCTGCACAAGTCTATATGTGGCCTATCCACATCAGATAACTCATACACTAGCCTCATAGTTGGAGGATAGATGCATCAAAAAAGAACATGTGGTAATCACACCTATAAGAATCAAACAACAAAACATCAGAGAGTCATTCAAATTTGCTATAAGACAATTTAAACATCACGCAAATCCAAATACATCAATTGCCAAATCAAATTTTTATGTTTGCACCCCTTAAAAAGATCATTATTTTTCATATGACATTTCAAAGTGTAGGCAGAAACTCGTACGAGTCAGGAATAGCTATAGCATGACAAAAGACTCTTATACAACAAAATACATATACCCGCATGATAAAATGGTCTTCTAAGAAAACAGACGTATGATACACAGGGAGGTCTCGAACGACAAAACTAATGGCCTCAAACAATAAAACACTAAATCATAGTTTGTCGTATGAGACACATTCTTGTCTTGCACGACAAAATGACACGAACCGAATTTTAAATGACTAAAAAGCAAAAAATTCAACAAAAAAATTAAAATTGATGAAATAAAAAGGCATAAGATTAGGCACTCACCACTGGCTCATAATTTTGTGATCGATTATGATGTCTCTAGCACTCAAATCGGTGCTCCTGGATCAGAATGACCATTTTTCTTTGCAGAAGGCTTTTCAAATTTTCAAACTTGGAGATGTTAAAATGAATTGAAAATGACACTTGGACCCCTTATATAGCCAAACACCTAATTTTTCAACTTGCTTCGATGGACATGAAAATTTTACCCTTAGCTAATTTGCCCATCCTCATTCCATTTTCAGGATTGAAATTGAAATCCAAGATCATTCTTCTAGTCAATTTCATGACATTGACCACTTAGCGCTTTCATCAAATGCTGATTCTTTTCTCTAATTTGCGCTCAATTTCACATCAATCATCACTAAATCTTCAAATTTTCCTCTCAAAAAATCTTTGTGCTCAAATAATTATCATCACCAACAATTGCCTAAAATTGTGTGCCCTCACTATCTTTCAATTTCCCTCCCGAGGGGGCATATTGATGACCTTATGACCTCACTTCTTCAATGTTGAGAAAATTTTCAAATCTTCATCAAAAGTCGAGAAAAAAATAAAATCTTTTCAACTGAAGAAAATCAAAGAAATTCTTATCGCTAGGGGCATCTCAGCTTTATCACTTCATATCAAGTTGAGATCTCTTGATCATCTAAATCAAATCAATCGCTAGGGGCATATCAGTTTTATCACTTTAAATCAAGCTGATATTTGTCTTTATCTGAATCAGTCTCTTAACGTTAATCAGTTTCATTGCTTTTCATCAAGTTGATTATTCATTTAAACTCAATCAAAAGTTTAAAGAGTATCTTTGATCACACGCTCAATCTAAGTAGGTGTTCAGTTTCATCCCTTCAAATCAAGCTAGATAGTTTATCTTCACTCATCATGTCTTGATCCATCAGGTTCAAGATCGATTTTATCTTAGCTCACTGTGTCTAGTCCAATCAAGTTCTAGATCAGTAAGATCTACTTCTTGATCAATCATAGTTCAAGTTTGGTATCTTTTCTCTTCATCAGTCCTAGTTCAATCAAGTTCGGGATCGGTTTTGCTTTAATCAACTCTGTTCAGCTTCATCGCTTATCATCTGGTTCATGATCAATCAAGTTCAGAACTGGTATATCCTAGACACATCAACTATTCTTTGAACCAACGTGCTGCTCGCACATTAATTCAAAGAGAGGTAAATATAATACCCTAAAAATGGTCATCTAAACACTGGGACTCTAATTTTGAGAACATCACCAAGGTCCTAACTAAAGGCAATTAAATCAATCTTGAGCACACAATTAATTAATTCTTTAATCATTAAATGTCACATGGCAAGTGAATTATTCTATATTAATTAAATATTTATTTAATTAATTAAATTATTCCAAGAATATCATTTTGATCAATTATCCTATTTAATTTATTAAATATCCTAGCATATTTAATTAATTAATAAATTTGCCATTTAATCATAAAAAAAGGAATTAATTTATTACAAAAGAGGAATCAATATGCAAAGAAAGAGTTAAATTGAAAATAAAATAAAAGAATTGAATTGAGAGAGAAATCAAACTTGACATATTATTTCTTCTTCTAAATTGAGATAACTTGAAATCCGAAAAACAATTAAATTGATTTATTAATCATCCTCAAAAATTGGAACTCAAAGCTTTTGAGAAAAGAAGTTCAGTTGCATTGAAAAGACTCTTTTCTTGAATAAATCAAAGAAATATGCATGGAATCACCCATTTTTATCTCAAGTGCATGGAACTAATTGAATTTTGTCTCCAATGCAAACTTAAACTTATAATTTGAATGCATTTCAATCAAGCTATAATTGGAATCTTTCTCAAGGTTAACTGAATCTGATCTCTCAATTATTTCAATTATCCTAAATTGTGCTTTTTCTTGATCTCTCTTGTGATTCTCTATAAATTCAGCCTTCATTTCTCATTTAAAACACCATTGAGATTTATTGTTATTATACAGTTTTTGCTTTGGAGTCATTGAAGATAGTGTGCTTACTTTTTTGAGATTATTGCATCTTAGTTTAGATTTTTGCATATTTAGTTCAATTATGATTCCTTGAATTCATATAGCTTATTATTCATCCATCTTTCATCCATAGTGCATCCATTTAGCTTAATATCATTCTCATATAGATTAAATCTTTCATCTCGGTGTAGTCTAGTCACTAGTATTGCTTATACAAATCTGAGAGCAATTCTATACTTGCATGTTTTAGAAGGAAATTGGTCGATTTGTTATGGTTTTATTATTAATGCTTATATCTGTCTAACCATACATGTAATGACTTAATTGAAGTGTTGTGTCTTACAACTTATAGATACTTATTCCACTTTTCACACACATAATCTTTATTTGGTGGGGCCCCATCACGTTCTTGATGTTGTCTACGTGGATCATACTCAACTTTCTCATCACGACCTACATGCTCTTAAATAAAATGAGGGCTAGCCAACACTCTATCTGTCTCCATCTCCTACGGGTGGCATGGTTCTACTATTAGGACATCTTGAATACATTATGTAATGACATTAAAATTTAAAACACAATGAATTAATTATATGACCATATATATAAGTGAAATAAATTTCTATCAAGAAATCAATATCAAATAGATAATATTCTAATCGTATATCAGTACATTTCATTCATGTCATTTATCTTCTTCTTCACCCAATTCATCATCATGACCATCATCATCATCATCATCATCATCATCATCATCATCATCATCATCATCATCATCATCATCATCATCATCATCATCATTATCTTCATCTTGATCTTCTTCATGAACATTTCTGTCAAGAACATCATTAACTAACTGTCAATCGTGATCATCATCTACATCATCTTCTACTTCTTCGATATTTTCTTGTTCCACCATATTATACTTTACCATCCTTCCTCTTGGATCATGTCTAACAAAAAATGACCAATGCGGTTTAGGAAGAACCTCTGAGTAAAATACCTGCTCACAATGTCTTGGAAGAACACAGGGCTCATTTCTAGCTCACTCAAACAACCTTGTATTAACCATTGTAAATCCATTATCATGTTCAATAACAGTTCTATCAGGATCATTTTCATTCAATCGTAGGTTGTACCATTGGAGGATGAAAATAACTAATTTGAAGGACCTAAAGTCACACTCAATTGTATCATCCAAAATCCCATAGTATCTATTTTATGAGACTCGAGGATGTATGTCACTTCTAGATGAAACATTAGTCACTTGAAATACTGCACTTATTCCAAAATCACAAGTTTTCTTCGTGTCATCCAACTTTTTGATGCAAAATTTATGACCATTGCACCACATAGCCTTGTGGTGTTTCACCTGCAAAATGTCAAACATATATAATATGTACATCATTACAATTAGAAGAAAATTAAATAATATGGGTGATTAATATATTTATATGTACATGTTTATCTCTTAAACCATATGCTAAATCAATTTCTCTTTTTATAACACTAGTATGTCCATTATGGTGAGCTTCTTTAACCAATGGAGACACACCTTCCCATGTTAATGCACAATCATATTGTTGACATCGTTGAATCCATACCATCACCCAATCAAGATTTTTTGCAACATACAAATGTAGTGCATCCCAATCGCGACTAATTGTACAAAAAATAAGTAGAAATTTACAACTGAAGTATATTGAAGATTACAAATAAATTAACTGCAATATATATAAAATAACTATAATATTGAATAATTGCCTCTAACTTTTCTCATTGTACCTTTCCCCATCAGGTTCTCCCCTTCAAATTTGTTAATGGAGTTGGGATTATAAATATGATCTACATGGATCTTTGTCACGAACTTAGGAAGGTACTCAGTAATGTACACCACAATCTAGTATACCATATATCCCTTCACCATAGAACCCTTAGGATGTGCACTTTGTCAAACCAAAGACTTCAAAAATTTCAAGTGCCTCTCAATCATCCACATTGACCTTGTGTGTACAGGTCCACACAATTCAATCTCCTCAACTTGGTGTATGAGGTAGTGTTATTGTGCATTGAAAAATTTGAAGTTAGATACTTTTGCATGTCACACATTAGATGAGGAATTTTTCTCTTCCAATATTTTTTATCTTCCTTATGGATTTCTTTAGATGACAACCATCTACAAGAGATTCAAGACGCAAATATATTAACGAGACTTTACAAAATGATATACAATATATTACATAACAAGTAATATCACTACAAATTGAACAAATATCACTACTTACCTCATGTATTTTCCAAGATCATATATAACTTGCTTGACATTATTGTCAAAGTGGTCTGGGAGAGATAGAGGTAGAACATACTGCAAGAATTATAAAATGATATTTTTCATTGTTTTTTAACAAAATACAATGAAAAGTACATGCAATATACAAATATATAGTAAATACACAAGAACATGAATTACCTTAATGAAGGTATGTCAATCATGCATTTTCATCCTTGGCCCAAATTCACTTTTTTTTGTTATGAGATTGTTTATGTTTGCAAAAAATCTTGTGGGAATCAATTTTTTTGTATGACTTCTTTTATAGTATTTCTTTGCTGCTCCATTAATAACCAAGGAAGGGAACTTATATTAATCTAGTCTCCATTAAAAACCAATGAAGGGAACTTATATTAATCTAGTCTCCATTAATCTAGTATTTCTTTGATTGAATGACATTTTTCATTGCATGATTGGATTCCTAAATGTCACTACCAATTTTGATCATTTTTTCTTTGTCACACCTTCCATCCAATATTTTTCATGATTTCTTTATTATTTTCTTTCCAATATGCATATTATCAAACAAATGCACAATTTGTAGTTGCTTGTAGTAGGGAAACCTAGACTAAATTGTCTGGGATAACTCTTTAGTCCCTTTGGAAGGTGGTCATTAATGCCTTGACGACTTTCATGAGGCATATAATATGTTAAAGAAGTTAACAATGACGATCATCATCAATTACATCATCAGTAAACAAAACACAATATAAAAATACAAATTCCAAACATAAACCATTAGATGGAATGACATTACCTTGACGATTAATTCTATCATATTCCAACTTCCATAGGTGAGGTGTCATTCTTCGTGGCTTTGATGTAGTCTCTTCTTTCCCATTGAAAATATGTTTTTCAGTATTACGATACTTATGATTTTTGTGGAGGAAGTGCCCATACTCATCAAACACCTGCTTTTCTAAACTTTTTGAATAACAAGATTTCATCTTTGGAGCACAAACTAGACATGCAAATTTTCCCTTTGTTTGAAGACCTACAAGATCATGTATAATTGGATTAAATATGATAATTTTTTTATTTATAATTATGCACAAGTTGATCACTATAACATCCCAAAATAATGTGTTAGCCTTGGGGCATCATGAATTGTCCATACAAGCATTGCATGGAATTGAAATTGTCTTTGTCCTATTGGTCTAGAGATGACATACATAGTGACACCATTCCATAACTCTAGCAACTCATCGATAAAAGGCTAAATATATACATTCATATCTTTAATTTGGTACTTACCTAGTTGAATGAACACAAACATTACATAATTATTATGACCATTTTGCTGCAATATTTATAATTTAATGTGGATGACTATTAAATGAAAACATACCTGGAACATATTAGGGATCGGGAAGGACAACTGAGAGGGGGGGGTGAATTAGTTGTGAACTAGTTGTCAATAAATTATAACCCAAATGCAAATTATTCCAACTTCAACTTAGTGTCGGTAAACCAAACTTAAATACCAGTAAAACAAATTAATAGTTATAGCAGTACTGGTATAACTTAATGCATGAAACAAAAAGAGAAACAACATCCACAACACATGACACAGAGATTTTAACGTGGAAACTCGGTAAGGCGAAAAACCATGGTGGGAAACCTTACCCACAATCAAATGATACTACTACAGATAGTAAGTGTATCCAAATGGGGTCTGCACATGCAGAAAGGTCAACCACCTAGAGCTCACTGCTCAATCACAATATAGGAGTCACACTAACTACAATTAGATGTTTAAATCCAATAACAATGTACTGCTCAAAATAGCATTTGCAATGCTGGATTCAGTACCAGTTTAAGCTTTGAACATGAGTGTCAAACACCTTCATAACCTTTCCTTCAACCTTCAGATAATGTTTGTGTGATTCGCACAAGGATCTACTTATTTTTTCTCTTCAATATTCACACACGCTCATACCATATATGATCTTCAATAATATTTTACAATCATTTATACAAAACCTAAGACCTATACATGAGGTCAGCTCACTAAAGATATTACAATAAAAATCAATTACAAATAAGTCTTGATGTGATACAATATGTTATCTCAATACATTTACTACATTATCCAATCAATAAACCATCTCCATAACGTGTCGTGCTGATCTGGAATAGATATCATGTACTGATCCATAACCTAGACCTATCTGTCGGTAAAGGCAAATCTATCAAGCCGATTAGATCAATAAGAAAAACACCAAATCCAAACATCCAACCCATGTCTTCGACATAACCAAATGATCTCCAAGTTATCATCACTTCCAATGAACCATATATCATGCTGGTGAGCATATAACAATGACTGTGCATAAGCCACTAACCATGCCGATGAACACAATATGTCGGTTCAGCAGTAAACCAATATAACCATAGTGCCAAATCAACAATGTATACCTCCAAGAAGATAAGTGTTGACATCAATGACAAAACCAATGCAACACATGACAAAGTCATCCATAATGCCAACAATATCCCCCTTATGCATTGATGGCAACTCTAGATGGAAAAACATCTAAGTGCCAAAAATAGAATGCCAAAAACCAATAAACCAACAATCTCCCAAAATAGATCAATACAAAGTTTGATACAGAACCAAAACCAAAATACATATATCTCTCCCCCAAGGTATAATGTCTTTCTATAGATATCTCCCCCCATTTGACATCAAATGCCAAAGCATTTAAGAACATATCATTCAACTAACTACTCCCCCTGACAAGTAGCTCTCCTTCATCAAAGCCGGAAAAATATTTTTATGTTAGTCCCTGCCGGTTTGATGCCAATCTTCATCATCTAAGTCTCTATTGGTTTGATGCCAATCTTCATCATCTAAGTCTCTGTTGGTGGGGAAATTACCCCAAGCTGCTCTTTGAGATATTCAAATGTTTCCTTAGGAAAAGGTTTTGTAAAGATATCTACAATTTTCTCTTTAGTATTCACATAAACCAATCTCACTTCATTTGCTTCAACATTTTCTTTCAGAAAATTGTACTTAATAGAAACATGCTTTGTCTTAGAGTGAAATACTGGATTATTTGATATATTAATTGCTGCTAAATTATCACAATAAATGATTATCGGTTCTACAGATACAATCATTGCTAGCATTATGTGCTCCCTCTTTACTGACATCCATGAAGGAATGTTATTTTTGGTAACAAAAATAGGCCACACCGAGTAAGTAGATCTCATCTCTCCAAATGGATTGACATCGTCTGCTGCCAATGAAAACCTGAGATTACGAGGTTATTCTTTAAAGTGTGGCCACTTTTCGTCTATGTCCATAAATAAAGAACCATCTATAGGCATTCAAATAATGTCATCTTGACTTCTATTGCATACATGGTAATCCATAAATTGTGCCAAGATTTCATACCTAAATAATCATTGCAAACATGGAATAATGGGAATATAACGAACAACCTTGGGAGGTACCTTTTTTGTTAGTTGTTCTATTCGATATATACTCATATGACATTCAGGGCATTCTATTGCAAATTCATGTTGTTTATGATATATAATATGATCATTGGGACATGCATCTATTGCTTGATACTCCATTCCAATATCTTTCATGATGGCAAATAATTCTTCGTATGAGTGAGGCAGAATATTTGATGGTGGTAACAAAAACTCACCTATCAATCTACAACCAAGAATATAATTTGTTAATATAAAGAATCTTAATGGTGCATGTTTCACCCTTTATTAACTATAATGAAATAACAACAAAAATAGATGAAAAAAGATGACATATATGATATACCTTAACATACATGAGATTGTTATGTTGGATAAATTGTTCATAACCTTCAAGTTCACCAATAACAATACAATAGAGAGTTGTTTGGGAGCCTTCGTAAAGGAGCTCGTATGCCTTCTCAAGTAGAGGTACATCAAGAACAACATAAAAGTCATCTTGATCATAATGATTAGTTGTGCTAGCACTAAATGTGTCATGGATCAATGTATTTGTACCATCATCTTCAATTATGTTTTCTAGCGCATGATCATCTTCTTCCATAGGATCATTATCTTCAGCTTTGATATTCACACCTCCATGTTCCTCCACTTGGAAAACCACATTCTCTGGGTTGTGGAAATCCATATCATGTGCCTTAGGGAACTCCACCTATATAAAAATGATTGTCATAAATAAAATATGATCATGATCTCATCATCAAGTTATTTCTTATGTATATAAATTGTTAAAATGATGTACAACCTAAGTTGGCCTAGTGGTAGAGAACTTGTGTTATTAAAAGAGAGATCACAAGTTCAAATCCCAAAGGGGGTAAGGTATGTACACCTCATCGGCTTTGGCCCATTACCTATAAAAAAAATTAAAAAATTATTAAAACGATATAATGAAAAACTTACCAATGGACGATAATCATGGCCCCCTTCAATGTGACCATGTTGCCTACAATATTACTCAACTGTTATGATTAGAAGTCTTCTAGTCTTTAAGCCATTACAATTTTTGTAGGGACAATAACATTTTCCATCACCTTTTCTTTTCAAGCTAGACCACAATCTAGCAATTGTCTCCTTATTTTGTTCTTTGGTGATATTATCTGACATGATCTTTCTTCATAGGCAAAAAAAAATCAGGCTATGGAAACTTTCATTTATAACCTTCACAAACTAAGCAAAATGATGTCGCAAGTATGTAAGTCTTCTTAGAACTAGTTATAAAGAACTTGAAATGTTAGTTATGAAATGTTTTAGTATAATATACCAAATTGAAATACTTAAACATAGAAAAATTGCAAAACACACCAAAACCATTGAGCATTCAACATAGTAACATCATGAATAACAATCATTGATAGATCACAAGAGAAGCAGCTATATTACAACAATGTCAAAGCACTCTGATAAGATCAAAGTAGTGATAAGGTCAGGAAGGTTCACAAAGATTTGAAGGATCCTATAGCCTCTCTGCATCACTAGGATTCTCTAGAGTTTGCAAACTAGGCTAAGAAGATAGTCAAGAGTAGCTACATTTAAAGGAGCTTGAAGGTGACCAACTCCCATCCATCTATGATTTGGCTCCTGTAAACCAACCATCAGTTGGGTAGCTTGAAGGTGGCACTAAGATGAGAAAAGGTAGACAAAGATCCTCTCAAGGTGCATATTGGAGGATAGAAAGCTTATCAAACATTTCTTTGAGTGATAAAAAATGCAAATGTGATTGTGGCTACTTATCAAATGGTTTTCAAGATTCCTTTGAAGCAAAAACATGTGTTGTTATTAGATGGTAGATATGGATGAGCTTTCACTTTTACAAATTTTTCCAAAATGTATTCTTCAAAAGTATCTTAAAGAATAACTAGGAATAGTGGAGTCCATTTTTGTGTTAGAGGTTTTATTCAGTTTATATTGAACCTATTAAGCATATTATAAACAATTGTATTCATAAGGAAAAGAAAAAGTTACAAAAAATTTGAAATCCGCACTATTGGCAAAAGTCAACTTGATGGTAACATTTAAGACAAGTAGAAGCATGTGATTGGGATAGAATACATCGATCAAGTCCATCGACAAAACACACACAAGTGGCAATGGATAAATCTTGTCTTGCTAATAGCCGATGAGCCTATCGATAAGACTATTCTCAATGAGAATTTTGGCAAAGCTTATGCTGAGGAGAGATAATGTATCAAGAGGAGCTATGTCAAGGCAAAAGACATCGAGGAAATTATTCCCATAGCCTAAACATATTTTAATCTATCCCGATGTCTGATGAGACTAGCAGGATAACTCACCCCAATTAGCAGGAAGAGAGGTTATCAACTTATGTTATCCCAATGAGTAAGAAGAAATCAAGAGGCTGTGAAGTTCATCGGATCAACATATACCGATCAACAGGTAATATCAATGTATCAAAGAAAGGGAGACAGTTATGTCGATGGTGCCAAAATAAAATTACATTGGGGAGATTTGGGCCTATGAGCCATTGTCAAATCAAATTTTAAAACTGAAGCAGAGGACTCTGATTAAATGCTTGCATCGATTTCACAATCAGCCAATTTATGGGATGCTAATCATTGGGAGTTTGGCATTGAATATATTTATTATATAATTGAAGTTGCCTGACATAAATCTCACATAGTAAAGGAAGTTGACATAATAGAGACTTATAATTTGTAAAGGGTAGAGTGAGAAATTGCAGTTGCAAAAATGGAGGCATCTAGTTCAATAGGGAAAAATAGATCAGCCAATAGTTCAGGGTTAGGAGCCAAGAAATCCAAAATAAGAGAAGACGCCCCAGTTAGAAAATTGAACCAGGATATGATTGATCAAATGCAAGCGCTTGACCCTAAGTCTAGAAGATCAAAACAACAGCTACCTAGATGGGATCAATTGGAAGATAGATACAAGGATGTCGGGGATGTTTGGACTAGGGTAAGGGGATATGAATTGTTTTTATTCCATTACTTGAGGAGAAATAGGGAGGTGCCACTCTGCAATCCCTGGGTTATAAATCTAGGTAAGCTAATTATCCCTAATGTTTTTATAAATTTGAAATTTTTAGAGATTCTAGTGAGAAATTATAATTCTACGAGCATATACATTCAGACTCCAAAAGGGGAAGCCTTCATAGGGTTTTCAATAAACACTATAAATGAAGTGTTCAACCTAGATTATAATTTTGATAAACCTCTATCTTATGGGGAACTAGAAGAGGAATATCAAAAATGGACATTACATACCTTGGGTGAAAACTTGTTGTCCATAAAGAAGAAGCGAGAGAACTTACAAAATAGGATGGGCCACCATTTAACATTGATTTGTTCAAACATTACCTTCAGTACACCTATATGTCTCATGGGTAGTTAGGAGGCATTGAGGTTCCAGACCTCACGAGTATTAGACCAATAGTTTTAGCTTCACACATTATGAACCTAGGCCATTTGATTATGCATCATTTTTGGTGGAGAAATTGCATGAGGGTTTTTTGAACCTCAGGGATAATAATTGCCCTAATTTTAAGTTTTACTCATTATTGATGCATCTAATATTATTCTATGGACATTTTAGGGGTATGTGGCCTGAGGAATTGAGGCTTAACGTCAAAAACAGGGAAGGGGAGGAGCAACCTTTTCAATTATCGACTTCTATTTGGGATTCTCATTACACAACATCAAATTATATAAAATTTGAGGAATGTATAGTAAAGGCAATTTATCGAATGTATGGATTTCCTTGTGGTGGATCAATCTCATATGATATTAAAAGATTTTTAAGACCTAAATATTTTGATGATAGAAAGATAGTGAATCATAATTGGGGAGATTGGTATGTCCATAAGGGCTTCACATGTTTCAGGATATATGGGTTTGAAGGAACTCCCTATATGTTGCCAAAATGAGTTCCCGACCAAATACCATACTTGGATATTGTTAGACAATTGAGTGTCTCAAATGCTAAAAACTTTGGGGATCTACGTAAGCAAGCTTTCTTGCTAGGTACTCTCGGCTTTGGAGATTTCACAATTGTTTCAACAAAATCCTATGATGCAATTGACAAGAAATTAATGTAAGAATTTAATTTACTCAAACATTTTGCAAGAAATAATTATGATTTGGAAGGATATATCCACTGATGCAAGAAAAGGTAAAATCTAGGTAATTATTTGCATGTGAGTCTGGAAGCAGAAGATATATTTAGGAACATGGAAGGTGCAGAGGCTCAAGAAGTGATTGATAACCTAAACAAACAATTGGAGGACAAAAGACAGAGGTTAATGGAGATGGAGTTAGAAGAAGAAATGTCAGAAAATGAACCAGAAGATACTAAAGCCATTTCTAGGTCATAGGAAAAAGACGTGGAAGAAGAGTTCAATGAAGATGATCAAATTGTAACTAAAATGGAAATTTATAAAGATGAAAGATTGGATGGACATGCTGCTTTATTGGCAGATGATGTATTTGTTAAATCCAAATAATTTAAGTCTTTTATTTATAATTTCAAAGGCAAAAGGCTAAGGGAGTCCATCCCAAATGTGACACCTGAAAACGAGGCATAATTATTGAAGTTTCTAAAATAGGATATAGAAGCAGCATTGGTGACAATGAATCCATAGAGAGGGAGACAATCATTGATAGACACCAGAGTAATTCTTTTTCTAGGATGGGACCTGAGTGCCTCTTTTATTTTTGATAGTTTATTGCACTCTGATAATAAGGAATTCAAATTGTATATTTAGGGAGTTAATGACATTTTTTATTGGGTCAAGGTTTGATCTAGATGAGGAAGAACTAATGCTATGGGCACTATATCCACCAAACAAGATACCAACAATCATTGATGTGGATAGGGCTTTTGGACACATGATGAAATTAAAGGTGGGAGAAATTGATCCTATTGTCTTAGAAGATATAGGAGTAGATATTTCCAAATTCAACAGGGCACAAATGGTTAGAGTTCTAACATAAAGGAATCAATACAAAGCTATGTATGAGGAGGCCATAAGAATAAGTGGATCGTCTGAACTCATGTTGCATTCTCCTGAAAATTCAAAATGGAAGAAGAAATGTGAGGAATTACAACAAGAAAATTAAAGAATTCTCAAACATATGCAAAGTGTAAGAATAGATACTGCTTCTTTCTTATTGAATAGAAGATTTGAAAAGCTGCAAGGTCACTTGGAAAACTTTTGGGTTATGTTTCAAAAAAATGTGGACAATGTAGCATCACATAACAAGATCAAAAATAGACTGGGGGTCAAGCTGCATGAGAAGAATTTGGACGGAGCAGATGCCAAAGAGATTGAGAAAATTGAAAGGCTACTTGCAAAGCATGTTAAATTTGATGGAGAATTATAAAAGAAATATGATGAGTGTAAAGATGTAATCCAACATGGTATTCCTATGTTAGTTGACCAGAAAGGTAAAATTAAGGATAAGGATAAATGGATTGTTGAATGCCCGAGTCTCCTTAGTGTTGCCCTTGATGCTGCTCGAATAGATGGAATAGAGTTAAAGGAAACCACTACACAGATGGAGCAGTTTGTCACATTGGAGATCGTGGTCAGGGATGTGATTTATGATGAGGATACCTATAAATCAAAAAATTATTTGGAGAATATTAAGAACTGTGGCAAAGTGCTTGGCAATTTGCTCTTTGTTTCGAATGTTTTAAATTGTTGTCTTTTAAAGTCTTATGTAATATGTTTGTTATGTTGGTAGTTGTGTTAGGGTTAGTTAGTTGGGTTTTTTTAGTTAAGATATTAGTTAGTGTAATTCTAAATGAAGGGGTGTGACCTTTCATTTTGAAATTGAATCCTCATCTATATATATAGAGGATCTTTTGATGAAATGAGAGATAGATTCAGAGATGCAATTATATACAATACTCTCAGGGTTTATTTTCTAGAAATGCCAAACCGGTGAAAAGACATTGTACTATATGTAATTAGTTGATTATCTTATGTTTATTTCAATACAAAGATCAAGTGTTTTTCATCTTTGATGGTATTTATCTTTTTGATTTTTTGACTAGTTCCCTATGATAAATCTATTCATTTAGATTGTTTCAATGTGATATCCTATGTTATTATAGTTTGGGTTAAGTTTCAGTTTGATTATTAGTTTGAAGGATTGAATGTCAAGTTTCATTATGTCTTATTGGTCTTTCAGAGAAAAGTTAAATTCAGTAAGACTAACTGCAACATTATGTCAAGGGTGAATGCACCAGTCTACTATTGTTTGAAAATAATTTAATCAGGTGTTTTCAAAGTAATCTCAATTAAGAAATTTGTAATGTCCCCACTTTGAAATAGGATTCAATAATATATAATAATAATAATAAAATTAAAATACAAAAGATTAAAAAAATAAAATTAAGAACTGAGATCCATAACTGGGATATTTTAAGGCATTTTATTAGGGGACATTACAAAATCATACTTATAATAAAGTAACCTTTTATTTAAAGAATTCATTTGCAAGCAAGCAATTCAAAGTTTTTAGTAATTATTTAATTGAAGTGTCAGTCTCAGGAACCATTTTCCCTCTAATGCACATAAACCTTGAAAACATTCAATTCCAATTAGGCATACTTGACAATAATGGGATTTATACCCATCAAAAGTCTCTTCTCAATCTTCAAAACACCCTTACAAGACAACAACTTAATAGACACCAACCATACTTTGAGGATGTCAAACATGAAAAAGGCTTCCCTTACCTTGTAATGAAGCCAATCACTTTGGTCAGTCTCTTGATATCATTGTTACAGACTTATCCTCCAATTTATAGAAAGATCCAAAAGTTCAAATGAAAGATGATAACTATTTCAAAACTGCTACATGATACAAGAAAGACAATACTAAGATAAAACTATACAAGATACACATTATGAAGAAAACTAGTCAAAATTCTTGATAACATCAAATGAAATATAGTGTTTGATTAGATTCTACTTTCTTTTAAAGTTCTATACAATACCCAAATTTCTATTAACCCATAACAATATACACAACTAACAAATAAAATATGCAATTTATAGCTGGCCTTGGACCTAGAAAAGTTGCTTCCATACAAAGAGCTATTTTGAGGGCTGGAAGGGTTTACATTCGTAAAAAATTGTTGACCTCTCTAGAAGTTATGAAGCAACTTGTCTTTATAAATGCTGCTGGTTTTTTAAGGGTTAGAGGGACCAGACAAGCAGCTTCTGGGAACCATGTTATGGATCCATTGGATGATACTAGAATTCATCCAGAGTCATATGAACTAGCCAATAAAATTGTTGAGGATGTATACTATGAAGATGTAGGACATGATAGAGATGATATGGATGAGGAAACACAAGAAATGGTAGTTGACCATGTCAAAAATTATCCCCATGTGTTAAAGGCCCTTGATATTGATGAATATGCTAGAAGTGTGGAACAACAGACATCCAATAAAAAGAAGGGAACTCTTGCTGACATAAAGATTGAATTGGTACATGGATTTAAGGATTGGAAAACATCATATAAAGAGCCATCCCAGGATGAGAAATTTTATCTGCTAACTGGAGAAATGAAGAGACCCTTTCGGTGGGAAAAATTGTACAAGCAACTTCCCATAGAGTCCTAAATAATTGTATAAAAGTTGCTTCCATACAAAGGACCATTTTGAGGGCTGGAATGGTTTCACTGTCACAGAGGATTGTTGACCCCTCTAGAAGCTATGAAAGTGACTTGTCTTTATAAATGCTACTAATTTTTTAAGGCTTAGAGGGACCAAGAAAGAAGCTTCTGGGAACCATGTTATGGATCCATTGGATGATACTAGAATTCATCCAGAATCATATGAACTAGCCAATAAAATGGTTGAGGATGTATACTATGAAGATGAAAGATAGGATATAGATGATATGGATGAGGAAACACAAGAAATGGTAGTTGAACATGTCAAAAAAATCTCAATGTGTTAAAGGTCCTTGATATTGATGAATATGATAGAAGTGTGGAACAATGGACATCCAATAAAATGCAGGAAACTCTTGCTAATATAAAGATTGAATTGGTACATGGATTTAAGGATTGGCAAACACCATATAAAGAGCCATCCTAGGATGAGAAATTTTATCTGCTAATTGGAGAAAATGAAGAGACCCTTTCAATAGGGAAAATTGTATAAGCAACTGCCCATAGAATCCTAAATAATCATAGAAAATTTGCTTCCATACAAAGGGATATTTTGAGGGCTGGAAGGGTTTACAACCACAGAGAATATTTGACCCCTCTAGAAGCTATGAAGCACCTTGTCTTTATAACTGGTAGTCGTAGAATGGAGAGGTTAAGGAGGTTGAGGATCCATATTTTGCCAAAGCGGATACCATTAAACAAAGTGAACAAGTTGCTAATTCCCTACTATTCGGCAAGGGAATTTGAGCCAATAATTTGGTCACAATTTGATTACTAGTTGCTAATGCCCTACTATTCAGAAAGGGAATTTGAGCTAATAATTTGGTTGTGATTTTCTTATTGGAATAACTTATGGTTCATGGAGTCAGGAACTGAGGCCCCCAGTAGGGGTAGCTTCAAATCAACTGACTTTTTCATCCCTACACAAGGAGGGGATGACTGGGGAAGAAGCTATGGAGGCTACTCACCTATATGCCCTAGCTCCCCACTTCTCTGCCCTTTCCCCGGACTCCCCCCCTTCTTACTGTTCATATTCTTGCTATAGGAATATAGATGATCTAGACAGTTTGCCATCTAGGTAAAGGGATATGTCCTTCTATTCTCACTATATGAATATAGAAAAAATAAAATCTCATGCAATATATTCTTGCTATAGGAATACAAATAAAATACAATCTCATGCCCCTACTATTATAAAGGGAGGCATTAGGAACCTCTTTTTATGGAAGTTTTTCAAACAAATACAAAAACCAAAAGTAAACTTAAAAGATTTAGCTAACCCAAAAAGAAAAGGCCATAGAATTGTAGGGCCATTTCATTCAAATTAAATTCTAATTCATTTAAACTAAAATTAAATTTTGATTCATTCAAACTGAAAGAAAAGGCCCTACTATTATATGGGGCCATTTACCAGGAATTAAAGCTGGTTATAGATGGAAATAAAGTGAACAAGAGAATGCAAGGAAAGCAAAAGAACTTGCAAAAAAATCTTGATGACAAGAATGAAAGGACCAACCTCTTGTATAGCTGCTGCTGAGCATCTATCCGCAACAATTATGCCTACTTCCTCCCAATTTTCGCACCCAGATCCTACATATAATGTGTTGGCAATTGAAACTCTATGGGTTAGGTTTCATTATGTTGTCATTGATGGCAGCATGATTTTGGGTTCCGGCTTCATATGGTGTACCGAAAGGCACTTCATAGACTCTACACCAACATCGACACCGACACTGATAGGATAAAAGATTTCTTTGGTTACTAACAATGTAGGCCAACTTGGTATTATAGAGGTAATCGGTATTGGACACTGACACATCTTGGATTTGGCATCAACAAATTGTTTTAACGCTTATTCATTTATATGGCCGACATGTAATTTGATATTGTATATATCCTTGTAAGCCAACATAAGGCATGTAATTTGTATAGGGTATATAGGGGACATTGATTAGATCATTTTTTAATAAGGATAATAGTGATAGGATGGATATATGGATGTGATGTAATGTGAAATATATCAGAGAGACTATGTATGTGAGGAATTCAATGTAAGGGTTATTCCGGTATTGAGGTTTAGGGTTTTGACCAGAACAGACAAAGCTTAAACTAGAATAATACTCTGGCATAGGAGATACTATATTAAGTAGTTCATACTTCTTCGGATTGTTGTTTGGATTTTTATGTAGTTAGTGAGGCTCTTATTGTGATGAGCAGTGTGCTCTAGGCTGTAAGCCTTCCTGCAAGTGCAGGCCCATCATTTATTGTAATATCTCTTCATATGGCTAGTGGATTGATATTGTGGGTCACAAATCCCACCATTATTTTTCCTCATTGAGGTTTTCCATGTATAAATCTGTGTGTTATGGTTCTCATTTATGTGTTTGGCTTATTGGTTGCATTACTTCTTTCAATTATGTTTATACTGGTATACTGGTTGGTGTATGAATGTTTTGTTAAGATTAAAATCTATTATTCCGGTATAACACTAATTCACCCCCCCTCTCAGTGTTATTGGTTTCCAATAATTTGTATCAGAGCCTTGTGCCTCAGAGGAAGTTTAATAGCTCTAGGAAGATCCTAAAACTAGAATAATTGAATATGGCTTTGGAGAAGTAGCTTGAGATGACACTTGAAGATTATGATGCTGAAAGATTGAAGAACTTAAAGCTCCAAGATGAGTTGAATTCTGCTAAAGAATTTATTCTTGTCCTACAAGAGAAACTATCATCTGTTCAATCTAGGAGAAAGGAACTTTTGCAAAATTAGGATGATGAAGAGAAAAATGCACTTAAAGAAAAATGTCAGAAATTGAGTCAGGAGAACATGGTTATGAAGAATGAGATGCAAAATATGACTATGAGGATGTCTAAGGAGATTGAGGACAGAAAGAAAAAGGAAGAAAATCTTGTTGTATCCCTGAAGAACAAATTTGAAGAATGTGGTAGGTTGGTTCATAAAAATGAGATATTGAGGACTGATTTGGTACAATCTCAGAACAATAAGAAAGAGCTGAAAGACAAATGATAATATGAAGATATGATTTAACTGTTGCAAGTGAGTACAAAGAAAAATTCAAGATCAGCTTAGCACAGCTTGATGAGCTACTGAAGAGACAAAGGTAGAATAGAGATTCCAGTGGACTTGGATTTGAGCAAGGACAGAGTTCCGGTACTGCTAATGAAAATCAAAACCATAAGGCACCGATAAGACAATTCAATGCTTATAAATTTAAGGGTAGATGTTTTGTTTGCAATAGATTTGGTCACATGGCTAGGCAATGTAGAAACAGAGAAAATTAGAACCCTGATTCTACTCTTGATAAATGTTTTAAATATAATAAAATTGGTCATAAGATAAAAGACTACAAAATAAATGTAAAATTCTATGCTTGTGGAAAATCTAGACACATGGCTAGTCAGTGCAGGTCAAGCAATTTCACCAATTTTAGCAAGGCAATTCAAAAGAACAATGTTACATGTTATGCATGCAATGAAGCTGGACATATTGCTAAGGTATGTAGAAGCAAAAATCCACCAGTTGGAAATGGAGGATCAAATGATAAAGGAAAAGAGAAGGGTAGTGAAATCCAACATGATCATACTCACAGATGGGTTAGAAAGATTGAAGACAAAACATCAGATGGGAATGTCCCAGTTACCTATCTAGCAGAAGAGACTACTCCTGCACCGACAATGAGCTCATCCGGTAACTAAGGCAGATGCCTTAGGGGTAGGAAAATTTCATGAAAGATGATGCATATGCTGCAGGAAGAGAATCTGGAAGATGTTCCAGATATTGGAGAGGATTATCCAACATTGATATGTTCAAAGTGAGATCTGATATCTTTCACCGATAGTCATTTATGTCAATAGAAGATTAGGGTTTTCAAGATGGATAAAAGGTCAGTTACACTTCATTGTTAATCACCCAACATTCAGAGCAACTTAATGTGATCAAAGGTGATCAGATTTCTTCTTGAGTGGTCACACTAACATCTGGAAGGAGTTTTTGGAGGTTTTCACTAACAGCGATCTAAAGGTATTTTTCTTGAATCATGGAATCGAGATCATCTTTTGCTCCTATTTTCATTGCAAATCCAACTTTAGTATAATTTAAGGACCACCCCAGGGCAATTTTGAAATGGTATCTACATGTGGCTACCAAAGAAGATTTGGTTGGAGCATTTTCTCACATTCCGGAGGGAGTGGTATATGTGGAAGATGTTGGGGCTTATATTTATTGTTATATAGAGGACTTAGGCACTTCAAAGATCAAAAGGATGTATATGAATGAACTCATGGGAGAATCTGGTAAAATAAAACCAGCATATCAACACATCGAAGATCTAGGGTTCACAGATATTATGGATATTCTAGAGTTTGAGGATGAGATAGTCAGATATGTACTGAGTAGAGTACATGGGGAGTTCATATGGCTGGACTGACCCTACAAAATCACTAAGAAATCCATCCAGGCAGTTACTGGCTTGTCATCGACAAGGCCACGTCTAGATAAGAAAGTATCAAATGACTTTGTAAGGAAGATCACCCATGCCACATCAGACAAGAGATCGATGAAGGTGAGCACCATCACCGACACTGACATCAAATTTGGAAGCATGATAATAGGCTACAAGGTAACTCAATCTAACCGACTGAATTCAGTTTCAAGTTCATGTATTTTGGCTGCATATAGGATGATGAGAGTAAATATCAAGTTAGATCTTTGTGATTGGATGCTTGAGGATTTATTGATCAATCTAGGGAAGATTAAAGGTGAGAAGAAGGGCACCTTCTGGTATGGAAATATGTTGGTCTACTTAATGTTATACTTTTTGAATGATACTCCCAGTTCTGGAAGGAAGCAATGGGCTTCTGACATCCCGATAGCAAGACAACTAGAACAATCAATTTCTACATGGGGAAGTCTTAGAGATGATAAGGTATGGGGTTACTTCAAATATTTTCAGAAATCTTTGAGGTCTAGAATAAGAGTACCTAAGCATATAGTAGAGAAATACTCTAACAACATATGTTTCATGGTCAAGAAAGATGAGACCCTCATGGAGGTAGTCAAGCCCTGAAAGATCTGGATAGCTGACATGGGCTATGAGGTGGATGCATTAATTCTTGATACATATGCAAAAATTCTACTTGATGAAAATATAGATGAAGTAGAAAAACCTTGTGGAACAACAAAGCAAAAGATTCTTAAGGTTGAAACTAAGTTCAACCAAAAGAAAAAGGGAAAAACAAGAAGGTAAGGCAAGCAAGATTGTACAAGAAGTTTCAAAGGATATTAAGGCACTCATTGATGTTGTCCCAGAGAAAGGGAGAAAGAGAAAGGATCTGGTAGTTCACATTGAACCCCTGACTACAGAATCTAAATCTAAAGATAATACACCATTAGCATTTAAAAGAGTTGTGAGGAAGAAACCAAAAGAACCTAAGGTGGAAGCAAAGAAAGAACTAGTTAGGAAGGTCACCATCAAATTACCAGCACAAAAGTAGGCACCCAAGGCTACATCATCAACTACATCCAGTACTGCCAAAAGGAGGAAGAAGACTGACATTGATTTGGCACCAGAGACTGGTAATATAACAATTATTCTGCCTAAGACTTGTGTTGAAATTGTTGATGAAATAACTAAGGATGGGATGCTGAAAAATGTTAAGTTCTATTATGATACATTAGAAGTTGATGAATAGAGAGAGGTAGAGGAAGCAAGTCTTCTATATTTGGATATCTGTAAGAAAACATTAATTGAAATAGAAAATCAAATACCGACAGAGCTATACAACATGTTAGATGCTAGAAGGTTATCTGCAATGCAAGAAGACAAACACATTAAGATACAATAAATTTTAGCTATATGTGTTGCTATAATCCCAGATGAAATGGAAAAGACATTAGAGGCTACTGACAGAAAGGTTTTTTACAACAAACACAAAATAACTAGCCTGATGTTAGGAAGGAAGAATGAGATAATAAAAGAAACACAAAAGGCTTGGATTGAATTTTTAGGAGAGCATAGAGAATTATTCACTTCACCAGAGACAAAGACTAATAATGTAGATACATTTGTTGAAGGGAAAGGTAAAGGAATCATGGGTACTCCACCCTCAATTTTGAAGAATATCAAGATAGTAGAAATTGTGCCACCGGTTAACATAAATGTACAGACAAATACAAAGACACCGGTTAATGCTGAGAACATTGTACATGACACTAAAATTAAGGACACTTTTCTTCTAGATACTAATGTACAGGTTGAGGATATTGTTCCTAGAGAGGAACTGATAGTTGTACAGACTGCACCAAGTGGTGAAGCCATGGGTGCAAGTGAGGAGGTATTCAGTGTACATTTATTATTCTTTGACATTCTTTGTACAATGTTTAGGAATTGATGTCAAAGGGGGAGTAGTATACATGTGAAAAAGAATGAAGGGTTGCATACATTAGGGGGAGTTACAGTTTTTTTGGAATTTTGGAGATATGGAGTATTTTGCATATTCAGCTCAGGGGGAGCAGGGAAGGATGAAACCAACAGTTGAAACGATGACCATTTTTCACATGAGTGTTTCCATCAATGCCAAAGGGGGGTATTGTTGGCAATTGACACTCTATTGGTTAGATTTCATTATGTTGTCATTGATGGCAACATGATTTTGGGTTCTGGTTTCATATGGTGTACCTATAGGCACTTGACAGACTCTACACTAGCACCCACACCAATAGGATAGAAGATTTCTTTGGTTACTAGCAATGCAGGACAACTTGGTATAATAAAGGTCATCGGTATTGGAGGCTGACACATCTTGGATCTAGCATCAGCAAATTGTTTTAATGCTTATTCATTTATATGGCCGACATGTAATCTGATATTGTATATATCCTTGTAAGCTAATATAAGGCATGTAATTTGTATAGGGTATATAGGGGAGATTGATTAGATCATTTTGTAATAAGGATACTAATGATACGATGGATATATGGATGTGATGTAATGCAAAATATATTAGAGAGAATATGTATGTGAGGAATTCAGTGTAAGGGTTATTCCAGTACAGAGGTTTAGGGTTTTAACCAGAACTGTAGTCTGGCATAGGAGATGCTATATTAAGTAGTTCATACTTCTCCAGATTGTTGTGTGGATTGTTATGTATTCAGTGAGGCTCCTATTATGATGAGCAGTGTGCTCTAGGCTATAAGCTTTCCTGCAAGTGTAGGCCCATCATATATTGTAACATCTCTTCATATGGCTAGTGGATTGATATTGTGGGTCACAAATCCCATTGTGGTTTTTCCTCATTGAGGTTTTCCACATATAAATCTGTGTGTTATGGTTCTCATTTATGTTTTTGGCTTATTCATTGCATTACTTCTTTCAATTCTATTTTTATTGGTATACCGGTTGGTGTTTGAATGGTTTTTTAAGATTAAAATCTATTATTCTGGTATAACACTGATTCACCCCCCCTCTCAGTGTTATTGGTTTCCAAAATAATGATGGCGCATATTACTTTAAAAAAAAAAACCTTGTGTTTGTCAGAATTCCGACATCAAATATGAAATCTGAACTATTGGCAAAAGTCAACCCAATGGTAACACACAAGTAGAAGCATGTGATCAGGATGGAATACACCGATGAAGTCCATCAGCAAAATGCACACTAGTAGAAATGGAGAAATCTTGTATTGCTGATAGTCTATGATGTTATTGATAAGACTTATCCCGCTAGACACTAGAAAAAGTAAAGTGCATTTGCAAAGGTTATGGTGATAAAGGGTCAAAGCTTATGCTGAGGAGACATAACATATCAAGAGGAGCTATGCCAAGGGAAAAGAAATTAGAAAAATTATGCCCATCACCTGAACACATTTTAAGCTATCCCGATGCTCGATGAGAATAGTGGGATAACTTGCACCGATCAGTAGGAAGAGAGGTCATCGGCTTATGTTATCCTAGTGAGTAAGAAGAAATCAAGAGGTTGTGAAAATCATCGGACCAACATATGTTGATCAATAGATAAAATCTGTGTTTGTCGGGATGCTGACGTGAAATGTCAACACATCCAAATTCCAACGAACACGGGGTATACTTTGAAAAAAAAAATTAATCCGATAAAGAAAAATAAATCCCATAGCTGGTCGGAAATGTTTGCTATTTTTTCATCTGAATTCCGATGTGAAATTTTAACACGTCGGAATTTCGACAAATACGAGGTAATTTTTGAAAAAAAATAAATTAATCTGACAAAACAAAAGAAATCCCATAGATTGTCAAAAATTCTCATCGGAAAACTGCTCCAAAAGTACTAGTGTGGGTTTGAAGATGGAAAAGAGGATCAAATAGGTAAAGATGAGAGAGAACGACAAAACACCATTTAGGATGAATAATGAAGGGATAACCTGAAAGATGGAGAAATGTAGGTGGTTCTACAGACCAAGGAGGAAGTGGATTCAAACTGCACCAATTAAAACACTAATAGAGATTGTCTTAGATCGAACTATGAGGATGCCCAGGGGTGTTTGATCTTTGGAGGGGTCTCATCATTAGAATCATAACAGTCGATGGATATGGTGAAAGCTACCTTTCATCTGTCCCCAATGACTTCATTGCTTAACATAAGTGCTAAGTGCGCTAAGGATGATGCTTTCAAGAAGAAGACAACCACCCAGAATAATCAAGAGGATTATATCCAGAATAATGAATTCGAAAGAAAGTTGGAAAAAAGGGGTTGAAATCAACCCCTCAGGCTACTCTAGTCAAGACAAGAAATAGGACTAAAGCCGATACAGGTTTTATCCCGTCCCCCTAGAAGAAGATTAGCAAGAGAGATCAGAGATCAAGAGGCAAGAAAGAATATAATGGATAGTACTCAGATGACCATCCTTGAGGTATGTTCCCTAAAAAGAAAATGAAAATTGTTTCATGGAATATTCATGGATTGAATAGTCCACATAAATAGGATGTTCTTAGAAAATTTGTTAGAGAGCATAAACCGGATATTATTCTTATCCAAGAAACTAAAATGACTAAAGAGAAAGTTGAGAAGACTAAGATTTTTAAGGATGGTGGAGTTTTAGGAGGTAGCTCGGATGAGGCTTCTGAGGGCATTGTCATTTTCTAGAATCTAAGCATGTAATTAGGGTGCCTGTTAAGAAGGATAGTAATTTTGCTTTTGTTAGGTTTCATCATTTAGGGGATGGTACCTCTTGGCTCTTGACTAACATTTATGCCCCTAATAATAGACTAGGTAAATGTAAATTTTGGAAGAAGTTGGAGGCCATTAGGTCTCCTCTTAAGGATGAATAGTGGATGGTCATGGGGGACTTCAATACCCCTCTCCGTGACAATGAGAAGTTTGGGGGCGTCCCATTTCACTTAGATAGTAGAATGAACTTGTTGAACTTTATTAATAACTAGGGTCTGCATGATACAGATCTCCAAGGTGCCAGTTTTACCTGGATCAACTGAAGGGTGGGGGGAGATCTTATTCAAGTTAGATTAGATAGGGCCCTAATCTCTAATGACTGGTTTAGTTGTTATCTATGCTCCCTATTGGCTATTTCATGGATTGGTTTGGACCACTTTCCTATGGTTTTTGTGGCAGAGAATATAAGTGTAAAAATAAACTTCCCGTTTAGATTTGTAAGGATGTGGTTGGACCATCCCAACCTTGAGAAGGCCATTGAGGAGTGGTGGTTGATTGATGTCAAAGGTACTGCTATGTATAAAATGGAAAAAAAATTAAGGCATGTTAAAAATAATATTAAGAAATGAAACAAGGAAATTTTTGGGGATCTTTTTGTTGCCAAGTCCAAAACCCAGCTTGAGATAAAGGAAATACAGGATAAAATCCAAATTAGCAGATATAATGAGGTGTCTACCAAAGACGAAAATGAAGTGCTTGTCAAGTATCATAAGATCATCAGAAGAGAAGAAGAATTTTGGAAACAATGGTCTAGAACTCTTTGGCTTAAAGTTGGGGACATAAATACCAGGTTTTTCCATATGACTGTTGTGAAACATAAGGCTACTAATAAGATCTCTAAATTGAGAATTGGTGGAATTAAAACAAGGAAGGATGATGAGATTGGGTATGTAGCTAGGAATTTTTTCAAATCTCTTCTCTCGGTAGATAGTGGACTAGATGTGAGGGCCCTCTTAGAGACCATTCCTTCCGTAATTAATAATGTTTAGAACAAGGCTTTGGTTACCATTCCCTCTAAGGAGGAAGTTAAGAAAGCGGTGTTGTCCTGTGATGGCAATAAAGCTCTGGGACCTGATGGGTTCCTATTGTTCTTCTTTCAATAATTTTGGAATATTCTCAAAATTGATCTGGTTAAAGGAGTGCAAGAATTTTTGGGGGCTAGGATTATCTTAAAGGAACTCAATGCCAGTTTTCTGGTTCTAATTCCCAAATGTCTAGGGGCTGATTCGATGGATCAATTCCAACCGATAAGTTTTTGCAATTATTTTATAAAATTATCTTGAAGGTGGTTAATGGTAGATTGCTCATGATTCTCCCTTCTATTATATCACCTCAACAGAGTGGCTTCATACCTGGCAAACAAATCCTTGACTCTATCATCACTATTCATGAAAATATTCACTCGTTGGTGGAATCGAAGAAAAAAGGCTTCTTGATGAAATTAGATTTATCTAAAGCCTATGATCATGTGGACTGGGAGTTCTTGGACAAGGTGCTTAGAGCTTTTGGTTTCTGTGATAAGTTTATTCAGTTGGTTGATCAGCTTATCTTGACTCCTTATTTCTTTGTCATTATGAATGGTGTGCCTTCCCCCTTTTTTAAAACTTCTAGGGGCATCAGGCAGGGGGATCCCATCTCCCCTATTCTCTTCATTATTCTAGTTGAATGTTTGGGTAGATTTACAAGCAAATATGTCTCCAAGGTCTTTTGATGGGAGTCTCTCCCTCTTCTGGATTCAAAGTCTGTTCCCACCGACAATTTGTTGATGATACCATTTTAATGGGTACTTCATCAATCAAAGAAGAATCTACTATGAAGAACCTTCTCAATACTTATAGTTCTACTTCAGGTCAAGCAATTAATTGGGATAAAAGCTCTTGATTCTTCTTCAATACCCCAGAGGAAAGACAAAATAGGATGGCCGAGATCCTTGGATGCCAAATTGGCTAGCCCCCATCTATTTACCTGGGTCTTCCTTTGGGCATGAAACCAATGGATTTTTTTATGGAATAGTCTTGTTGATAGATTCAGTAGGAAGTTGGCTGGATGGAAAGGAAGCCTTCTTAGCCAAGCAGGTAAAATCTAGCTTTTAAAATATTCTCTCTAGAGTCTTTCGGTTTATGCTTTAAACCTCTTCAAAATACCCAATAAATTTGCAGATGCTACTGAGAAAATTCAGAAAGCTTTCCTCTGGTCTAGGGTTGAGGAGAAGAAGAGAGTTGCCCTCATTTCCTAGGACAATGTCTGCAAACCAATAAAGGTGGGGGGACTAGGCCTAAGAAATATTAAAACTTTAAACAAGACCCTTCTGGCCAAACAAATTTGGAGAATCTATCAGGGAACTGGTGAGGAATGAAATTTGGAAGGCTAAATACTTATGTGTGATCCCTACCATGGAATATTTCCTTGCCTCTGATCATATAATGAGTGGCTCTACTATTTGGAACAATGTTACTTATGCTAAAGGTATTGTGAGTTTGGGCAAAGTTTGGGCCATTGGTAATGGTAGAAAGGCAGATTTCTGGGATGATTCTTGGATTGGAGGAGCTCCTCTTAATGATCATTGTGCTTCTCAGATGATCATTCAAGCCTACAAGGACAAGTTTGGTGTTAAAGTTGTTGACTACTGGAGAGATAAGAAGTGGGTGGACCTCAGCTCTATCGATCCTAACTTGAAGTAGGTTAACATAATGCTCAACCAAGTAGATATTAATCCAAGAAGGGAGGACCACCCGGTGTGGGGTGGTACCCGTTCAAGGATTTATTATGTGGTATTTGTTGTCCTTATGCTGGCTCAGTCTCAAGACTGTACTCCCTACTGGGATAAGGCCTGGTGTTCAACTTTGACTCATAAAATTAATATTTTTTAATGGATTATTTTGCAAAATAATATTCTAACCATAGATAACCTGAGAAAGAGGGGATTTTGCATTCCCAAGAGATGCTATCTATGTCTCAATGATGAGGAATCAATGAACCATATTTTTATCCACTATCTCTTTGTCCAACCTATCTGGGCCACTTTTTTCCACCATTGGGGATTAAATTGGGTATTCCCTAAGGAGATTCAAGATTGATTCAAGAGTTGGTCTTACAATACTTAAAATCCGACTATAAGGAATTTATGGAAGTTTTCCTTTCCACACATCCTATGGGGTATTTGGAAAGAAAGGAATAACAAATTTTTTCCAGAATTACATTAACCCCTCTAAGGTAGTTTTGGCTAAGATAAAATACAATTTTGTTGAGAATGTGATGGCTAGTGGATTTCATTATTGTAATAGTAAGGAGGATTGTGATGTTCGAAGGAGCTGGAACATCCAAGCCCACATGGACATTAATACTAATCAACTCAAAAGAAGGATGTGTTGCTGGTCTTTTTCTCCCAGTGAATCGATTAATGTTAGTTAGATGAGAGGGGGGGTGAATTAGATAAACTCACAATACAAAATATTCATGAGATTCAACCTTGGTAGAACTTACTTGATATGCAACTATGACTGTAAATCATTCAAACTCATAAACTGATAAACTTGAAACATCAAAACACATTAAACACCAGATTTAACGTGGAAACCCAAATAGGGAAAAACCATTGTGGGATTTCAGACCCACTAAGAAAATATACTCTTCTAGAGTATGCTCGGTTAAAAGCCAATCCTATTAAAGATTACATAAACACATTTCTAGATGTGACCCAGTCAAGGGATTTCTCTCAGATTTATTAGAATCTTGCACTTTGTTAAAAGTGACCTTGTCAAAGGATTTCAAACCCTCATTCAGAATGTTACCTTGCTAGAGGATTTACAAATAAGACTGTTAGGTCTACTCGGTTAAGAGATTTCCTGTCACTTACAAAAATAAATAACAGTAATAAAATATATCTACAACTTCACATCTGAAATGTTAAAGCAGACTCTATGTGCTCAAAATAATCTTGTCATAAGACATATCTTCCTCCTTGTTGGGCTCCTCAATCTATTCTTCAATCAGATTTTCAATCTTTTGTACTTGGTAATTACCTCTGCAGTATCATTGCTCTTCTATTTGCCCACATCCATTGTTCATCAACTTTTCTTCATTTATAAGAAATTCCTAACCCCTTAATCTCCTTAATCACATTTCCCATGATTAATCTTAGCCATCAGATCTTTGACTAGGTTCATTAAATCCTTTGAACTTAAAAATGTTTTATCTTGCCTTGAAACTTGCATTCCTTCCTTGGTACTTGTGCTCGGTTATGACCATTCAATCTATGCTATAGATCTAACTCTTGAATTTTCATTGTCGTCGATCCTTAACAAACTTCTTTCATGACATTCCAATCTTCTATAAATCTCAAACTCATTAGCATCCTTCATTTAATAATGTATTTATTCATCCAATACATTTTGTTATTGCTCGGTTGATACTTGGTAAATACTAAACTTTACTCGGTAGACATTCTGTATTCATCTCAGTTACTGTCTCAATAGCTTTTCTTGCTGACGACACTCGGTAACTTCTTGCTTCTTTAACCGACACTGATAATCTTGGTGTTTATCGACTAGCTCCTTGCCCGGTAAAATAGAACAGTATCAAACCTTTACTCATTTTGTTGCATGAAATCTTTTCTCCTTCTTATTCAGTCTTCGAATACACATATATAGGATATCAAAATGATCAAAATATCATAATCTCATCACTATCTAACTCAGTAGTAGTTGCCCATTGAATAACTTATTACTCCCCTTCATTTTCACATCCTTTCTGTGTCACTTATTGACATCTTTATACTCATCAAAACACACTCTATAAGATATGGCAACATCATACTGAATCAAAAAATCAATTTCTTGACATCAATGACAAAATAATATTATTAAGACAGTAATCATTCTTTATCAATTATATCATCAATCTCCAACAACCTTCTCAATATCATCATACCAACAAACTTAATGTAATGCCAACAATCTCCACCTTTGGCATTGATGGCAATACCAACTTGATTTATTCCAATTGATTCGAATTGTTGTTATTCTACTCCTATAATCCTTGAGTTGTATTCTTCTCTTGTAATCTTCTCTCCCTATCATTAGTCTTCTTCGCCTTTGACAACGATGCCAAAAGTAAAACTAATCCATGATTACTTCCCCTGTGAAGTAATTTCCTTGCTGTTAAAACATATACAAAGGTATCATCTTAGTCTCGGTCAAAGAAACTTGTCTTCATTCCCTGTTTCCTGCACAAGTTTAGACAACATTCTAAAGTGTGTAAATTAGCATTGTCACAAACCTCCTTTATCACTTTTGATTTGATATAATTCTATTATATAATTTTTTAGTTGAGATATTGGAAATGATTGAATGAATAATATAAAAGAATAATAATAAGCAAACACACACACTTGGAGAATATAATTCAGAAAGATTTATTTATTTTTATTTTTACTCCCAATTATGGCACATGTTGTAGGAGGAATTAGAAGCTTCTAGAGGAATCTCCACCACCTTGCATGTAACTCCCCCACTAAGTTTTTAATCAATTTGCATGAGTCCAATATTGGAAAAGAATCTCTTTTTTTAATTAAATTCTCTAGATAGTGGAATTAAGGGATTTTTCTTATAAAATTGTATGCAAGTTTCAAAGAAGGGAGTTGATTATGTTTTTGAGAAAATTTCCCAAGTTTTTGGTAGTAGGATCTTCTTTGGTAGTCTCATTTTTGTTGCAGGATTTTTAAGCTATTGTTTGAAAAATTTCTCTCAAGTTGCAAGGAAGGATCTAAAAAGGATAGCTAGAGGATTCAACATCAAACTTCGATAAGCCAGGTTCTCTCCTTTTGGCATCTCTCATTTACATATGAGAAATTTGCATTATCAAATAATTATAGTTTCTAGATTTTCCTTTATTGTAAATCTTTTCATCCTTTCTTTTTAGGAATAAATATTGATAAAATACTTTAACATAATGTATGTAAAATATAGCTTTATTATTATTTTATTTCCTTTAGAAAATATACATATGATCTTTCTTTTGCTTTTCCAAGGATTCTAGATCTGTGGAAAAATCATATTCCCCTTATTTAAAATCCTTTTCTGAGACTAAAAATCTTCTCTGTGTGATTTAAAGATAACCATATGTGTATGAATCCTGTCCCTGTTTTCTCCTCTTAAATTCATCATTGGATTAGGGATTTTAATATATAAAAATTTGTTTCTTGCATTCAATCTTCTTTCTTGTGAATAAATTCTTGTTATCATTTAGTTACATCAATATTTTATATATCTAGTTATATACTTCTCTCTATGAATGCAGAAATAAACCCTCTCTTTCTATGAATATTCTGATTATTGTAAAATCAAATTAAAACAATTGCCTACCTCTGTGATAACTTGATTATCTATTTTATTCTTGTTTTTATTTTCATAAATACTCTTTCTTTGTATATCATTAAACAATCTGGAAATGTAAACCACACACACACACACAGATATATATATATATATATATAATTTATTTCATACAATAAAATATATTAAATGTTGCAAGGTGATTATAATTTAGCAACGACACAATCTTCAAAAATTATTTCGAATGAATAACGAATGGCATGCAGGGGAGGCAATTATTGTAACCGTCGGGGGTAGTGGAATCCCTGCAGTCACTGTCACAACAGTGGCCGCAGGGGGAGTGGAGGGGCCCATAGTGTCCCCTCAACCCTGCAGGCCTGCGCATGCAGGACCGCAGGGGTGATGGGACCCGTGGTCCCCACCCCCCCTATTTACTATTAAAACAAACAATTCACTTATCTTTTTTTGTAGTTAGTTTTTTTTATATATTCTTTTTAAATCACAATTTGGAATTTTTAGTAATTACTTTGGGTTAATTAAGGTGGGTTATTACATGTAGTATCAGAGCAAAGGTTCAACTCTAGGCCTTGTGTTGACTTCAATTTACACAACTAAGGTAATGTTTTGCAATGGTAGAAATTAAATTTTAAAAAATCTTAAATCAAGAACTAACTACATAATTTAACTTTCAGGTAAAACCCTAGAATGGCTAGAGGAAGAGGAAGAGGAAGAGGAATGGGTAATGGAACACATACTACCACTAGGAGACAAAGGGAAGCCAACCATGAGGAAAACCATGAAGAAAATCGTGAAGAAAACTGTGAGGAAGACCATAAAGGGGATCAACATAACCTAGGAAATAATGAAGATGGGGGTTGAGGCTATAATCAACCTTCTAACCAAACAAAGAGATAAAATCAACTTCTTGGAACAGTCAATGCAGGACCTTAGGGTAAGGCAGAATGACATTGAGAATTGAAGTGGTACTGAAAATGGAAACCCTGGTAGCAATCAAGGGAATATGATGGGCAATGGAAAAGAAACTAACATATTGGAACTCTCTAAGGACTTAAAGAAAATCATCCCTCCTAAGTTCGATGGGAGGCAAATTGGTGAAGGAGCTGAGAATTGGTTAAATGAAATGGAAAAGTATTTTGAACTAAGAGATTTTAACAAAACAACCAAAGCCTTATGGGGTTCCTATCAACTCATGGGGGAGGCAACTAGTTGGTGGATCAACACCAAGGAGCAAAATGGGTATAGCAAGGATACGATCACATGGGATCAATTTGTTCACCACTTCCAAGAAAGGTGGCTCCCTCAATTGTTCTTTGATGAGAAGGTGGAAGAATTCCACAATCTACGTCAAGGATCCCTATCAGTCCAACAATATTGGGATAAGATCACCAAATTGCTTAAGTATGTACCTATGTACCAGAAAGACAAAGAAGACCAAGCGAGGAAGTTCATTTTGGGACTAAATACCAACATAGGGGTAGAGGTCGACATTCATGGACCCAAAAACATGAACGAAGTACTTGAAAAGTCCCTAAGGCAAGAGAGGAAGATTCAAACACTAGCAGGGTAGAACTATAATGGGAACCACTCTTTTAAAAGAAAGCAAGAATTCAGGGGGAACACTAACTTCAACAAGAGTCAAAGGAATAATTCTTCCAAAATAAGGCCACCCCCTAATCAATATCAAAGGAATGGAAATAATAATAACACAGGAAATAATAACATAGGCAACTATAACAGGAATGACTAGCAGAACAGGGTAACTTATCCACCCAGGGCCAACGAAACAAGGAATGATCCTCCTAGGAATCAAGGCAGGAGGGGTCCTCCAAGTGGATGCTTTATGTGTGGGGGAAACCATTTTTATAGAGAGTGTCACAGGATGCAAGGTCAGATTAGGGCCAATCAACCCCAACAAGGGCCCCAACAAAGGATTCATGCAGCAGTTAGGAACCGAAGAGGAAGATACCAAAATGTTCCCGTGGAAACTATAGGTACACTATTTCAACAACCAATTTCAATTCTAATTGACACTGGGTCATCTGAATGTTTCATCTCACCTGAATTAGTAAGCAAATATGCATTAAAATTTAATCAAATGGAGTCATCATGGATGGTTCAATATGGGGATAAGGCAACTAGGGAAGTAACTAAGTGTTTGCCAAGGGCAAGGGTACAATTTCCTGAGTTTGAAACAAGGGTAGATCTGTATGTGGCACCCCTAGGATTATATGATGTAATTATTGGAATGAGTTGGTTAATAGACCATCAAGATAATGTAGATTGCTATAAAAAAGTTGTTGAATGTTTCAATGATGGGGGGAAAAAGGTCAAAATCCAAGGGAAGTTTAAACTCATTAATATAGAAACCATCTCAACCATGCAATTAAAGAAGGAAAGGAGAAGAGGAGGCCTAATCTATATGGTCGAAATTGATGAAGGGAAGGAGAAAAATACCCCTTTGTTAAAATAATTCAAGGATGTTTTTCCAGAAGAATTACTCGGCTTACCCCCTAAAAGGAAGTTTGACTTTTCTATCGAAGTACTACCAGGAGCTGAACTAGTATCAAGGGCACCTTACCGAATGAACACAACTGAATTACAAGAGCTCAAAATGCAATTAGAGGAACTCTTAGCTAAGGGATTAATAAGGCCAAGTGTATCACCATGGGGGGTGCCAGTCTTATTCGTTAAGAAGAAGGATGGAACCTTAAGACTATGCATCGACTATAGGATGTTGAACAAGGTCTCAATAAACAATAGATATCCCTTACCTCAAATAGAGGATCTTTTTGACCAAATGAAAGGAGCAGCAGTTTTCTCGAAGATAGACCTCTGATCAGGATACTATCAACTCTGAATTAAGGAGGAAGACATTCCGAAGACAACTTTCGGGACTAGATATGGGCATTATGAATTCACAGTAGTTCCTTTTGGTGTAACCAATGCCCTAGCTGCATTTATGAATCTAGTGAATAGTGTACTCCATGACTACTTGGATAAATTAGTTTTGGTATTTCTGGATGACATATTGATTTACTCTAGGAATGAGGAGGAACATTTAATGCACCTACAAATTGTTTTGCAAAGGTTGAGAGAACATAAGTTATAGGGGAAACTGTCAAAATGTGCCTTCTTCGAGGAAAAGATTCACTACCTTGGGCATATAATATCGAAGGAAGGAATAGTAGTTGATCTAGATAAGATAAATACAATAGTAGAATGGCCATTCCCTAAAAAAATTTCAGAGGTAAGAAGCTTTATGGGGCTAGCAGGGTACTATAGGAGGTTTGTGGAAGGATTCTCTAAAATAGAAAACCCCATCACCTCATTACAAAGGAAGGGTAAAAGGTTTGTGTGGACAAAACAAAGTGATAAGGCATTCCAAATTTTGAAAGGGAGACTAACTTCAACACCCATTCTAAAGGTACTAGATCTGAATGGACACTTCATTGTCATAACTGACGCTTCTATTGAAGGTTTAGGAGGAGTACTTGTCCAAGATGAAGGGGTAGTAGCTTATGAATCCAGGAAGCTGAAGAATCATGAGGTTAATTATGCACCCCATGACTTAGAGTTAGCAGTGATTGTGTATGTCCTATAGAAATGGAGGCACTTCTTACTAGGGAAGCCCTTTGAGTTAAAGTCAGATAACCAAGGACTAAAGTACATCTTTACCCAACCCCACTTAAATGCTAGACAAAGAAGGTGGTTAGAGTTTCTAAGTGAATATGATTTTGAAATTGAATATATTAAGGGGAAGGAAAATAGGGTGGTAGATGCCTTAAGTAGGAGGAGACGCTTGATGACTATAGTAACATTCAAAACTTCTTTCAAAAGGCAAGTAATGAATGAACAGGGACATGACCCATGGTATGAGCAAGTCAAATTTACTTTAGAATAAAATCCAACTGATCCTAAGGTTGAAGGGTATACTTTGGATGAGGATGGGTTGCTCAGATACAATAATAGAATCTATATTCCTAATTCAGGAGACTTAAGGGAAGTAGTCTTGTCGGAAGCTCATAATGCCCCTTATTTAGGGCACTTGGGAGTTAACAAACTTTATGCAGATCTAAAGAAGTTATACTTTTGGCAAGGGATGAAGAATGACATAGTCAAATATGTGGCTAAATGTTTGGAGTGTCAAAGAGTAAAGGCAGAACATAGACATTCAACTGGATTATTATAGTTACATGATGTACCTAAACACAAGTGGCAAGTTATTAGTATGGATTTTGTGCAAGGATTGCCCACGTCACCTTCTAGGCACAATACAATAATGGTGGTAATTAACAAGCTCACCAAGGTGGCAAACTTTATACTAGTGAACCCGATGGATGATGCACCTACCTTGGCTAGGTGTTTTGTTAAGGAAATATTTAGGTTGCATGGAATACCAAAGAAAATCATATTAGATAGAGATGCTAAATTCACTTCAAGGTTTTGGACCACTCTTCTCTGGGAACTCAACTAAATTTTAGCATTACATACCATCCTGAAACCAACGGTCAGACAGAAAGGACAAATCAGGTTATGGAAGACCTACTTTGCATGTACTACATGGACCAACAGAAGAAATGGGAAGAGTACCTACCTCTGGTAGAATTTTCTTACAATAATACATATCAAACATCTTTGGGAATGACACCTTTTGAAGCATTATATAGTAGGCCATATCAAACACCTTTGAGTTGGGATAGTCTTGAAGATAGATTAATTGTTGGACCAAATATGTTGAAGGAGATGGAAAGGAAAACTAAGGAAATTAGGCAGAGATTGAAGGAAGCCTCAGATAGGCAGAAAAGTTATCCAGACAAAAATAGGACACCAAGGGAGTTTGAGGTGGGAGAGAAAGTCTTCCTAAGGGTTAGGCCACACAAGAGTTCCATAAGATTTAGGAAAAAGATCAAGCTTTCACCTCGTTATGTTGGACCTTTTGAAATTTTGGAAAGGATTAATCCAGTTGCATACCGGTTGGCCTTACCTCCCTAGTTGAGCCGAATCCATGATGTCTTCCATGTATCTCTTCTTAAAAAGTATGTACCTGATGAGAAACACATTTTGAATTGGGATGCTTTACAGGTCCAGGAAATGGAAGGAATAATGATAGAGCCTTTCAAAATCTTGGAGAGGTGCCAGTGCCAATTGCGCAATAGAGAGGTTGATCAATGCAAAGTACAATGGAACTAGTATGATGAAAAGAATGCCAGGTGGGAAGATATTAGGGAAATGCAGTAGTTGTTCCCTTTTTTGTTTTAAACTAATCATGAACTATAGACTCTTTTGGATTCATTCAATAAGTGCATCGAGACGATGCACAAATTAAGGGGGGGAGGATGTCACAACCCTCCTTTATCACTTTTGATTTGATACAATTCTATTATATAATTTTTTAGTTGAGCTATTGGAAATGATTGAATAAATAATATAAAAGAATAATAATAAGCACACATACACACACTTGGAGAATATAATTCAAAAAGCTTTATTTATTTTTATTTTTACTCCCAATTATGGCACATGTTGTAGGAAGAATTAGAAGCTTCTAGAGGAATCTCCACCACCTTGCATGTAACTCCCCAACTAAGTTTTTAACCAATTTGCATGAGTCCAATATTGGAAAAGAATCTCTTTTTTTAATTAAATTCTCTAGATAGTAGAATTGAGGGATTTTTCTTATAAAATTGTATGCAAGTTTCAAAGAAGGGAGTTGATTATGTTTTCTAGAAAATTTGCCAAGTTTTTGGTAGTTGGATCTTCTTTGGTAGTCTCATTTTTGTTGCAGGATTTTTAAGCTATTGTTTGAAAGATTTCTCTCTAGTTGCAAGGAAGGATCTAAAAAGGATAGCTAGAGGATTCAACATCAAGCTTTGATAAGCCAGGTTCTCTCCTTTTGGCATCTCTCATTTACATATGAGAAATTTGCATTATCAAATAGTTATAGTTTCTAGATTTTCCTTTATTGTAAATCTTTTCTTCCTTTCTTTTTAGGAATAAATATTCATAAAATACTTTCACATAATGCATGTAAAAGATAGCTTTATTATTATTTTATTTCCTTTAGAAAATATACATATGATCTTTCTTTTACTTTTCCAAGGATTCTAGATCTATGCAAAAATCATATTCCCCTTATTTAAAATCCATTTCTGAGACTAAAAATCTTCTCTGTGTGATTTAAGGATAACCATTTGTGTATGAATCTTGTCCCTGTTTTCTCCTCTTAAATTCATCACTAGATTGGGGATTTTAATATATAAAAATCTATTTCTTGCATTCAATCTTCTTTCCTATGAATAAATTCTTGTTATCATTTGGTTACATTAATATTTTATATATCTGGTTATATACTTCTCTCTGTGAATGCAAAAATAAACCCTCTCTTTCTGTGAATATTCTGATTACTGTAAAATGAAATTAAAACAATTGCCTACCTCTGTGATAACTTGATTATCTATTTTATTCTTGTTTTTATTTCCATAAATACTCTTTCTTTGTATATCATTAAATAATCTAGAAATGTAAACCACATATATATATATATATATTAAATTTATTTCAAACAATAAAATATATTAAATGTTGCAAGGCGATTATAATTTAGCAACAACACAATCTTCAAAAAATATTTCGAATGAATAAGGGATGGCATATAGGGGAGGCGGTTATTGTAACCGCTGGGGGCAATGGTACCCTCCACTACCCCTGCGGTCACTATCACGGTAGTGGCTATAGGGGGAATGGAGGGGCCCACGGTGTCCCCTCAACCCTGCGGGCCTGTGCATGTAGGACCGCAGGGGTGATGGGACCCATGGTCCCCACCCCTCGTATTTATTATTAAAACAAACAATCCACTTATCTTTTTTTGTTAGTTTTTTTTAGATATTATTTTTAAATCACAATTTGGAATTTTTAGTAATTACTTTGGGTTAATTAAGGCGGGTTATTACAAGCATCAACTCATAAATAGTATTCTATAGAGTCATAGAATTGATGCTTTCACCGAACTCTGTCAGTGAGTACTAGATAACGGTAGGACCCCTAAATTACTTCTGAGATACTCAAAAGTGTCCCTTGGCAGTGGCTTTGTGAAGATGTCTGCTATTTGTTCCTTTGTGCTAACATATTCCAGCACAACTTTTTTTTCTTGAACTTCTTCTCTTAGATAATGATAATTTATAGAGATATGTTTTGTCTTAGAGTGCATTACCAAATTCTTTGAAATGTTAATAGCACTTGTATTATCACAAAATATAGTTACTGGCTTGGTAACTGTCTCATTCATACCTTCCAACAATTGTTTGATCCATGCTATATTGGTACAATTCAATGCTGCAGTGACATATTCAGCTTCAGCTGTTGACTGTGAAATGCATCCTTGTTTCTTGCTAAGCCAACTCACTAGTCTTTCTCCCAAAAGGAAAGCTCCACCGCTTGTTCTTTTCCTGTTATCAATATTTCCTACCCAATCAGCATCAGTATAGACTTTTAAGTCAAAATCATTCCTCTTTTTATATAGTAAACCATAATCTTCAGTGCCTCTCAAGTATCTGAAAATTCTCTTGATTGTTGTCATATGGGTTTCTTTGGGATCTATAGAAAATCTTGCAAATATACCTACTGCATGTGCTATATCAGGCCTGTTGTGAGCTACATATTGCAACTTTCCAATCACAGATCGGTAAAGTGTCTCATCAATAGATGCAGATTCATCATTCTTTGATAGTTTACAATTAGTAGTCATAGGAGTACTTATAGGTTTAGAATCCTCCATTCCAAATTTCTTCAAGATTTCCTTTATATACTTGGATTGAGTAATGAAAATCCCATTTTTCATTTGCAGTATTTGTAAACCTATAAAAAACTTTATTTCACCAATTAATGACATCTCAAATTCTTTGCACATTTCATTTCCAAAGTTCTTACATAAAGAATCATTTCCACAAAAAATAATATCATCAACAAATATGGTTGAAATTAGTATTCCATTATCCTCATCATTCTTCATATACATGTTATTTTCACTAGTCCTCATAAATCCAATCTTGATTAAGTAAGAGTGAAACCTTTCATACCATTCTCTAGGTGCTTACTTTAGGCCATATAAAGCTTTGTTCAACTTACATACCTGATCTTTATTCTTCTCTTCAATAAATCCTTCAGGTTGTTCAATGCAAACTTCTTCTTCTAGTATACCATTCAAAAATGCAGATTTAACATCCATTTGATATACCTTGAAATTTTTGTAAGTAGCATATGCCAACAATGTTCTCACTCCCTCAAGTCTTGCCACAGGTGCAAAAGTCTCACCATAGTCTATTCCTTCTTCTTGAGCATAACCTTTGCAAACTAGCCTTGCTTTATTCCGAATGACCTCACCTTTTTCATTTAGCTTATTTTTGAAAATCCACTTTGTACCGATTACATTTTTCTCTTTTGGTCTTGGGACCAGTGTCCATGTTTCATTTTTCTTGATTTGTTCAATCTCTTCTGTCATAGAATTCACCCAATCTTCATTTCTTAATGCCTCTTTTACTATCCTTGATTCAAACTCAGATATCAGACATGTGTTCTATCTCAGTTTGTTCCTTGTCATCACTGGATCATCCTTATCTCCTATAATATGACTTGATGCATGATTTCTTCTGACATATTTTGCTAATATAGGCTCGGTAGGCTCTGAATGATCTTCTTCATCACTCTGTAACTGAGTATTTTCTTCATCGGTTTTCTTGATAAAACTTCTCGGTTGTACATATACAAACTCTTCATAATCTTGTGGTTCTTTGGAGTTTCCTTCATCATTCCTTTCTGCAAATTCATCAATTTTCACATTTGCACTTTCCACTATTTTGTTAGATGATTTGATCAGACATTTAAATGCTTTACTCCTAGAGGAATAACCAAGAAATGTACCTTCTTCACTTTTCTGATCAAATTTTCCATTTCTGTCATCTTTGTGAACATAACTTCTACTTCCAAATATTTTAAAATAACTTACATTTGGTTTCTTGTCATACCAGATTTGATACGGTGTCTTCATAGTTCCTTTCTTTAGTTGTAGTCAGTTCAAGGTGTAAACTGTAGTGCTTATTGCTTTTCTCCAAAATATTTGAGGTACTCTCTTTTCTATCATCAAGGTTCTTGCACAATCTACAATTGATCTATTTCTTCTTTCAGCTATCCCATTTTGCTATGGTGTTCTCGGTGTAGACACTTGTCTCTTTATACCATGATCATTGCAGAATAAGTTAAATTCATCTAAAATGAACTCTCCTCCTCTATCAAATCTTAGATATTTCAATTGTCTTCCTATTTCATTTTCAACTCTTGCCTTATACCATTTGAACATTTGAAACGCTTCTGATTTCTCTTTTAAAAACATAACTAACATCATCCTTGAGTAATCAGCCACAAATAATATGAAGTATTTATCACTATAATAACTTTGAAATTTCATAGGACCACAAAGATTAGTGTGTACAAGATCTAAAATTCCTTTAGAAGTGTAAGACTTACTTGTAAAGCTTGATTTTGTCATCTTACCCATCTGGCATCCTTGACATAATGCATTCTCAGGTTTTTCCAAGCTCGATATACCTCTTACTCATGCTTCTTACTTATTTTGATCAGGTTATCAAAATTTACATGACAAAACCTTTTATGCCATAACCAAGTATCTTCTATTTTTGCATATAGACAATTGTTCCGAGTTGAGTCAAGATGAAATGTATTACCTCTTGTTTGAGTCCCGGTAGCAGCCAAATTTCCATGTTTGTCATGAACTTTGACAATTTCTTTCTGAAATTCTATTCAGTATCCTATATTGTTTAGCTGTGCTACACTCAACAAATTATATTTTAGACCTTCAACCCAATATACATCATCACATTTAGCATTGTCAAGAAGTGTTATAGATCCTTTAGCTTTCACAAGACATGGTGCATCATTACCAAATCTTACATAACCTCCATCATAATCTTCTAATTTAACAAACTTGTGTTTATCACCTATCATGTGATGTGAGCATCCACTATCTATGATCCAAGAATCATTATTATTTATGTGTGATATTAAGGCTTTTTCCTCATACCTTTCTTCATCTGATACATCTTTGATAGCCACATATACAACTTCCTCTGTTTCAGTCCCATTAGATTTTTCATCATTGGATTCCTCATCAGCTACTAGGCATGTCTTTCTATCTCTCCTTCTGAAGTCTCGGTGCCCTCTGTATTGGTTGTCTTTCTGTCTGTCATCTCAGTATTCTCTCTTTTCACTAGATTCTTTGTCAGGACAGTTAGAAGCCATATGTCCAATTTTATCACAGTTAAAACATTTCAAAGGTAACTTTCCTTTATACTTACCTTTGCCTCTTGGTAACCTTCTGGCCAATAATGCTTCTGTAGCGTCGTAAATTGTACGCACTTGCTAGGGTGGTACAATTTCACACCTAGTTTAGCACCCGCCTTGGCACATTTTGCATTTTGCATTGCATTTCCCCTTTAGCACTTAATTAATTAAATTAATTAGGTCTAGGGTTCTATTTTATCATCTCCCATATCATAAAGTTGGGCCCTTTTCATTAAAGTGTGCCCCTTTCATCTTATTCTTCCAATACATCATTTAATCTAAAACCCTAATTAGGTCCTATTTTGAACTTGGGGGCTTGATTTCGGGGGTCAAAACATCTCGAAATCACCTGTAACTTCGGGATTCTCTCTAAAATCATCATATCCGACGGCCCTGAAAATTTGGTGAAAAGTTGTCAGGACCATGGCGCCCGGCGTGCACATGGTCCCGGACATTTTTCCCAAAATTTTAGGAGCATGATCCAATCATAAAATAAAGCTTAACCCCAAGAAATTGGTGGGAGATTCAATCTCTAGGTCGGCCAAAAGTTGAAATTAAGACCTAGGGTTTCATACATAAGAACTCTCTTTCTTCATTTGAAAGGATCGAAATTCTGGTTTTCAAGGACCTTCTATGCAGCAAAAGAGCAGATCTTTGAATACTTCAACAACATTCAACATCCATCCATCAAGCATCCATCAATTTCATTCATCCATTTAGGGCTTTGAAGGCATTGAAGAACAATAAGGGATCACCGACTGAAGATTGGCTTGTACCCCTCCCTTGGGGTTGGGTATGATTTCATGTTGTTTTCATGTCTTTACATAAGCTTCATCATATCATTTGTATTCATTCTTTAGATCACTTTGCATCTTGGTTTGGAGCATTTACATTATCATTTACAAGCAATTAGGGTTTACTTCCTAGGTTGCTCTAGTTTGCTTACTTGCATTTTAGGATCTTGCACACACACAAGGTCTGCACACACTACTTTTACAATACAACTTGGCTATTCGTGGAGGTGGAAACCACCAAAGCGGGGGTTTGACTAAGGCAAAACCCTATATAGCCACCCACCATACCTTTTCAGATATAAGTGCAGGTTTCGGGATTCGGGCGACACCGCAAGTTGCAGATCCGACGGAAGCAGACCGAGACAAAGCAACCCACCAAATTTCAGAGCAAAAGGCCAAGACAGGGGCATGGGGTGCCTTGGTCCTACCAGGACAGGGGCGCTAGGTGCTCTGGTCCCTGGGAAAGGGGCGCTGGGTGCCCTGGTCCTCCTGACAGACAGCAATTTTTGGCATTTCCGGCAGTTTTCCAGGTTGCAAAATAGCAGTTTCGGGGGCAGTTTCAGAGGCAGAATCAGGACAGTGGCACCCACGCCCCTGTCCCAAACATTTCCACTCAGATTTTGACTTTGGGTATGCATTTGCATTCTTGTCTTATCTTTGTATTTACAGCTTTCCATAGTTTAAGTTCAATTTTGCAATCTTGTTATTAGTTCATACTTGCACTTTGGGGTTAGGGATTGAACTTGCATCATTTTATCTTTCAATTACAACAAAGGAATAGAAATCCTAATAGGTAGCCTGTGGCTCTCTCTTCCACAAAAATAAGTATCCAATTGTGTGATACCTCTAGGCTCTTTCGTATTCCACAATGTGTGTCAAAAGGTAGGATTAGGACATGTTAGCCTAGTCTCGCTTTTTCTCCTACACAGCTTCAAATTGTTCTTGCTTTCTGATTTCCTCATATAGTTTGTGTACTTCTTCCATGTGTTTGTGAAATATCTCACTTGCTCCATTGTGATTTACTTCAGCATACTTATACATTCTATCATTGTAATCATTAGATTCATCAAGATGAAAAGAACTGAATGCAGATTCAACTTTGTTTACCAAAGACCCATTGTTATCAAAATTACTCAACTCAAAATCATGTAGCTTACCGATAGTAGCATCCAAAGAGACTAGCATGTTTGTTACAAACCTTAATTCATTAATTTTAGAGACTCAAATGGCATAAGAAGGTAGAAGTGTTCTCAACAACTTACTTGTTACATCCTTTTCTTCAATAGTTCCTCCTGCTCCTTTGATTTAATTGATAGTTTCCTTTAACCTTGTATTGTATTGGATTATGTTATCACCTTAATTCATTCTCATAGATTTAAGTTGTCCTCTTAGACTATCTACGTTTTCTCTTTGAACATGTTCATCACCACCATACACAGATATAAGCTTATTCCACATAGCTTTGGCATCATTACAACCTTCTAGATCATTAAACTTTGAGTCGGTCAATGCTGATGTTATTTCAATCATTGCTTGAATATGTTCTTGCTTTGCCTTTATCTCATCCATTTTCATTGGGTAGGTGCTAGGTGTAGTGTAATCATTCTCCAGATAATATGTTGCATATTCTCCAATTCCTGATAAGTGCAGCTTCATCCTTTTCTGCCATGTGGAGAAACTTGACTTGTTCAACTTTGGTGCATCCCTTTTATACATCTTCAGATCTTGCCTCAAGTTCCTTTAAACTTTTCTTTTGGAGTTCTAGCTCTGATACCAATTGTTAGTTAGATGAGAGGGGGGGGGGGGTGAATTAGATAAACTCACAATACAAAATATTCATTAGATTCAACCTCGGTAGAACTTACTTGATATCCAACTATGACTGTAAATCATTCAAACTCATAAACTGATAAACTTGAAACATTAAAACACATTTAACACCAGATTTAACATGGAAACCCAAATAGGGAAAACCACTGTGGGATTTCGGACCCACTAAGAAAATATACTCTTCTAGAGTATGCTCGGTTAAAAGCCAATCCTGTTAAAGATTACATAAACACATTGCTAGATGTGACCAGTCAAGGGATTTCCCTCAGATTTATCAGAATCTTGCACTTTGTTAGAAGTGACCTTGTAAAAGGATTTCAAACACTCATTCAGAATGTTACCTTGCTAGAGGATTTACAAGTAAGACTGTTAGGTCCACTCGGTTAAGAGATTTCCTGTCACTTACAAAAATAAATAATAGTAAAAAAATATATCCGCAACTTCACATCTGAAATGTTAAAGAAGACTTTATGTGCTCAAAATAATCTTGTCATAAGACTTATCTTCCTCCTTGCTGGGCTTCTCAATCTGTTATTCAATCAGATCTTCAATCTTCTGTACTCGATAATCACCTTTGCAGTATCACTACTCTTCTATTTGCCTGCATCCATTGTTCATCAACTTTTCTTTATTTATAAGCAATTCCTAACTGCTTAATCTCCTTAATCACATTTCCCATGATTAATCTTAGCCATCAGATCCTCAAATTTGACTAGGTTGATTGAATCGTTTGAACTAAAAAACGTTTTATCTTGCCTTGAAACTTGCATTCCTTCCTTGGTACTTGTGCTCGGTTATGACCGTTCAATATGTGCTGTAGATCTAACTCTTGCATTTTCATTGCCGTTGATTGTTAACAAACTTCTTTCATGACATTCCTATCTTCTATAAATCTCCAGCTCATTGGCATCCTTCATTTAATAATGTATTTATTCATCCAATGCATTCTGTTGTTGCTTGGTAAATACTGAACTTTACTCGATAGACATTTTTGTATTTGTCTCGGTTACTGTCTCGGTAGCTTTGCTTGGTGATAAAACTTAGTAACATCTTCCTTATTTAACCAACACTGATAACCTTGGTGTTTACCAACTAGCTCCTTGCTCAGTAAAATAGAACAGTATCAAACCTTTACTCATTCTGTTGCATGAAATCTTTTCTCCTTCTTATTCAGTCTTTGAATACACATATATAGGTTATCAAAACAATCAAAATATCATAATCTCATCACTGTCTAACTTGGTAATAGTTTCCCATTGAATAACTTATTACTCCCCTTCATTTTCACATCCTTTCTGTGTCACTTACCGACATCTTTATACTCATCAAAACATACTCTTTAAGATATGGCAACATCATACTGAATCAGAAAATCAATTGCTTGACATCAATGACAAAATAATATTATTAAGATAGTAATCATCGTTTATCAATTATATCATCAATATCCAACAACCTTCTCAATATCATCATACCAAAAAACTTAATGTAATGCCAACAATTAATGCTAACTTTCATGGGGCTATTAAAGGGAACCTAGGGCTAGTTGGCTACGGTGGAGTTATCTGTAATTATGCTGGCTTTTGCATAGGGATGGTGGTCTTCCCCTTGGGGAGCCAAACAAATCATTTGGCTAAAGATATGGGTGCCCTCCAAACTATCAAATTAGTTGCATCACCTGGGAGTCAAATTCTTATGGCTAGAGAGGGATTATAAAAATATTATCAATTACCTCCTTGGTAAGCATAAACCCTCATGGATGATTAAAAATATCATTGACACGACTAGGGAGATGCTTGAGGGATTCTACAAGTGTGACATTTCTCATGATTATTAGAGAGGCCAACAAGAGAGCTGGTTGGGCTACCAATGAGGCAGTACAAAGAAAGAAAATCAAGAGTTGGTATGGAGAGGGGGAGCTCCCTCAAGTGGCACATGACATTTTAACTTATGAAAGATATCATGGTAAACAAGGCAGGATTTGATATCATTTCTCGAGATGGTATGGGTGGTCGTGGCATCATTAAGCAACTGAGAGGGAGGTACGTTAGTAATTTTCATATCATCTCACATTATTTGTGGGTTTTTCTTTCCTTTTGGAGTGGAAGCTTAAGAAATATCCATTGGCTTCTAGAGGCTTCTTCCCTACTAAAAAGAAAGTTTGCAAAGAAGAGTGGTATTTGTAGGAAATTACAGTCGACTGATATAGAAAAGAATATGGGGGGAAATCAGAAGTGCACAAAGGCAACTAAAATTGATAAAAGGTGGGACCATCCCTAGGTTTGGGCATTGCTGCAAGTAGCTAAAATGATAGATTACATGGAAAGAATGCAAGAAAGAAGGCCGAAAATCACCATAATTTTCAAAAAGGGGTGGAATAAGGGCACCTTGACCATTGGAAGTAGGAAGGTTAAGTTGAATGAGACCATGATCGCTAAGGCTATGGGTCTACCCATAGATGGCATCAAATTCTACAGGGATCAGAAGCTATCAGATGTTGTTGTGAAGAATTTCCCTAAGGACAAGGAGGAGAAAGTGAAACTAGTGAAGGGAAGCCACACTTACTACTCCCCTAAGGTAATTAAGATGATCTAGCGATGGATTTTGTTTTCTATTATGGAATTCATAACTTTAGATGGTAGATATACCATGGTTTATAGCTACCATTCTGTTATTCTCAACCATTTTTGGTACAAGGAGAAAATTTCCCTCCCCTACTACTTGTTATGTGCCCTAAATGTCACAATTATGGATGCTATCTCTAATCCCAAAACCAATCCTTCTCTACATGAAGGTCTTATGGTGGTTCTTTACAACCACATCAAGAATACCATGGTTCAACTAAATATTGCAGAGGTTTTTGAGTCAGACGAGGATTTGGCTGATTCGGATCATGATGATGGTGAGGGTTACGAGACGGAGGTAAATGTTGAGGTGGACCCCCATATCACTGGGTCGAGCAAGCATAAAAAGAAAACTGGGCAAGAGGATCAGGGTAAAGGTTCAGCAAAAAGGAAGCAGAAGGGAGAAGATGATGATAGTTGGTATGAGGAAGAAGACGAGACTAAATATGATATGGAGATAGACAACGAGGAGGTTGAAATTCTTTCTAACCAAAAGAAAAAGGGGAAGATGCTGAGAGGTGAGGATTTGGGAGCTAAGAATGGTTTACCTCTCTCTAGTGGTTCCAAGGACCATAGTAAGGGCTTGGCTGGGGAGGACACTCCCATGAAGGAAGCTAAGAATGCTAAGTGGAAGGAGGTGGGTCTGGAGGTGAACTTGGATTCCATGGGAGACAAGGCCCAAGATGGATCCCATTTGGATATTGACCTTTGTTTCAAAAATAACATAGACTACTTCAATAAGGTCTTCCTTTGGGTTAAGAAGGAAATAACAAGCATAAAAGACAAACAGGTCCAAGAGGCCAGCAAAATTGAAACTTTAAAAGCTATCGACACTAGTAAATTCAGTTCCCTCCCTAATTTCTTAATTGAGCTTACCAAAGCTATTAGCAATGTGGAGGAAATCATAAATGCCCAATGCATTAGCTTTCAAATCTTGGAAGATAGATCTAAGGCTACTGAAAAGAGGATGGAAGGGGTTGAGAAGACTCTCAAAAAGATTGAGGCATAGAGGCAAGAATTTTAAAGGCCACCTTTGACAGCATTAAGGTCCTTATCAACAAGCTTGAAAGTGTCTAGGGGGAAAAGGCCTTCAGGGACACCACTGAGGTGAAGGAAGTTACCCTTGAAGATAAAGAGATAGGTCCTAGAAAAAGAACTCACACAAGCACCAGAAAAGAGGAAAACCAAAGTAGTGATATTAAGATCAAGCTGACTGCTGAGAACATGGAGCAATTGGAATGAGAAGCTACTGAGTTGCTAAAGAACTTTACCTCATTTGAGCTTTTCTTTTCTTCGTTTTCTTTTGTCTTGTCTTTTGTTCCTATGCATTGTGTATTTCGGCTGCTGGATTTTTGTTATCTAGACAACTATCTTTTCTATGTTGTTGTCTCTATCTTTTTCAATGATCTTTAATGGTTATCTTTTGATCTAATATTGTAAAGGATTTCAAGGGCCCTTCAAAACCTACTTTCCCCTAATAAAAAACACACATTTTGGCTACTTCTTGTGTGAAAGAGAGAGCCGCAGATTACCTCTTAGTGTTTCTACACCCTTGCTGCAAATGAGAGAGAGGAATGATCCAAAATGCAACCTAACCTAAAGTGCAAGTAAGCAATCAAACCCTAATATGGAAATGCGAAACAAAAAAAAATCTAATAAACTATTGAAAAAGTATAGATTAGGAGGAAAAAATAGAGGTGTACCTATGAATTAAATCTGAGCCAAAATGTTTGGGGCTAGGGTGCCACACCATTGTCCTGATTTTACAAGTCTGAAGTTACAAATGAGGGGCTGGATTCTGAGATCTGCAAAGTGTTGTACTGCCAAATCCTGCTGAAAATAGGAAGGACCATGGCACCACTACCTTGTCCTAGGGGTTTATATAGGAGTTTTTTAGCATCTAGTATAGGTTTCTTTTAATAACCTTCCTCAATAAATAAACCATGAAAGTTTATAATTAACCACCAAGATCTGCACACTTCCTCCAATTGATAGCCAAAAGTGTTCTTTTGTTCTAAATTCCTATCTACATGAGATTCCAATGTTGCAACTTTCTTTGTTCCAAGAGATTATTTTTGATGCATAATTGGCTAAGGGATGGTGGTATAAGACAATGCCTAAATAGGTATAGATGGTTTTGTAAGGTATAAGGGAAATACAAGGTAAGAAGATGATAGATCCCCTTAAGCCTACAAACACCCTCAAGAGGTTCAAATGGGCCAATTATGAAACAAGACCTTCCCAAATGCAAATGATGGTTTAGAAGGTGTCATTAGGTCTATCACAAAGAGATTCAACTGGTTTGGTCTTCCTATGCAATGATTTAATGCCCAAACTCCAAATCAGGCCTATTAAGTCTAGAGCCCCCTTTAGCCCTGCCGAGAGAATAAATAATGATTAACTCTACAACTTCTCATAAAACTAACTAAACAAATTGGCTTTTCAACTACCTTTTCAATCTATGTCAACATATCCAAAGCATGATATAGGTTGTTTTGGAAAAAATAGACTATCTGACCACTGTCCCCTACTTTTTAGCACAAAATGGGGTGATTTTACAAAGCAACTATACCACAGGCTTCTCTCTAACACACCAAACCTGAAAATTGTCTTAACAAATGGTAAATGAGGATGGAATCCAAGGTCAATTTCACTCTATGAGGTTTCTTACCCCAAAATCCCCAAATTTTCCTTCTCCAACCCTTAAATCTAGGGTTTCTTCAATGTGCCTTCTCCACACACTCCCGCAACAAATTGATTATGGTTTCACCTTTAGATAGGTGTTATAAAACTGAATCAATCATAAAAAGTGCTACTCCAATGGCTATCTCTCTCAATCGTTCACCCTACCAAGCCTTTTCACTAGGCTTTCAAACACAAAACTTTGGTGATCACCTTCCAAACTCCTTAATCTGCATAATCAATTGTTATACGATATAGTACATGTCATTTCATAGTCATTCCATGAGAAACAATAGATCAACATTCATGGAATGACCCCATGATTAACAAAACCTCAAAACTGTTAAGGAAAATGATATAAAAACCTGTAACAGTCAACCCGAACATTAGATTTATGATAAAATAGTGATTTCAATGCATACATAGAGGTTAATGATGTGAACACAAATTTCCTAAAGTGATATAACATGAGATTCCAAAAGAACTCTCACAAATGCATAGATATTAGAAAACTTGTCTCAAAATAAGATTTTATTGAGTTTCTTGTAACAGTCCATACACCAAGCCTTCAATATCCATACAATGCATACCAAGTACAATATGTAACTCCTCCAAGGTTTGTTCAACCAATTTTGGTTGGTTACAATGCTTATTTAAAACATAAAACACTTAAAACCAAGTTTCCCTCCTAATCCTAGGTAACCGTTTGAACTTGAAAGTTTGAATTTTACATCTTTTGCAAATGCTTGACAACTTTTGAGTAAACCCTACAATTATTGGTTTTTCATCCTTATTGACATTTTAAATGAATATAAACCCTCCTAAATCCACTTTTGGGTGTTTTGACCCAATAGTCATTGTTTTGACAACTTTTGACAACATTAGGACAATTTGACAACTTTTTGCATTTTTTTGTTTCAAAAGCCATTATTGGCTTCAATAACTCATAATTGATTTTGTCTACATTTCTTGATGTTTGTAACTCCTCCTTGGCCCCTAATGGATTCATGATTACATTTGTTTATCTCGGTGCACCTACACCATACTCCCCATGAATGAAAAGTCTTCTTGTCCCCAAGAAGTCATCCATGCCCTTCCTACATGATTGCTTGTTGGCATCTAACATTTAGGAATTAAGTAGTCCCCCAAAGTGAATTTATTCTTCCTTGAATAACCTGCATTCACACACCAATGATCAGAAATAAAAATTGTTTGGCTTGGTTTTCCTAAGACAAAGTTGCTCTTGGTTGATGTTGCTGTCATGTCTGCCCCCTTTCCTTTGTCTTGAGGTATCTGCAACCTGCCCAACCTGTTGCCCCTTTGTTGTCCGATGATATGACACTTGACTGTACCAACTTGTACATGATCAATATTCCAAATTCCTTTATGAAATGGACTATCATAGTGCTGCAAATCTACACTTTTCTTACCCTGCTCTTTGACTGAAAACTCATTGCCAAAACACATTATAGTGTTGTCTCTTGCCACCCCCATCAATGGGCTCAATTTGTACTTCCTTCCACCCTTATGAACCATATAGGTGTTCTGATACCCATCATGTATAATCCATCTAGAGTATTGCCAAGGTCTGCCCAAACTCAAATGACCACAACTCATAACCATTACATCACACAAAATACTATCAGCATATTGACCAATGGATAAATTAATGACTACCTGATCCTTTATCAAAATATTCTGACCTTCACTAACCCATGTAGCAAAATATGGATTAGGATGTGCAAGGGTTTGTAAATTTAACTTTTTGACTACTTTATAAGCAACCAAATTGTGACAAGCCCCTCAATCAACAATCAAATTGTATACCTTGCCATGGATCTTACAATTTGTCTTGAAGATCCTTTCTTGTTGTGATGGTTGTACTTTCCCCATGAGTAACAACTCTCCTTCCTCTCGTGGTATCATGATTTCTTCTTCTTGTTCTTCCTTTTTGTCTTCTTGTGTGAAATTAATCCTCCTTTCCTTCTTATCTTCATTCCATTTAGGACATTTGAATGATGGGTGCCTTGGTTCGTTACAATTATAACACCTAAATGTGCCTCTTCCTTGAACAAATCCTCTTCCTCCTCTCTGATTGTATCCACCCCTTGATTCTGAAAATGATTCCTTGCCCTTGTACTCATTGCTTGGTCCTTGACATCTTCCACCTCTTCCTCTATTTGAGTTACCTCCTCTTCCTGACCTTTCTTGTCTCCTCTTCACCTTTTATTTTTCTCTAATAGCCAATTGAAAACATCCACCAATGGTCCTTGGCACTTGTAGACCAATCTCATCTTGCAAATGATACTTCAAGCCATTGACATATCTGGCTACCTTCTCATATTCTTCCTCATATCCTCCTCTAATACTCAATTTAAGAAATTGTTCAGTATAGGACATTAAATCCATGTCTTTTTGTTTCAATTTTTGTCTCATCCTCTTCACATGTATGCTATAATCTAAAGGCAAGAATTGTTCTTTGATCCGATTTTTCATCCTTGCCCACTGTGTGATTCTTGTCAAACCCCTAGACATTCTATTATTTTGTAAACTTATCCACCAAGTCAAAGTAGTACTTCTAAGTTTTGGTTTTGCAAACCTTACCCTCTTATCATCCTCCATTTCTTCAAACTCAAAGTAGTTCTCCAAGGCATCAAGCCAACCCAACACTTCCTCACTATCCATCTTTCCCTGATAGATAGGTACATCCACATGTCCTTTCCTTGCATTGTTTTGTACTACCTTCAAAAGTATAACCAAACTCCTCTCCTCATGGTCCACTTCATCTTCAACCCTGCTATGCTCTGGTCTTTCTGGTTGCTCTTCTCCATCATCTCCATTTTGTTCTTCCAAATTAGGTTCTTCCCTCCTATTGTCCATTTTTTCTTTCTCATATTGTTCTATCCTTGCTTGCATACTCTCGTTCTCTCTTCTCCATGCTCTTTCTTCCCTTTCCTTGCTCTGTTATCTTTCTCTTCTTTCCCTCTCCAAGGTTTCTTTCAACTCTTCAATTTCCTTGACCAACTAGTTCTCAGGTGCCATCACTCCTTCCAACTTCCTATTCAGACCTTTTCTTGCTGTGATACCAGTTTGATGCAAAATTGGCTAAGGTATGGTAGTATAATACAATGCCCAAATATGTGTAGATGGCTTTGTAAGGTATAAGGGAAAAACAAGGTAAGAAGATGATAGATCCCCTTAAGCCTACAAACACCCTCAAGAGGTTCAAATGGGCCAATTATGAAACAAGACCTTCCCAAATACAAATGATGGTTTCGAAGGTGTCCTTAGGTATATCACAAAGAGATTCAACTAGTTTGGTCTTCCTATGCAATGATTTAATGCCCAAACTCCAAATTAGGCCTATTAAGTCTAGAGCCCCCTTTAGCCCTGCCAAGAGAAGAAATAATGATTAACTCTACATATTCTCATAAAAATAACCAAAAAAATTGGCTTTTCAACTACCCTTTTGACTCTATGTCAACATATCCAAAGCATGATATAGGTTGTTTTGGAGCAAAAGCACTGTCTGACCACTATGCCCTATTTTTTAGCACAAAATAGGGTGATTTTACAAAGCAACTATACCACAAGCTTCTCTCTAACACACCAAACCTTAAAAGAGTCTTAATAAATGGAAAATGAGGATGGAATCCAAGGTCAATTTCACTCTATGAGGTTTCTTACCCCAAAAGCCCCCAATTTTCCTTCTGCAACCCTTAAATCTAGGGTTTCTTCAATGTGCGTTCTCCACACACTCCTACAACAAATTGATTATGGTTTCAACTTTAGATAGGTGTTATAAAACTGAATCAATCATAAAAAAGTGCCACTCCAATGGCTAGTTCTCTCAATCCTTCACCCTACCAAGCCTTTACACTAGGCTTTCAAACACAAAACTTTGGTGATCACCTTCCAAACTCCTTAATCTTCACAATCAATTGTTAGATGATATAGTACATGTCATTTCATAGTCATTCCATGAGAAACAATAGATCAGCATTCATGGAATGATCCCATGATTAACAAAACCTCAAAACTATTAAGGAAAATGATATAAAAACTTGTAACAGTCAGCCCAAACATTCGATTTCTAATAAACCAGTGATTTCAATGCATACACAGAGGTTAATGATGTTAAAAAAAATGTCCTAAAGTTCTATAACATGAAAAACATTCCAAAAGAACACTCACAAATGCATAGATATCAGAAAACTTCTCTCAAAATCAGATTTTATTGAGTTTCTTGTAACAGTCTGTACACCAGGCCTTCAATATCCGTACAATGCATACCAAGTGAAATATATAACTCCTCCAAGGTTTTTTAAACCAATTTTGGTTGGTTACAATGCTTATTTAAAACATAAAACACTTAAAACCAAGTTTCCCTCCTAATCCTAGGTAACTATTTGAACTTAAAAATTTGAATTTTACATCTTTTGTAAATGGTTGACAACTTTTGAATAAACCCTACAATTATTGGATTTTCATCCTTATTGGCATATTTCATGAATCTAAACCCTCTTAAATCCATTTTTTGGTGTTTTGACCCAATACTCATTGTTTTGACAACTTTTGACAACATTAGGACAATTTGACAACTTTTTGCATTTTTTAGTTTCAAAAGCCATTAGTGGCTTCAATAACTCATAATTTATTTTGTCTACATTGCTTGATGTTTACAACTCCTCCTTGGCCCCTGATGGCTTCATGATTGCATTTTTTTGTCTTGGTGCACCTGCACCATACTACCCATGAATGAAAGTCTTCTTGTCCCAAGAAGTCATCCATGCCCTTGTTGCATGATTTCTTGTTGGCATCTGACATTTAGGAATTAAGTATTCCCCCAAAGTGACTTGCTTCTTCCTTGAAAAACCTGCATTCACACACCAATGATTAGAAAGAAAAATTGTTTAATTTGGCTATCTTAAACCAAAGTTGCTCTTGGTTGATGTTGCTCTCATCTCTGCCCCCTTTCCTCTGTCTTGAGGTATCTACAACCTGCTCAACCTGTTGTCCCTTCCTTGTCCAATGATAGGACACTTGACTGTACCAACTTGTACATGATCAAGATTCCAAAGTCCTTTATGAAACGAACTGTCATAGTGTTGAAAATCTGCACTTTTCTTACCTTTCTCTTTGATTGAAAACTCATTGCCAAAACACATTACAGTGTTGTCTTTTGCCTCCCCCATCAATGGGCTCAGTTTGTACTTCCTTTGACCCTTATGAACCACATAGGTGTTTTGATACCCATCATGTATAATCCTTCTAGAGTATTGCCAAGGTCTACCCAAAATCAAATGACCACCACTCATATCCATTACATCAAATGAAATACTATCAGCATATTGACCAATGGAGAAATTAATGACTACCTGATCCTTTATCAACATATTCTGACCTTCATTGACCCATGTAGCAAAATATGGATTAGGATGTGCAAGGGTTTGTAAATTTAACTTTTTGACTACTTCATAAGCAACCAAATTGTGACAAGCCCCTGAATCAACAATCCAATTGCATAGCTTGCCATGGATCTTAGAATTTGTCCTAAAGATCCTTTCTTGCTATGATGGTTGTACTTTCCCCATGAGTAACAACTCTCCTTCCTCTCATGGTATCATGATTTCTTCTTCTTGTTCTTTCTTTTTGTCTTCTTGTGTCAAATCAACCCTCCTTTCCTTCTTATCCTCATTCTATTTAGGACATTTGAATGATGGGTGTTGTGGTTCATTATAATTATAACACCTAAATTTGCCTCTTCCTTGACCAAATCCTCTTCCCCCTCTCTAATTGTATCCACCCCTTGATTCTGAAAATGATTCCTTGCCCTTGTCCTCATTGCTTTGTCCATGACCTCTTCCAACTCTTCTTCTATTTGAGTTACCTCCTCTTCCTAACCTTTCTTGTCTCCTCTTCACCTTTTCTTCTACTCTAATAGCCAATTGAAAACATTCACCAATGGTCCTTGGCACTTGTAGACCAATCTCATCTTGCAAATGATACTTCAAGCCATTGACATATCTGGCTACCTTCTCATCTTCTTCCTCATATCCTCCTCTAATACTTAATTTATAAAATTGTTCAATATAGGACATTACATCCATGTCTTTTTGTTTCAAGTTTTGTCTCATCCTCTTCACATGTATGCTATAATTTGAAGGCAAGAATTGTTCTTTGATCAGATTCTTCATCCTTGCCCATTGTGTGATTCTTGTTAAAGCCCTAGACATTCTATCATTTTGTAAACTTGTCCACCAAGTCAAAGCAGTATTTCTGAGTTTCATTTTCGAAAACCTTACCCTCTTATCATCCTCCATTTCTTCATACTCAAAGTAGTTCTCCAAGGCATTAAGCCAACCCAACACGTCCTCACTATCCATCTTTCCCTAATAGATAGGTACATCCACATGTCCTTTCCCTACATTGTTTTGTACAACCCTCAAATGTCTAACCAACCTCCTCTCCTGAGGGTGCACTTCATCTTCAACCCTCCTACTCTCTGGTCTTTCTGGTTTCTCTTCTCCATCATCTCCATTTTGTTCTTCCCAATTAGGTTCTTCCCTCCTATTATCCATTCTTTCTTTCTCACATTGTTCTATCCTTGCTTACATACTCTCTTTCTCTTTTCTCCATGCTCTTTCCTCCCTTGCCTTGCTCTATTCTCTTTCTCTTCTTTCCCTCTCCAAGGTTTCTTTCAACTCTTCAATTTCCTTGACCAACTAGTTCTCAGGTGCCATCACTCCTTCCAACTTCCTATCCAGACCTTTTCTTGCTCTGATACCACTTTGATGCAGAATTGGCTAAGTTATGGTGGTATAAGACAATGCCCAAATAGGTGTAGATGGATTTATAAGGTATAAGGGAAATACAAGGTAAGAAGATGATAGATCGCCTTAAGCCTATAAACACCCTCAAGAGGTTCAAATGGGCCAATTATGAAACAAGACCTTCCCAAATGCAAATGATGGTTTAGAAGGTGTCCTAAGGTCTATCACAAATATAATCAACTAGTTTGGTCTTCCTATGCAATGATTTAATACCCAAACCCCACATCATGCCTATTAAGTCTAGAGCCCCCTTTAGCCCTGCCAAGAGAAGAAATAATGATTAACTCTACATATTCTCATAAAAATAACCAAAAAAATTGGCTTTTCAACTACCCTTTTGACTCTATGTCAACATATCCAAAGCATGATATAGGTTGTTTTGGAGCAAAAGCACTGTCTGACCACTATGCCCTAATTTTTAGCACAAAATAGGGTGATTTTACAAAGCAACTATACCACAAGCTTCTCTCTAACACACCAAACCTTAAAAGAGTCTTAATAAATGGAAAATGAGGATGGAATCCAAGGTCAATTTCACTCTATGAGGTTTCTTACCCCAAAAGCTCCAAATTTTCCTTCTACAACCCTTAAATCTAGGGTTTCTTCAATGTGCTTTCTCCACACACTCCCGCAACAAATTGATTATGGTTTCACCTTTAGATAGGTGTTATAAAATTGAATCAATCATAAAAAGTGCCACTCTAATGGCTAGTTCTCTCAATCCTTCACCTTACCAATCCTTTTCACTAGGCTTTCAAACACAAAAGTTTGGTGATCACCTTCCAAACTCCTTAATCTGCACAATAAATTGTTAGATGATATAGTACATGTCATTTCATAGTCATTCCATGAAAAACAGTAGATCAACATTCATGGAATGACCCCATGATTAACAGTCAGCACAAACATTAGATTTATGATAAAACAATGATTTCAATGCATACACAAATGTTAATGATGTGAACACAAATTTCCTAAAGTGCTATAACATGAAAAATATTCCAAAATAACTCTCACAAATGCATAGATATCATAAAACTTGTCTCAAAATCATATTTTATTTAGTTTCCTATAACAGTTCGTACACTAGGCCTTCAATATCCGTAAAATGCATAGCAAGTGCAATATATAACTCCTCCAAGGTTTTTTCAACCGATTTTGGTTGGCTACATTGCTTATTTAAAACATAAAACACGTAAAACCAAGTTTCCCTCCTAATCCTAGGTAACCGTTTGAACTTGAAAAATTTGAATTTTACATCTTTTGCAAATGATTGACAACTGTTGAATAAACCCTACAATTATTGGATTTTCATCCTTATTGTCATATTTGATGAATTTAAACCCTCCTAAATCCATTTTTGGTTGTTTTGACCTAATACTCATTGTTTTGACAACTTTTGACAACATCGAAACAATTTGACAACTTTTCGAATATTTTAGTTTCAAAAGCCATTATTGGCTTCAATAACTCATAAATGATTTTGTCTACATTGCTTGATGTTTTCAAATCCTCCTTGGCCCCTTATTGCTTCATGATTTTATTTGTTTGTCTTGGTGCACCTGCACTGCTTTCTAGTAGGGTTCTTGACTACATGAGATTCCAAAGTCACATCCTTGAGTGCTTCCAAAGTTTCTTTCTAAATTCCTGTCTACATGAGATTCCAATGTTGCAACTTTGATTACTCCTAGAGATTCTTTCTAGCAAGGTTCCTGACTACATGAGATTCCAGAGTACCATCCTCAAGTGCTTCGAGAGTTTCTTTCTAGTGGGACAATATTGAGCATTGGATTAATAGCAGCTTCATCCCAACTAGAGGAATAGTTTTCGTGTGCTCTGTCAGTCTTGAAACTTCCAGTGACGCTTGGATCCGAACCTGTATCTAATGAAATCTGCACTTTGGAGTAGTTTCTATGTGCTCTGTCGGTCTTGAAACTTTTAGGAATGCTCAGATCCGAACCTATACCTATATCTGAAAAATAGGGTTTTAGGTGTCTATATAGGGTTTTGCATTAGTTAAACCCCTATTTTGGTAATTTCCACCTCAACAAATAGTTGATAATGTATTGAAAATGTGTGTGCTAGAACCTTGTTCGTGTGCAAGATCCTAAAATGAAAGCAAACAATCTAGATCAACCCTAAAGAGTAAACCCTAATTGCTTATAATTGACAAAGTAAATGCTCTAAATCCATGATGCAAAGTGATCTAAAGCATGAATATGAATCAAAATGAATCTCACACAAAGATATGAAAACAACATGAAACCATACCCAACCCCAAGGGAGAGGTACAAGTAAATCTTCAGTCGGTGATCTCCTATTGTTCTCCTATATCTTCAAAATCCCCCAATTGATGAAATGATGCTTGATGAATGTTTGACTAATGAATGTTGAATTTTGTTAGAGACTTCAAAGATCTACTCTTTCACTGCATAGAGGTCTCTTTATGCTCCAAAAACCTTCTCTTGGATTCTTAGAAAAGGACCCCGGAAAATGAAGAAAGAGAGCTCTTAAGTATGAAACCCTAGATCTTAATTTCATGTTTAGGCCAACCTAGGATTTGAATTTCCTGCCAATATTTTGGGGTTAAGAATTATTATATCATAGGATTATGCTCTCGAAATTTTGAGAAAAAAATCGAGGACCATGTGCACTTTCAACATGGTTCGATCAAATTTTCACCAAATTTTTGGGGCTGTTAGATATGATGATATTAGAGTGAATCCCAAAGTTATAGCCAATTCCAAGGTGTTTTTATATGTGAAATCGGGCCTCAAAGGTCAAAATAGCACATAATTAGGGTTTATGATTAAATGGTTTATTGAAGAAATAAAATGAAAAGGGGCACACTTAAGATAAAGGGCCCAAATTTATAACATGTCAAGTGATGAATTTTGAATTTAGATTTAATTAAATTGATTAATTAAATGCTTAAAAGAGATTAGAAATGCAAGATGCAAAACACACTAAGGCAGATGCTAAACCAAGTGTGAAATTGTACCAACCTAGCAAGGGTGTACAATTTACGACACTACATTTAGCCCCCACTTTAGTGGTCATATGACACTACATGGATATGCAAGCTAAAGTATAGAAAAAGTAAATATTATTTAAAAAAGGATATATCCATAAGTTGTTGGACGAAGCCCCAGCGGTATCTGTAGTACATAGTTAGGAACCACACCCTACAAAACCAAATGTTAGATCAAAAAATCACCTAATGCTTACTTAGGAAGGTGATGAAATTAATGGGTATCTATATGCCCCACTATTTTGGCTTGCTTATTAGTGAGGTGAAATAGGGTATCATGTTTACCACAATGAATTGTTATGAACATCTTGATGAAACAAGTTCACAACAAGGATCTATTATACATCCAAGCACTTTATGGAACCAATGCAGAGTGAGAAAGCGAATTCATGATTCCAATGCCATTAACACTGCAAAGATAGAAGCTCTCTAGCTCAAGATATGATAGATTGAAGGAAAAGTGCAGAAATTAGGGTTTTTAACTTAAAATCATAAAACAAAAAAGTGCATAACTCATAAATATGAAAGTGACACCTTTATTTGTCACTTTTTGATTTTTCCGCACTATTCACTACAGAGGATCCCACTTATTTGCCATCATGTCTCGATGCCGACCCGAGTGACCTACATGGATGGAGACCCTTTGCAAGTCCATACTCCCCGATCAACCCTTAGATGAGGTGAGTTGACTTGTCATGGACTCATATTTGACTTTTCATGTTTGCATTGAATTCGATGTTTTATGATGTCACCGCCTTGATCACACAGGTGCCCCCTGTGTGGGCCCCATGAGTCCTAGGGCGCCCTGGTCCTCCCTAGGTGCCCTAGTCCCAAGGGGGCGCCCTAGTCCCAAGAGGGCACCCTTGTCCGAGCTTAGAGTTGCCAGTGGTCACATGGGATCAGGCGTCAGATAGATAGGATAGATTAATGATGTTTTCTATTAGATGATTATGATCGATGATTGATTACTGATTATTTGATGTGTTGATTATGAAGATCCTTCCATACATTCAGAAGCACACTACTGGTCATACCTTCCAGAGCCTTCAAAGTCAGATTTCGAGGCTCCCACCGAGAGATAGAGAGTTGTTTCACACTATAGGCTTATGGTATGAAATGACTATGCTTGCCATCAAGTTTCATCCTGCCATGTTGATGGCATTGATGGAGAGGTGGGTTGCAGATACCTCGATGTTCTTTCTACCTATGGGGGAGATGACGGTTACCCTTGAGGATGTATATTGTATTCTACGCCTTCCCATCAGAGGAGAGACCATGAGATATCGATCCGACCGCTCCATTGCTAACTACATGAGGGAGCATGTCTACTACATAAGGAGAGTGATGCCCAACGAGATGAGGGACCGCATCATGGTTAGTTGGCTCCTACACCCCATTGGAAAGGTCCCACTAGTGAGACGACTAATGGGCATGACACCCACATGCATGGAGGTCTCACTTACGCGATTAGGGCCATGGAGAGACATCAAAGAGTATACTCTTGGGGTTGGAGCATGCTTGCACATCTCTATCACAACCCTGGAGAGTATGTGTTTGGACAAGGGTGCAGTCTTATGACCTGCATAGTGCTACATGTGTGGATGTTTGATCATATCACATGCACTAGGCCCATTGGAGTCCCTACAGACTTATTTTCAGAGTAGCCTAGGGCATTTTTTTATCCACTTACTCATTAGTGGTAGTTCGGGGAGTTATTTCATTGGAGATTGAGCTTGGATAGATTGACAGTGGGTATGATTATATGGAGACCCTACCTTATGATGTATATGTGGGTAGGGATATGTTGGCATTATGTGAACCGGTATGAGGACATAATGACATTGTATGTTGTCATTGATGTCAATATGTTGCAGAGGTGTGAATCGGCATTTGTGCCAAAGTGAAGCCGTGTGCTTGTTCAAAGGTGAACCGGCATATGGTTATGGGAACCGACACATGGGTTGTTCAAAGGTGAACCGACATATGGTTATGGGAACCAACACATGGGTTCGTAGTCTCAACTTTAGGGTTTCCAGTTGAAGTGCTTCAAGCCTGTGTGGCCCAACCAGTGACTTTGTGTGATGAGTTAGCATGATAACAATGAACAAGATTGTGTTACCACGTAAGCCTTTTGTACATGAAGGATCGTGCATGAAGAAGATATTGCCTATCTACCTCGGGAATATGAGAAGACTGTAAAACGACGATATCGTGTGATGGGTTATCAACTGCCATGGAAACAACGGAAAATGAATGATGGAGATTAATGCAGTATGCTCAATGGTCAAGATTGAACCATTTGAATTCCTTAACCTATTAGGGTTTAGGGTTTATGCTTCCGACCTAATTGTTTTCTATAAGGTTGATGTTGTGACTCTTTCTAGGGTTGTTGGCAAAAGTTGTGTGTGAGTATTGAAGAGAAAGGATATGTGTTTCTTGCCAGACCAAAAGGACAGAAGTGATGCCTGCAGAGTGTAAGTGCAAAAGGAGAAGAGGAGCTTAAGTGAATCTGCATTAGCATTGAGTGTTGTTACCAGATCATAGTAATACCTGTTGATCTCTAACCACCTCAATAGTTGGAAAATCCCTTAACAGGGTAGCCTTGACCGGCTTGCTGTAAATCCTTTAATAGGGTAACTCTAAGCTACTGAGTTTGAAGTCTTTTAGCTATTGAGTTCTTAAATCCTCTAACAGGGTAACCTTTAACGGGTTTAACCCTTAATCGGGTATTGTAGCCATCCCTTAACCGGGTGATCTCTAACAGGATCGGTTCCTAGCAGAACCTATTGTAATGTCTTTAACCGGACAAGGCTCCTAACAGAGCAAACTTCCAAAGAGTTCTAAAACAGCTTGTGGGTATTCATCCACACCATTGTTTTTCCCAGTTGGGTTTCCACGTGAAAAATATGTGTGTCATGTGTGATGTTTTTATCTTGTGATGCTTTGCTATTGTTTGTCAAGCATATGATGGTTCTGTGTTTTATCCCTGTCAATAAAACATGTTGAACTAGCTGCTATTATGATATGATGATAGATTACATGTTTATGCATAAGAGTTAACTGGTAGTGTAGTCTCAAGTTGAGTGAAAGGTTAATGCTTGCCTCAAACATTCTTAGCTTTACCGGTTGCACTCTATTTCAAACCGGTGCAACTGTCTGCTAGTCTTCTGAAGTGTTTGTTGTCAAACCGGTTTAAGAGAAATTGTTTTGTTTGTATTGATTCACCCCCCCCTCTCAGTCCTAGTTTGGTACTATTTTCTCATCATTGACTTATCAATTGGTATCAGAGCGTCCTCCAGGTCCTCTGTGTTATAAGCTTAACCGCTTGAGGTAAAGATCCCAATCAAATGATGAAGAGGGAAGGTCCAAAGTTTAACAGGGAAAATTTTGATATATGGAAAGATAGGATGAAGATATTCATTAGAAGCATGGGTGCTCAACACTGGAGCTATGTTGAGAATGTCTATGTTGCCCCTATCGGTACTCTCACCAATGACCAAAAGAGGGAGATACAAGAAAATGGGCAAGTCATGGAAGCCCTTATTAGTAGTCTATCTAACATTGAGTTTATTGATGTTCAGGACAAGGTAAATCCCAAAGAGGTATGGGATGCTCTTGAAAATATCTATGGTGGTGATGAACATGTAAAATAGGCTAAGGAAGAAAGCCCGAGAGGGAAGTTTGAAGATCTGTGGATTGTTGAAGGTGAGACCATTCAGCAGTATGGAATAAGAATCAAAACAATTGTTGGAGATATCAAGAGTGCAAGTGGTAAAATAGAAGATTCCACTATGGTAAGCAAAGTCCAAAGATCCCTATTGCCGGTCTATGCAATAAGGGTTGCTGCTATTTAAGAGCTAAGATCAATAGACAAGACTAAGGTATCCTTAGACTCCATCATAGCCAAGTTGACAACCTATGAGCTAAATAGTTTTGATGGCAGTGTTCAAAAGACTGAATCAACTTTTAAAGCCTCTGCTATACCATCCAGAAAAGGAAAAGAAGCTAGCACTAGTGGTGAACCTGGATAGAGCAGAGAAATGGATGATGAGGAGATTCTGATGGCATTTGAAGCTCTCCTTGCCAGGAAGCTTCCTAATGGAATCGGTAAATACAAAGGTAAGATAACTTTGAAATGCTTTTCTTGTAATCGGATAGGACATATTGCTATAAACTGTCCTAATGGTGATAACAAGGACAAACCAGAAAGGTTCAGGAAATTCAAAGGAGGAAACCGGAGAAACTATTTTGTGGTAGTTGATGAAGGTGTCACAGATGAAGAATCAGAGGATGAGGAAAATGAAGATATTGTGTTTGTTGCTGTCAAAGAAGATGTGTTAGACAAGAAGGCTCTTGTCTTCCGGTTTGATAATTCCAATGAGTGGATCATTGACAGTGGCTGTTCTCACCATATGACTGGTGACCAGAGCAAGTTTCTATCCTTGGAGGAGTATGATGGTGGTGTGGTTCGCTTTGGAAATGATGTACCATGCATGGTCAAAGGTAGATGGTCCATCTCTTTGAATGGAAAGAGTAGTGCTGACAATGTGTACTGGGTTGATGGTCTCAGACACAACCTTCTGAGTGTTGCCCAACTGAATGACAGTGGCCTCACTCTAGAATTCAAGAATGGAGTTTGTAGAATCAAAGGAAAAGATGGTGAACTGGTGGCCACTGGCATGTAGACCAAAGGTAACCTATTTCATCTGAATTCAAATATAACTACATGTCTTATGGCTAAATTTGATGATAGCTAGATATGGCATAGGAGACTCTACCATGTAAACTTTGATAACATTGTAAAGGCTAGTAAGATCAAGGCAATTAGAGGGTTGCCGGTGCTAAGAAAACCGGATAATACCTTGTGCAGAGAATGTCAATTGGGGAAAATGTCTTCCTCAACCTTTAAAGGTAAATCTTTCACTGCTAACAACTTGCTTGATCTTGTGCATACTGATTTGTGTGGTCCTATGAAAAGTATGAGTGTGCAGGGTGATAGGTACTTCATGATTCTCATTGATGACTACTCAAGAATGATGTGGGTCACATTCTTGAAAGACAAGTCTGAAGCCTTTGTAAAGTTTAAAGCTTTCAGAGCATTAGTGGAGAAGGAAAGCAGTAAAAGGATCAAGTGCCTGAGAACTGATCAAGGAGGGGAATTCACTTCCAATGAATTCAACAAGTACTATGAAGAACATGGCATCAAGAGACAATTATCTACCCTCAGGACTCCACAATAGAATGGCCTAGCAGAGAGGAATAACCGGACTATGGTTGAAGTAGCTAGAACCATGTTGATTCAAGGAAAGGTAGCTCACACCTTTTGGAGAGAAGCAGTGAGCACTACAGTCTACACAATGAACCGGGTACTCATCAAGAAAGCTAAGGATAAAACTCCTTATGAGTATTGGACCAGTAAGACACCTATGGTGAGCTACTTTAGAATGTTTGGTAGCAAATATTACATCAAGAGAAGTGAACACCAGAGCAAATTTGATGCAAAATGTGATGAGGGAATATTCTTAGGATATTCCACCAAGAACAAAGCTCTCAAGTGTTTCAACAATAGGACTCAGAGAATTGTGGAAAGCATCAATGTAAGAGTTGATGAAACCTCTGAGAAAACTAAGGAAACTAATAGTGTGCAAGCAATAAGTGAACCGGTTGCAACCTTTTGGGAACCGGTTGTCAGTCAACCAAGTGTTAGCAACAATATTCCTACACCAAAAGATGTAGATGCTAATACAGATGAGGATGAAGAAGAAAAGCAAGAGGAATCTATCAAGACCATTCCTCGGTATGTCAAGCTGAATCATGATCCTAGGCAGATCATAGGAGATAAGGATGCAGGAATCCTTACAAGAAGAAAAGTTAGAGAAAACTCATGCATGATCTCTAAATTTGAGCGTAAAACATTCAAAGAGGCACATAAGGATGAAGACTAGATCAAGGCAATGGAAGAGGAACTTGACTAGATAGAGAAAAATGGTACATGGTCCTTGGTACCTAGACTGGAGCACAAAAATGTCATTGGTACCAAATGGGTCTTCAAAAATAAGCTGAATGAAGATGGCACAGTGATTAGAAACAAAGCTAGACTGGTGTGTAAAGGATATGCCCAAGAAGAAGGAGAAGACTATGGAGAAACCTTTGCTCTTGTAGCTAGATTGGAAGGAGTTCGTATGCTTCTTGCATATGTAGCTTTTAAAGGCTTCAAAGTATATCAAATGGATGTAAAATTTGCATTCCTAAATGGTGTACTTAAAGAGGAGGTGTATATTGAGAAACCAGATGGGTTTGCCCTATCTGAAGATAGTGACATGGTATGTAGGCTACATAAAGCCTTATATGGTCTAAAGCAAGCACCTAGGGCATGGTATGAGCGCCTACATTCCCATCTTGTGAAGATTGGATTTGAGAGAACAAGTGAAGATAACAATATCTACTTGAAGTCTGAAGGAGATCAAATCCTGATCTGTGAGGTATTTGTTAATGACATTATCTTTGGTGGAGATGACAAGATGAGTCATGAGTTTGTAGATGAGATGAAGAAAGAGTTTGAGATGTCACTCATAGGGGAGATTAAGTTCTTCATTGGATTGCAGATCCAACAGATGAAGGATGGAATCTTTATCACTCAATCCAAGTATGTCAAAGAGGTGTTGAAGACCTTTGGCATGGAAGATAGAAAACCGGTTGGTACACTGATGGTGACCGGTTGTAAAATATCCAAAGAGGATGACTCAGCATTGGTTGATGAGAAGGAATACCGATCAATGATTGGTAAATTACATTATGTAGTGCATAGCAGACCGGATATTGCACATGTAGTTGGCATTACTGCAAGGTTCTAGAAAAGTCCAAGAGAATCCCACTTGGTTGCAGTCAAGCGGATTCTTAGGTATCTGAAGGGAACTATTGACTATGGATTGTGGTATCCATATAGCAAGGACTTCAACTTGAAAGTGTTCATAGATGCTGATTGGGCTAGTAATGTAGATGACCAGAAGAGCACAACAGGTGGTGCATTCTTCATTGGTGGTAGACTAGTCTCATGGATGAGTAAAATGCAGAGTTGTATCTCTTAGTCTACAGCAGAAGCAAAGTATGTTGCAGCTTTCATGAACTGCACTCAGACAATTTGGATGAAGCATGTATTGAAAGGTTTCAAAGTTCCTATATCGGAACCGGTAAGTATATTTTGTGACAATACTAGTGCAATTAATATCTCCAAGAATCCGGTTTTACCGTCTAGAACCAAGCACTTTGAGATTAAGTATCATTTCCTGAGGGAAAGGGTTTAGAACAAAGAGATTGCACTTGAGCATGTGTCCAGTAAGGAGCAGTTAGTAGACATGTTCACCAAGCCTCTCCCAAAGACTACATTTACACACTTAAGAGGTGAATTAGGGGTACTGCCCCTTCAGGAGATGAACTAAAAGCATATGCTCCACATCAGTCTGGTATTGCATAGTCAAATTTATTTTGGATTGATGTGTTGAAGGATGCTACTCCATAGGGGGAGTAGCATAATGGAATAGGGAAGCTTGTGCCTCTACTTTGGCATTGTTTTCAAAGGGGGAGAAGATGTGAAGCGGAGAAGATATCTGCAAAAATTTGGGGAGAAGAAGTGAAGCGAAGAGATACCTTTGTATATTACCATCAATGCCAAAGGGGGAGATTGTTGGCATTATGTGAACCGGTATGAGGACATAATGACATTGTATGTTGTCATTGATGTCAATATGTTGCAGAGGTGTGAAGCGGAATTTTTACCAAAGTGAAGCCATGTGCTTGTTCAAAGGTGAACCGACATATGGTTCTGGGAAGGCACATGGGTTGTTCAAAGGTGAACTGAAATATGGTTATGGGAACCGGCACATGGGTTCGTAGTCTCAACTTTAGGGTTTCTGGTTGAAGTGCTTCAAGCCTATGTGGCCCAACCGGTGACTTTGTGCGATGAGTTAGCATTATAACAATGAACAAGATTGTGTTGCCACATAAGCCTTGTGTACATGAAGGATTATGCATGAATAAGATCTTGCCTATCTACCTCAGGAATATGAGAAGACTGTAAAATGGTGATAACGTGTGATGGGTTATTAGCCGCCATGGAAACGGCGGAAAATAAATGATGGAGATTAATACAGTATGCTCAATGGTCAAGATTGAACCATTTGAATTCCTTAACCTATTAGGGTTTAGGGTTTATGCTTTCAACCTAACTGTTTTCTATAAGGTCGATGTTGTGACTCTTTCTAGGGTTGTTGGCAAAAGTTGTCTGTGAGTGTCCAAGAGAAAGGATACGTGTTTCTTGCCAAACCAAAAGGAAAGAAGTGATACCTGTAGAAGGAGAAGAGGAGCTTAAGCGGATCTGCATTGGCATTGAGTTCTATTACGAGATCATAGTAATACCTATTGATCTCTAACAACCTCAACAGTTGGAAAATCCCTTAATAGGGTAGCCTTGACCAGCTTGCTGTAAATCCTTTAACAGGCTAACTCTAAGCTACTGAGTTTGAAGTCCTTTAGCTATTGAGTTCTTGAAATCCTCTAACAAGGTAACCTTTAACAGGGTTTAACCCTTAATCGGGTATTGTAGCCATGCCTTAACCAGGTGATCTCTAATAGGATCAGTTCCTAGCAGAACCAATTGTAATGTCTTTAACCGGACAAGGCTCCTAACAGAGCGGACTTCCAAAGAGTTTAAAAATAGCTTGTGGGTATTCATCCCCATCGTGGTTTTTCCCAGTTGGGTTTCCACATGAAAAATATGTGTTTCATGTGTGATGTTTTTATCTTGTGATGCTTTGCTATTGTTTGTCAAGCATATGATGGTTCTATGTTTTATGCCTATCAATAAAACATGTTGAACTAGCTGCTATTATGATTTGATGATAGATTACCTATTTATGCATAAGAGTGAACTGGTAGTGTAGTCTCAAGTTGAGTGAAAGGCTAAGTGAGTAACCGGTTAATGCTTGCCTCAGACATTCTTAGCTTTACCGGTTGCACTCTATTTCAAACCGGTGTCACTATCTGCTAGTCTTCTAAAGTGTTTGTTGTCAAACCCATTTAAGAGAAATTGGTTTGTATGTATTGATTCACCCCCCCCTCTTAGTACTGGTTTGGTACTATTTACTCATAATTGAGTTATCAGGATACACATGCTATTATTTTGCATGTAGAGGAACCATCTACTGGAGGGATGGTATAGTCACATAGTAATTCACTTCTAGTTTGATTAGGTCTAGTGGTAGTTTAGGTTTGAGTAGTGTGTTCCTACTAATGGGCATGTCTACATATAACACTCACATGTGACTCTTAGGCTAGGAGCTATTCCTAGGCCTATGAGTGGATGAGATTGACATCACAAATTCAAATGGATCAGATTGAGATATTGCAACAGATTATAGAGATGATGTGGGCACGCATTGGAAGTACATCACATGGTGGGGGAGGACATACCCTAGATCCATCTTTCCTATAGACTATCCTAGAAGGAGTCCTGAACCATGGAGACAGACGGGTGATGAGGAGGGAACTGATAAATCTGAAGAGGGAATAGATGATCAGGCTAATGGTGCAGGACCGCAAGAGGTAGGTGGTGATGGAGATGATCTTGATATAGGAGAGGGAGATCAGGATAGAGATGATGAGGAGGATGGAGAGGAGGACAAGGAGGATGAGGAGGATGAGCAAGAGGATGTGGAGAAGGAGGAGGTTGAGGAGGATGAGTTAGATGTAGTTCCTCATCACTCTGGAGATGACACCATAGCATTAAATCCACTGAGTCTTGCATCACAGGCAGAGATGGACCATATAAGGGGTCATGATTCTAGTCCCCGCCGGCCCATGCCTACTATGCAGAGATTGTTCAAGTGTGGAGAGCCTAGAGGGCCCTAGTATTAGGTGGTCTATTTCCACAATCCTTAACGGTGAGAGGGAGATCCAAGTAAGGTGTTTAACTTATGGTTTTTTAATTTATGTACCTTTAAAATTTCAAGATTTAATAATATAGAATGTGACTGATGAAAACTTCTCTCTTTCTCTGCAGTTGGTGTCCAAGAGTTGTGCTCCCTCATCCAGCATGTAGTGATAGACCTCATCATGACTAAAAGCATTCCTAGCTCCTCATATATAGCACATAGACCACATGGGAGTGCAAGATGACACGAGGATCTATTCACCCATATTCAGATGAAGATGGAGGTTTGGCAAGAGATAGAGAGATCTTTGCTTGAGATATTACAATAGACAAAGCATTATCTAGCAGCATCTCAGACAGAGGTAGGAAACTATCATGAGATTATGATGGAGAGGGATCACAAGAGCTCCTCGTAGAGTCACTCACATTCTATATCATGATACACACCCATGGGCCCACCTCCATAGCTAGATCAAGAGGGGACATCTAGTCACCATCCTCCTACTACTAGTCCTAGGGATAGGATATGACTTTGCTTTGTTATGAGACATTTTGTTGATGTATATGTTATGATACTCATGGATATGAATTTATTTATGCTCATGTTATATCTCAAACATGTTATTTTAATACTTAAATGATGTATGTATTTCTTAGATTAAAAGTAACACTTTTGGTGGTAAACATGTATGTCTAATCTATTTTCCATGTGATTGATTTCTCAATGCTTCATGATTAAATTGATACATGCATGATTTAATTAAATCACTAAGTATTTAATTAAATGCTACTTTGATGATGTAGAAGAGGAATGTGTTAATCCTAAGATCTACATGACTAATGTGATTTAATTAAATCTGATTAAACACAACATGATATAATCCTACTTAACACATAAGAAATTGTATAACATGCTAGCACATATAAAATTTAATCTATTACAATTTACATAAATGAATCCAAGACAAACGATAAAGTAAAGAAAACATGCTTGTCAAGAACAAAGTAATGTAGACTAAACAATACAATATCATTTAATACTACATACTTTAATAAAGATATGCTAACATGTTATCCAATTTTGAAGAAAGAAAATAAAAGGTACAAAGAGGGAGAAGATAAACTATAAAGAGAGAAAGAGAGAGATAAAGAGATAGAGGCTAGGAATAGTATCTACGAAGGTGCATAGCATTTATGGGCTCCTTGAGAGGTGTACCTTACACATCTTCTATTTTGTAAGCACTAGATCCATAAACTTCGAGAACAATATATGGCCCAAGCCAATTAGGGCTGAATTTTCCTTTCTCCTCGGGTAAAGCATTCACGTTACATTGATTTTTATGAAGCACTAGATCACCTACTAAAAAGGAACATTGAATTATTTGATCATAATAGCTCTGTTGTAAAGTTTTATGATACACTTGAATATGCTCGAGAGCATTTATACACCGTTCATCAAGCATTTCAAGTTGTTCAAGTCTTTGTTCTTTATAGGAATCATCATCCATTATACCCCTAAGAGAAACTCTCAAAGAAGGAATTTCTAGCTCCAAAGGCATAATGGAATTATCACCATAAACAAGATTATAAGGAGTACTACCCGTAGCAACATGTATAGTTGTCCGATAGGCCTAGAGAGCATAGGTTAATTGAGTATGCCAATCCTTACCATGCTTGTTTATAGTCTTTCAAAGAATTTTCTCAATTATTCTATTCGAAGACTTGGCTTGACCATTTGATTGAGGATAGTAGGGTGTAGAAAATTTATGTTGAATATGATATTTTTTGAGGAACTTCTTCACATCCTTATTTTTAAATGATGTTCAATTATCCAAAACTAAGGCAGAAGGTATTCTAAATTGGGAAATAATGATTTCTAAGATGAATTGACAAATTACATCAGCGATAGTGGATAGAAGGGGAACTTCTTCCACCCACTTCATAAAGTAATTAGTTGTAGTTATGATGAAAGTATGTCCTAGAGATGAGGGAGGAGATATTTGACCAATGAGATCCAAACCCCATGTAGAAAAGGGCCAAGACATTAATTGAGATCAAAGTTCTTGGGAAAGAGCATGGATCAAATTTCTATGTTGCTGACACTGATGACATTTTTTAACAAATGCAAAGGAATCCTTTTCCATGGTCTGCTAATAATATCCCACTCGAAGCAATCTCTCCACTAAGGATCTACCCCCAAAACCCACCCCTCAAGCACCTAAATGTGCTTCCTCAAGAGCAATAGGAATTTCGGCTTTGTTAGGACATTGAAGGAGAAGACCATTATAACCCCTCCTATAAAGAAAATTAGAAAGGATAATGTAACTAGTGGCCAATTTGCAAATCCTAGCTCTATAATTCTTATTTGTAGAGTCGGGAAAGGTACTGTCACTCAAATATCTCATGATATGCAAGTACCATTCATCAGAATCTATAATGAAACAATACACCACATCACTAGGATTATCAGTAATAGCTGGTGTAATGAGGTTGTGAATAGTGAATTTAAGATCTACCAAGGGGTCCTCTAAAGATACAAGAGAGGCTACACATGCCATCGCATCAGCATGTCAATTATCTTTTTGAGGAATAGGCTCCATGGTATAAGAATCAAAATTTTGCAACAAGGATATAGCTAGATCTCTATATTGTGATAATTAGTCTTGCTTAGCTTGATAAACTCCTATCACTTGTCTTATGATTAGTTGAGAATCTCCATAGATATGTAGATGTTTTACATTAATGCTAAGGCTGCTTTAATTCTAGCTATAAGAGCCTCATATTCAGCAATGTTGTTGGTACATAAGATATTGACACGATATGATAAAGGGATAGGCTTCTTTTTAGGAGAAATTAAGACCACCCCTTCCCCCAATTCTGTACGAGATCTAGAGCCATCAAAATATAATTCCCAAATCTTGTCAATCTCAGTAGAGAAAATTTCTTCATCAGGAAAAGACTCTAGATTATATAGGGAGAAGGGTGAAGGAGACTCAACTAAGTGGTCGGTCAATGCTTGACCCTTTATTACCTTTTGTGAGACAAACTTAAGGTCAAACTTGGTCAACATCATAACCCACTTAGCTGGACATCCTGAAAGGTCAGCTTTAGAGAAAAGATTCTTGAGAGGATCAATTTTAATGACAACATGGACTTCAACATTCAAAAGATAATGCCTTAACTTTTGGGTTGCAAAGACTAAAGCATGACACTGCCTTTCTATCATAGAATATGAGACCTCATCATCAAGCAGAGTACGACTTATATAATAAACTAGACATTCTCTACCATCCTTATCACATTGTGCCAATAAGGTTGCAAGAGCATGAAGGGAAGCAGTTATAAATAAAAGGAAAGGCTTGGAAGGGTTAGCAGGTTGAAGAATAGGAGGATTGGCCAAATAAGTTTTTTAGGTCTTCAAATGCTTGACGATAATCCTCATTCCATTGAAAAGTACTATTATTTTTAAGTAATTGAGTAAAAGGAAAGGTATGATCTGCGAGTTGAGATATAAACCTTCGAATAGCTTGAATCTTTCCTTGCAAACTTTTGAGTTGGGATACATTTTTAGGGGGTGGCATGTTAACAATGGCATCTATCTTTTTCATATCCACTTCAATTCCATGATGTGAAACTATGAGCCCTAACAATTTTCCACTATCCACACCAAAAATACACTTTCGAGGATTCAAGCGCATGTTATACTTACAAATTCTCTCAAAGATTTGATGAAGGATCTTAACGTGATCTGTACCAAGAACCAATTCAGCTAAGATGTCATTAACATAATCTTCTAAGGTTTTATTAATGTAATCATGGAAGATAAGAGTCATAGCACACTAATAGGTTGCGCCTGCATTTTTCAATCCAAAAGACATTATAACCCAACAAACCGTACCCCAAGAAGTGGTGAAAGTAGTTTTGTATTGATCTTGAGGATTAATGAAAATTTGATTATATCTCGAGAAACCATCCATGAAGGATAATAAAGCATGACCTGCTATAGAATCCACTATCATATCGCTATTCAGGAGGGGATAGTCATCTTTTAAAGAGGCTTTGTTTAAATCACAAAAAATTGTACACATCTTAATCTTATTATCAAACTTAGCCACAACCACAATGTTTGAAATACATGGGTAATAATCAATAGGATGAATGAATCCGACATCCAGCAAATTTTGAATCTCAACTTTAACAAGTAATGCCATTTTAGGGTGCATATTTTAAATCTTTTGCTTCACAGGTTTCACATCAGGAATTAGGATAATGTTATGAGTGACAATCTTAGGATCTATGTCAGGCATATCAAAATACATCGAAGCAAATATCTCAGGGAATTCATGTAATAACTTGACAAATTGTTTTTTCTCTTTTTCATCAAGACATTTCCCTATCTTAATGATTTTATCTTCAACACAAGGATCCATCTTGATATCAACAATGTCCCTTATTAGGAGATTTCTTTGTTGAGGAGCATCTTTTAACTGAGGAAATTCTATAACTATCTCATTGTTATTTCTTTCTTTCCCAAAGTAATCTTCCACATTTAGGCAATAAGGAAAACCACGATTATGGTGATAACAAGGAAGGTTGTCATAAGATCCTAAGAATTCGGCTAAGGAATCATTAGTAGGAAAAACATCCAGAGTAAGGACACTAGAAGAGTCATGGTCAATATACTCTGGATATTTCATTGAGAGAGAAGCATAAATGACATTAATACTAATAGATGGTCTCTTAGAGGCTTTAGTATTTTTTAAAGGATCATATTCAAGCCCAAATGTCATATCACAAAAATTATTTTCCAAGGGAAACTTGATCCCTTGTTCTTGAGCACCACATCCATTACCATTATATCTGCACCTAGCTGGGATGTGAAAACCCCGACCATAAAGGTTAGCCATTTCTAAGAGAGAATGAGAGTTTTCATAAAGTGAAGGGTCAAAGTCCTCTAGGTCATATACTAAGGGAGATGAAGTCTAGGAAGCCACCAAAAAGTTATTACTCAATGGCATAGATAGAGTGGCTTTCTTTTTAGGTTCTTCTTCTTCTTTCTTCTTTTCAACCTTAGTTTCTCTAGGGGGGATTTTATATTCCCCTACAAAAGTAGGATTAAAATCAAGAGATCCCTAGTCATCTTTTGCAAGAATCTTTTCAGGAGAGAAGGTTTCCTTATTAGTGCAGTTAGGCTGAGAAGACTCTTCCTCAAGAACTTTAGGTCCACTTGAGGAAGTATTGGGAAGTGATTTGGAAGTAGGATATGGGTTTGGTGAAATGGTCACACTAGTGGGAGTATAAGCTTTATAGGAATCATCTAAGATAGTTGGAGAAGAACTAGTTGAAGAGGATTTGGAAGCTGATGTCTGCAAACAAGCCTGGCAATTTGTGTCACCTAGCAAGGTATATGTTTTACTTTTGTAAATGAACTTAACTTGTCTATGTAATGCAAAGGGGACTACTTGCATTCTATGAATCCAAGGTCTCCCTAATAAGAAATTCTATGTCAATTCTCTAGACATTACACGAATAGGTGTGGGTAAAGTAACAAGACCTACCTTAATAGGAAATGTGATGATACCTAATGAAGATTTAGAAACATTATCAAATCTTCATATAGTGAGAGAATCAAGCTTAATAATATATGTATCAACATTGATCTTATGAAACAAGTTAATGCTACAAACATTAAGGCTAGAACCATTGTCCACTAGTGTTCATCTTATTGCACTATAATTTATAATAACCACAATCATTAAAGGATCATATTGATGTTGAATTTAACTAAAGGGTAGCTCATCTTGTGTAAACACAATTTGGGCCTTAGGAGTTGTGATAGAATTAATCAAGGAGGCCATATTATTGGATGTCACTGCGGATGGGACATTCAATATTTTCAAGGCATCCCGCAACAATCCATGATGAGTTGAGGAAGTTTGAATCAAATCCAAAAGGGATATCTTGGTAGGAGTATCTTTAAGATGTTCAACAAGATCATATTCCTTACCAAGAGTTTGTGAAATGTGAGGTGCTTAGGGAAGGATAGGTTGAGGATCAGGAAGAGAAGTTGGGATAACCAGAGGAGGAATAGGTTGCCTATTGTTTTTTAGCATAGCTATAAGGACTTTTAGCGGGATTTCTTCCTTGCACAATAAGGAATAGCTAGTTTTTTAGCATAGCTATAAGGACTTTTAGAGGGATTTCTTCCTTGCACAATAATGATAGGTTTGTTTGGAGTGCTAAAGGAATCATGACTATATACACCTTGAACTATTAAAAGGGGTTGATTAGAAAGAGGTGAGGTTGGAGAAGGATAAGGACCTTGGACTACAAAAAGAGGTTTACTATGCTCATTCACATTGATAATATTGATTAACCTTTTAGATGTATTGTTTTTATTTGAAGGCTCAGGCAAAGAGATAAAATCATCAAGGGCATCTTCCAATAAAGCATGATCATAATGATTGAAAGGTTTATCTTTGGACTCAAAAGGAGAAATAACCTCATAAAAGGAATTATTATGGTCAACCATGTTATAAGATTTAGTGGAGTTGATAGGAATGTACCCATGGGAAGAGCTATTCAACTTATCTTTCTCATCACCATGAAATGGCATAATAACCAGGTTGATTAGTGTTTGGTAAAATGAGAGTTTAGAAGGCTTAGGGCTCAAAAATTCTTCTATAACTTCATCTAATTCATACTTACTAATATAATAGTCAACATAATTGCATACATCATCAAAATTGTGAACATCTTGCAAATAAAAATATGACATTTTGAAATGAAATTGAATGAAATTTGAATACACAATGCAGGGAAAAAAAAAGGAATCTCTCCCCTTTTATTTTTTTTATGTTTTGAAAGCAAATGAAATACACTAGATATAGATCTAACAATGAAATACAATAAAATTGGAATTGGGTTCACATCAGGTTTACAAAAGATGTGTAGGGGAAAAAGTGAGACTAAGTATGGAAACCCTAATCCCACTCTCATACACACTCATGAAATACGAAAGAGCTTAGGGAGGTAACACACTTCCGCTAATTCTTGTGAGGAAGAGAGATCCAAGGATTACCTCTTGGGGTTTCTATTCCCTTGCTGCAAAAATGAGAGAGAGGAAAGATCCAAAATGTAACCTAACCTAAAGTGCAAGTAAGCAAGCAAACCCTAATCTCAAAATTTAGAACATAAAACAACTGATAAACTGCTGAAAAGTATAGATTAGGAGGCAAAATCAGAGGTGAACCTATGTCTATAATCTGATCCAAAATGTTCAGGACCAGGGTGCCATGCCACTATTCAGATTCTGCAAGTTTGAAGCTCCAACTGAGGGGCTAGATTCTGAGATCTGCAAAGTGTTGCACTATCGAATCCTATTGAAAATAGGAAGAACCATGGTGCCACACCCCTGTTTTAGATAGGAACAAGGCTCCATGCCACTATCCAAGGGTTTTCTAATGCAATTGGCACTCTGAAATAGACTTTGTGTGCTCTGTTCGTCCTGAAACTTCCAACGATGCTCGGATCTGAACTTGTACCTGTAGTTGAAAAATAGGGTTTCGGGTGGATATATAAGGTTTTGCCTTAGTTAAACCCCTCTTTTGGTGATTTAAACCTCAACAAGTAGATGATAATGTACTAAAAATGTGTGTGATAGAACCTTATGCATGTGCAAGATCCTAAAATGAAAGTAAACAATCTAGAGTAGCCCTAAAGAGTAAACCCTAATTGCTTATAATTGACAAAGTAAATTCTCTAAATCCATGATGCAAAGTGATCTAAATCATGAATATAAATCAAAATGAATCTCATACAAAGATATGAAAATAACATAAAACCATTACCAACCCCAAGGAAGAGGTACAAGCCAATTTTCAATTGGTGATCTCCTATTATTCTCAGATATCTTCAAAAGCCCCCAATTGATGAAATGATCGTTGATGAATGTTTGATTGATTAATGTTGAATGTTGTTGGAAAATTTAAAGATCCACTCTTTCATTGCATATAAGGCTCTTTATGCTCTAAAAACCTACTCTTGGATTCTTAGAAAAGGACCCCTTCAAATGAAGAAAGAGAGCTCTTAAGTATGAAACCCTAGATCATAATTTCATGTTTAGACTAACCTAGGATTTGAATTTCCCACCAATATTTTAGGGTTAAGCATTATTATATAATAGGATTATGCTCGTAAAATTTTGGGAAAAAAACTGAGGATCATGTTCACTTTGAACATGGTCCGACCAACTTCTCACCAAATTTTTGGGGCCGTTAGATATGATGATATTAGAGCTAATCCCAAAGTTACAACTAATTCCAAAGTGTTTTGATATGCGAAATTGGGACTTAAAGGTCACAATAGTACATAATTAAGGTTAATGATTGTATGTGTGAAAAAGTGAACTTGTAGCTGCAAGCACAACACTTCAATTAAGTCATTATATGCATGGTTAGTAGTCAATAATCAATAAGAAATAAACCATAGCAAAGCGACTAATTGCCTTCTAAAAGATGCGAGTATAAGATTGCTCTTAGTTTTTTATAAGAAATACCAGTGACTAGACTACACCAAGACAAAGGATTTAATCTATATGATATTAAGCTATATGGACGCAAGATAAATGAATAATTCAAGCAAATAATAACCAATTCAAGAAACAATAGATGCAAGCAATAATGAATGTAAAATGGATGCAAGTAATCTAAAAAAAGCACAATGATTTCAATGACTCCAGAGCGAAATTAGCATGAAAATAATTGCCAAGCATGTTCTCAAAAATCTCTGGGGTGAATTGGAATGAGAGCTGAAGACTGAATTTATAGAGAATCACAAAAGACTCAATTTAGGATTAATTGAAAATAATTGAGAAATCAGGTTGAGTTAACCTTGAGATAGATTCCAATTATAGTTTAATTGAAATGCATTCAAATTAGAAGTCCAAGTTGCATTGGAAAATAATAATAAATTAATTCCATGCACATCTGATCAAAATAGATAATTCCATGCACATATTTGATTCATAGAGAAAAAGGTCTTTTCAATGCAACTGAACTTCTTTTTCTGAAAAGCTTTGAGTTCCAATTTTAGAGAATAATTCCATAATTCAATTAATTGCTTTTCTGATTTCAAGTTCTAAATTTAGCAAAAGAAATAATATCTCAAGTTTGATTTCTCTCTTAATTCAATTCTTTTTTTGATTTTTTTGTTTTGTTTTAATTCAACTCTTTGTAATAAGTTAATTCATCTTTTGTAATAAATTAATCCTTTTTGCATGATTGAATGGCAAATTTATTAATTTCATTAAATATGCAAGGATATTTAATAAATTAAAATGGGATAATTGATCAAAATGATATTCTTGGAAATGATTCAATTAATTAAATAAATATTTAATTAATGTTGAGTAGTTGATTTGCCATGCGATTTTTGATAATTAAAGAATTAATAATGTGCTCAAGATTGATTTAATTGCCTTTGGTTAGGACCTTGGTGATGTTGTCGAGATTAGGGGCCCATGGTTTAGATGACCAATTTTAGGGTATTACATTTGCCCCTCTTTGAATTAAATGTGCGAGCAGCGCTTTGATTCGAGGAATGTGTGATGTCTAGGAGATGCCAGTTCTGAACTTGATTGATCACAAACTAGATAAAAAAGCAAGGTGTTTATCTTGATTCCAAGTGACAAAGCTAAATGAGGTCTGATTAAAGCGATACTGATCCCAGACTTGATTGAACTGAGGAATGATAGAAAGCAAAGATACCGAACTTGAACTTGATTGATCAAGAAGCGGATCTTACTGATATAGAACTTGATTGATCTTAGATATAGTGAGTGATGATAAGAATCGATCTTGAACTTGATTGATCAAGACATGATGAGTGAAGAATAAACTGTTCAGCTTGATCAAGAAACGAATACTGAACACCTGCTTAGATTTAGTGTGATCAAAGAAACTCTTTAAACTTTTGATTGAGTTTAAATGAATAATCAGTTTGATTTGAAGCGATGAAACTGATTAATGTTAAGAGATTAATTAAGATGAAAGACAAATATCAGCTTGATTTGAAGCGATGAAACTGATATGCCCCTTAGCGATTTATTGATTCCGATGATCGAGAGATCTCAACTTGATGTGAAGCGATGAAGCTGAGATGCCCCTTAGCAATAAGGATTGATTTTCTTTAATTGAAAAGATTTTTCTCGACTTTTGAAAAAAATTCTCGACTTGTGAGATGTGAAGTCATAAGGTTGTGAGTATGCCCCCTCAGGAGCGAAATCGAAAGATAGCGAGGGATTGATTATAGGCAATTGTATGACAAAAAATAACTTATTTGAGCACAAATTGATCATGAGGATTTTTTTCAAAATTTCGGTGATGATTGATAAGAAATTGAGCATAGAGTTGATTGTAATGTTGAGCGTAGAATGAAATTGAATTAAGACTCAGTGTTTGAAATTGAGCACAATTTGAAGAAAGAATGAGCATTTGATGAAAAAAAAAGTGCTAAGTGGTCAAAATTTTGAAATTGACTAGTAAAATGATCTCGAATTTCAATTTCGATCCCGAAAATGGAATCAGAGTAGGCATATTAGCTAAGGGTACAATTTTCATGACCATCGGAGCAAGTTGAAAAATTAGGTTTTAGGCTATACATAGGACGAAAGTGTCATTTTCAATTCATTTTAACCCTCCAAGTTTGAAAATTCAAAAAGCCTTCTGTGAAGAAAAATGGTGGTCCCTACTCGTTAGCATCGATTTGAGCGCCAGAGACATCACAATCGACCTCAAAACTATGAGCCAGTGGTAAGTGATCGATCTTTAGCCTCCTCATGTTTCCAATTTTGAATTTTTTTGTTTATTTTTCACGTTTTTCATGGGTTTTGGGTCGAGTGTCATGGTTTATCATGCAAGACAGGATCCTGTCTTGTACGAGAAACTGGCAATTTTTCTTTTATCGTTTAAGACCATTAGATTTGTCGTATGGGAGTAACCCTTGTGTCATACGATAGGTCAGTTAGGAGACCATTTTGGTCATGCGGGGTCCCATAAAGTGTCATTTCAGGTTGTTTTCTCATACAAGAGCCATTCCTGACTCGTAAGAGATTCTGTTTAACCGTGTTTTGTCATTCGAAAAACAGTGACAATTTTTGAAGGTGTAAACATGAAATTTTGCTTTTGCATTCGACTTAGTTGGATTTGCATGATGTTTAACTTCTCTTGTAGGCTCATGTGGAATGTTTTTTGATGATCATTGTTGGGTTTTGGTGCAGGTGTGCTTACCTCCTATGCTCTTCAGATGTGTATATCCTCCCACTATGGCTTTGGTTCATGATTTATCTGAGGTCGAGCAGGCTCATATTGATATGTGTGGCTTTACTCACCTGATATCCATGTGAACCACGGGATGCTGACAACATTGGTAGAGCGATTTCATTCAGAGCATAATATCTTTCATTTGCTAGTTGGGGAGTTGACTATCACTCCCGAGGACGTGTACAGGATCCTTCGTATCCCTTTTGCTAGGGATAAGGTGGATTATGATACTGCATTGTTACCTAGACTACAGGCTCTTAGGAACGTATTCAAGGATCCTGATATCTTGACTCATTCTATGAGTTGGGATATATTGATGGGTAGGTATAGTGAGGAGTATCCGTTGGCATGTGTCCTAGCAGGTTTCATTGGTTGCTTCTTGATGCCAGACAGAGGGCAACAGGGTTTTCAGAGCGGATGGGGCCGTATGCTGGAGAGGTTGATAGAGACCCCTCAGAGACTTGGCTAGGGCTCTTGCTTATTGGCTCACATGTATTGAGAGATGCATGAGATTGTCTACAGAGATGGGTAGAGCATGGCTGCAGGGGTTTACATTTTACAAGTGTGGGCCTGGGAGCACCTTCCTGTTTGTCGGTCGATAGTTGATGATAACAGAGAGCCCGGGTAGCCTATTATCTACAGGTATGCTAGATATATTATGCAACCCCATCTAGGCAAGATAGACTTCTGGCGATGACAACTCAATAATCTGATAGCTGTTATATGGAGACCATACAGGGGGTTGGAGTCATGGGATGACCGGCGGGCAATGCGAAGAGATCTTTTTGTTACACGCCCACTGATTGGGAGATCATAGACTGTTGTGGAGCGATTCATCATTTCACGAGTGATGAGGCAGTACGGTCGACCTCAGGGTATCTCTCAGGAGTATACAACATATGCTTGATATGCTGATGAGGAGAGACATGGATGGTCACCTAGGCTATCCTATGCTTTAGCAATGCAGGAGCTGACAGGTTTACACTGGCTGAGGTGGGATTACCTGGAGGATATAGCAGATGCAGGGGTATTGCCCCAGTATAGGGATTACTTCCAGCAGCATCCATTCCCTCGATTTATGGATCCTTGAGAGCACGCTCCTCACATTGAGGATGTGGAGGATGATGCCCCTGCACCAGCATAGGAACAGGCACAGAGATAGGGCCATAGGTAGGGACAGGGCTAGAGACTAGATGCTCCATGATAGACTAGTGGTGATCTTGGTGCTAGTAGCAGTGGAGTGTGAGCTAATGTTGGACAATAGAGGGGTGAGGGTGGATCCCTTGGGAGAGTAGGCGTGAGGTTGGGTAGTGGAGAGGAGGAGCGAGCAGCTCCGAGGTAGGTCCAGCAGCAATGGGATGAGCAGGGTGGAGTCACAGGTGGAGATGGTGGTGGAGATGGTGGTAGAGAGCCTGCGAGAGAGCGGGGGGCTGACATGGGTTGGTCGATGAGAGCACGCCTTGCAGAGCTGTAGTCATAGTTGACAGTGGCTCAGACTTAGCTAGCGGAGCGAGACCGACAGCTAGTCAAGGTTAGGGCAGAGCGTGATTGCCAGATCACAGCATTGAGAGCCGAGGCAAGAGCAGAGATAAAGTCTCTTCGATAAGAGGTGCTGCTCTAGAGTAGTAGGGCTGCATATTATGTGGCGGCATATAGTGTCATAGTTCCTGTTGCACATCAAGTGCAACCCTATTCATAGTATATGGCTAGATTAGAGGGAGCATGAGCACTACGCTAGGATCTCGAGCATCAGGCTCCTCCTCCTCCACCAGGCGATGAGGGAGAGGGTGCCAACTAGATGATTCTTTTTGTAGCTAGGATATTTTTTGTAGACACACCTATTTTTGTGTAGCCGATACGATTCTTGCTCCGATGAGAGTTTTTACATGTCATTGAACATCCTTTTGTACTCTTAGACTTGAGATGATATATATATGAGATCCGATTTGACTTCATTATGCTTGTGTCAATTCGATTATGAGATGTTTCTATATGCTTTATTCTACATGTATGTATTTCTTTTAGCATGAATGTATGTATTGCAAATGATAATGAATGTCTATGTTTTTGTTTCTTTTCATATGCAAATAAATGAATAAAAATGAGTAGTGCAATTTTTTATTTTTTATTTTTATTTCTATGCAATAAGATGAATGAAAATGATTAATAATAAAATGAATGAATGAATCTACATGAAATGTTATGTATGTAGCTAAACATCTCAAAACACAAGTATTCGATCGAAGAAATGGTGAAGAGGAGACGACTTAGTGAAGAAATGGTGAAGCTTCCAGCTCTCATTCATAAGGTAAGGAGATTATTACTATACTGAAATCACTCTAGATTCACAAAAATGCAGAATGAAATGCAAAATGATGTGCAAAATGGAACCTAAACCTAGTCACTGGATTTAAAATACTTAAGATTCATCACTGAGCATAACGAACACAACAGGCAGGTTAGAGTTCCTTTCTTTTTCAATGTGCAATATTAGTTATCTTGTCCGCAATGACCCCTTTTTTTTGGTTCATATCCTTGGACAAATTTCGCAGGGACCTAAATTGTATCATAAAGAAATTCCCTCAAAACAGACAAAGAAATGACATGGACCTCCCTGTAGCATACAAACAAGCAAAGTCGAGGTATGTGAGGTGATTTCACCTTAATGTGAAGGCTCTAATCACAGACACCCAACTAATTTATATGTTTCCAGATCATCAAGATCATTCCTACAAGAAGAAAACAAAGAAAATATTATGCCCCCAATCCTTGCTTCTCTTAGTCACAATAGACTTCCTCGAGTTACTCAGAGGGACAATAATCGAAAATCAATATAAAAGACAACATACAAAGAAAATTTTCATTCATAGCCCAAACTGTTTAGTAATTGTTTTCTGTTATGTTGTTTTGCTTGTGAGCTTAGTGATAAAAACTCTGTAGTAGTCAGGAGACAGGTAACTAACTTGGAGTGGATGACCAGGTTTCACTGACGGAATAATGACTTGGTTGACACTGCTTAGGATATGTAATATGCTCTGTCGAGTAACCTAAGACTAGGACGTTGATCAGTTTCAAGTCATGATGGTTCCAACCAACCAGGATGTCACAAAAGTGACTGAAAATATGTACAAGCGAAAGCAAAAGGTACTTAAAAGTAGGAAATGCCAACGTTGCGTTGATAGATGAAGCATTTGAGTACAAGAGGCACCTGTTTGCCAGGTTTTCACCTGTTTGGTGGAGATTCAAATTTTTTTTACCAAGGTGCCTGTTTGCCAGGTTTTCACCAGAGCAATTTCTCTTTTTTACATGTTTTTTTCTTTTCTATTTTTTTTTTTGGGGGATTTCTTCAAGACTTTTTCTAATTTTTAGGATTTTTTTAAGGACTTTTTCCAACTGTACATGTTTGCTGGAGCAGAGAGTGCTAAGCAAAGAATTTCTTCACGTGGATGGTGTTAATCGGTTCACGGAGTTGTTCTCCTTCCAAGTTTGAGAGTTGATAGGCACCAGAGCCGAATACTGCAGTAACAATGTAGGGACCTAGCCAGTTGGGTTCAAACTTCCCTTCGTTGTTGCGAAACTGTTGATTTTTTGGATTTTCTCTCAGAACTAGGTCACCAACTTGAAATTCTCTTTGTCAAACTTTCTTGTTATACCCTCTGGACATTCTCTTCTGATACACTCTGAGATGATCAAACGCCACTTGCCGACGCTCATCCAGCAATTCGAGTTCTTGCAATCTAGATATTCTACGATCTTCATCAGTAACAAGTCCTTGCAACAAAACTCTTAGAGATGGTATTTCTACTTCAATAGGTAATACTTCTTCAGACCCATACACCAAAGAAGAAGGTGTAGCCCCAGTAGGTGTTCTGATACTGGTTCTGTAAGCCCATAGTGCAGGATTGAGTTGCAGATGCCAATCCTTCCCAAACTTGTTCACTGTTCTATGCAAGATAGTTAGTAGGTTTTTGTTAGATGCCTCAGCTTGTCCATTACCTTGAGGGTAATATACTGATGACCAGTGTTGCTTTATTTTGAATTTCTCACAAAGCTCGTCCAGATCTTTATTTTTGAATTGTCCTCCATTATCAGTGACAATGGACGAAGGTATCCCATGCCTACAAATTATATAATTTAGGATGAATAAGGCAACTTGTTTACTAGTTGCCTTGGTGAGCAGAACTGCCTCTACCCACTTGGTGAAATACTCAGTGGCAGTTATGATGAATTTATGTCCATTGGATGAAGCTGGATATATCTGACCAATGAGATCAAAGGCCCATTGCTGAAAAGGCCAGTGTGTTATAAATGATATGAGGTTCCTTGCCGGGGCATGTATGAGATTTCCATGAAGCTGACATTTCTCACAAGTCTTAGAAAATTTTATGGCATCTTTTTCCATATCTGGCCAGTAGTAGCCAACCCATAATAGTTTCTGAGCTAAAGTAAAACCATTCGAATGAGATCCACAAATACCTTCATGGACTTTCGATAATGAAAGTTTAGATTCTTCAGTTTCCAAACATCTAAGAAAAGTACCATCCAAACCTCATCTAAATAAATCATTAGCTATGATAACATACTGTGAAGTATTTCGAGTTAGGTTTCTTTTCTCATTACAAGTAAGGTTTTCAAGGATAATTTGGTCACATAGATAGGAATAGATGTGGCTGTATTGGGATGAGTCATGTCCAATAATAGAACAGACTATTTGGGTCTCAGGAGAATCATAAGCAGGGTAATATAATTCTTCCACCAGGAAATCAATGTGAAAATTGGACTCCTATAGCTCAGGTATAGATGCCAAGGTAGCCATAGCATCTGCTACTCTATTCACTGATCTAGGAATTTGTTGGAATGATACAAAAGTGAAGTACTTCTTGAGATCATCTACCATCCTCTTGTAAGGGATCAATTTCTCATCTCGAGTCTGATATGTATCATTGATTTGATTGATGACCAGCTGAGAATCTCCATAAATATGTAATTCATCAACCTTCCATTCAATGGCTAGTTTTATTCCATTCACCAAAGCTTCATATTCTGCAATGTTGTTTGTGCAAGGGAATAGAATCTTATAAGACTTTGGAATTGAGTACTTCTGAGGAGTAATGAATAGTATGCCAACACCTGAACCATTTTGAGTAAAGGAACCATCAAAGAACATCTTCCAAGGTTGTTGAGTAAGATGCATTATTGATTCATCTAGGAACTCAATGTGTAGTGGTTGAGTATCCTCAAGTGGAGCTTCAGCAAGTTGATCAGCAATTACCTGTCCTTTTATGGCTTTGCATTCCACATATTCAATGTCAAACTCTGTAAGGATCATTACCCACTTTGCCAATCATCCGGTGAGTGTTGCTTTATTAAGAAGATACTTGAGTGGATCAATTTTGGCCACCAACTTGACTGAATGTGTGAGCATATAGTGCCTCAATTTCTATGATGCAAAGACTAATGCCAAGCATGCTTTTTCTATTATACTGTAGCTCATTTCATAAGACACCAATGTCCTGCTGATGTAATAAATAGCTCTTTCCTTTTTGTTGTCATCCTGTTGTGCCAGAAGTGCCCCCAGTGATGAATCAATTGCTGATATATAAAAGATTAGTGGCTCACCCTGAATAGGTGGCATCAATATCGGTGGATTAGGTAGGTACTCTTTTATCTACTGAAGATGTTGTTCACACTGCTGATCCTAGTTGTATATTATTCCTTTTCTCAATACTTTTGTAAAAGGTTGAGCCTTGTCTACTAGTTGAGAAATGAATCTTCTAATGGATTGGAGACGTCCTTGTAGACTTCTCATTTGACTAATGTTCTTTGGAGGTGGCATTTCCATTATAGCTTGGACCTTCTCAGGATCAACCTCGATGCCCTTCTTTGAAATGATGTAGCCAAGTAGTTTACCAAATGTCACTCCGAATGCACACTTCTTTGGATTTAATCAGAGCTTGAACTTTTCCATTCTGTCAAGTATAAGACCTAACTCTTGAATATGCGTTGATCTTTTCATAGTCTTCACTAAGGTGTCATCAACATAATCTTCCATATTCTTAAGCATCATGTCATGAAAGATAGTTGTAACTACTCTCTGATAGGTCGCTCCTACGTTCTTTAACCCAAATGGCATAATGTTCCCGCAAAAGGTTCCCCATGCACAGGTGAAAGCTATCTTTTCTTGATCTCCAGGAGTGATTTTAATCTGATTGTAGCAAAAAATCCATCCATTAGTGAGTACATCTCATACCCAGCTATCATGCCGACTATCATATCAATATTTGGCAATGCAAAGTCATCTTTTGGACAGGCTTTATTGAGATCTCTAAAATCTGTACAAACTCTGATAGATTTATTTGCCTTTGACACAGGTACTATGTTGGAAATCCATTCAACATAATCTATTGCTCTGATAAATCCAGCTTTGAGTAGTTTCTCTAGTTCAGCTTTGACCAATAGTGCGACATGCGGGTGCATCTTACGAAGTTTTTGTTTAACTAGTTTTACTCCTGGTGTGATTGAGAGATGGTGCATAATGAGATCAGGATCCAAGCCTGGCATATCAGAGTAAGTCCATGCAAAGTTTATTTTCTTTTCTAAGAATAGCTGAGTGAAGTCCTTCAATTCCTTTGCTGATAGTGATTGAGCTACATGAATAATTTGTGGTGTCACTTGATTCCCGATATTCACTGGCTAAGTTGGCTCGATCAATATGGAAGACCGCTCCTGAAAATGACTAGGCAGTATACCAAGTATCTCACCTTCAGGCACCTCAAAGAGGTTTTCACCTTTAGGTACGTCCTTTATTTTCTGTTTTTTAGATTTTGACATCGCCACAATATGGTTTTCGCCATCAGATCTTTTATTTTTATTTTTCTTGTTTTTGCGACTAAGATACTTGATATCCTCTTCAGTCATACTTTCACTCCAGTCACTAGTGGAAGAGTTCATATGTTCGACTGCATTGAGATAATAGGATAATGTATAGTCATAGGCAAAAGTAGGTATATCCATGGGTTGATTCTGTAAAGTACAGTCAATCAATTTGGGATGTATTAAGGACAAATTTTGGGTAGGTTCAAGAGCATTCACGGTATTGTTATCACAACTATGGATCGAAAAGTCAAGTTCCAGAATGATACCTTGCGTAAGTGTCTCGAGACTAGGAAGAGTCAGATCATGATTATTAAAGTTTACGTTAATATTTAATCAATCTAATCCAATAGACATACTTGTAACGTTGTTTACTACGCCAGACTAGATGTCATGTCGTGGTTTAACAACAATAAGACTAGTAGGCAACTTTTCATTGTGTTGTATCAGATGATTCAAAATTTGAGGATGAGTGGGTATCATCATAAACAGGACTGTCATCAAAGTCATTAGAATCATCAGAGTTATTGGATGAAGTTTCCAAGTCTCTTTAAGGTGATTTAGTAAGCATATGTATGGTATCAATACTAACATCTTTAATGCTACAAGTTCCTTCATATTGTAGTTCATTTGTCATTTGTATCTGACACACCTATTGACATGATCTCATTGTTTCTATGATTTTTTGTCATCTACTCCATTTAGCTTCTTCTAGACTGATAACTGGTTCTTATTCTGCAGCTTCTAACTCTTCTTGTGTAGTGCTATAACTGATTTGTTCTATTTCAAGATAAGGACACATAGATGAGAAGCTTTTTGGTATTGTTCCTTCTTTCAATGCTTGTTCATAATTTTCTTGCCTCTTTTGTCTAATTTCTTGTATTTCCCTCTCTAGTTTTATGCGCATCAGCTCTTGAGTATCATCTATGACACCACTAGATTCTTCTGGAGTTTCTATAGTGGATGTGTCTGAAAGATAGTCAGGACCCCATTCATACTCGTTTGAATCAGTCTTCGAATCATCTACTTGTTGCCTACCAATATATGTGACTAGAACTTTTAATGTTGCAAACAATTCTTTGATTCTTACAAATTCATCTCTTATATCCTCAGGAACCTCAACTTCTTGTATTATCGTAGCTGATACCGTCAAAGTTTGAGCACTGACTATTTCTTCTTTCTTGACCGTTGATTATTCTTTCTCTTTTCTACACTCTTCTTTTGTTTGTTTAGTGTCTGCTTCATGTAATGTTAAAGGCAATATCTTTTTCAAGCCTTTAGACTTAGAAACATGTTTTTGTTCTGATGTCTTTTTAGGATTGTATCCCAGTCCAGCCTTATCATGTGTGGATTTGGTTTGTAGCTGAATTGGTTCAGTAATACCTTCTTTTTGTTTGCCCAAAGGACCAGTACCTGAGTACCCCATGCACTGAATCATTTTGTAACCATGACCATATTGGTTTGAGGAAATCTCACAATGTCATACCTCCTCATTTGGACTATCTTCCTTAAAGAGCCAGTTAAGCATATCATCCTCTTCAATTTCATCAGCCAAGGAGGTAGAAGACTGTATAAAGAGACCATCATATATAGTATTCGGAGCTGAAGTTTGTGTTCTCATAGCCTCTGATGGCTTGCCCAACTGTTTTGGTGATGGAGGGAGAGAAACTAATGATAGTACTAGTTCTATCTTGTAGCCATCCATGCCGGTATCTGTAATCTTCAATCTCTTTTCTAAGTCTTTCATCAATGTTTCTGGATCTTCATTTGGAGAGGCTGCCCTATTATGAGGCACAAAAGTATCTGCACCTTTTGTCAATGCATTACAGATGACATTTGTATCAGTAGGAATATTGACTTCAGCTCCATTATAAGGAAACTTTAAGCATTGGTGATATGTTGATGGTACTGCCTTCATTTCATGAATCTATGGCCTGCCCAGTAATATATTGTATGACAATGGAATATCAAGAACCTGGAAAAGGACATCTCTCTCTACCAGTTCCACTCTGATTGGTAATGATACCAAACCTTTGGAGGTCCTCTCTTCTTCATCATAGGCTTTAGATGTTATTTTCTTGCCTTGATCAATGATATTTTCAGAGAATCCTAGTTGTGTAAGAAGATGATAAGTACAGATATTCAACCTCGCACCTCCATCTATCAAAACATGTTTAACTCTATGTTTGTGGATCATGGCTTCAATATGAAATGGCTAGTTATGTGGATGATTTAATGAATTGTCATCTTCCTCAGAGAAGGTCAAATAGTGAGGTGAAGTCAGATGACCCACCATAGACTGAAACCGATCAATTTCTAAATCTTTTGGAATGGTGGTAGTGAGCAATGCTTTGTCTAGGATTTCCTTGTGAGCAGATGAGAGCTGTAGCAATTCAAAAATTGAAATTTGAGCACTTGTCCTTTTCAACTGTTCAACCACGTTGTATCCAGAGGATGATGATGAGGTTAATCTTTTAAATTTGTCCAAGGTTTATTCCTTTTGTTTGTTTGGCAAGGCTGTTGGATTTGATGTTTCTTGAGCTGGTTTGGAAGAACTAGCTCCTTGGAGGGTAACTTTCTTTTGAGATCTGGTCAGAGCTTTTGCATATTGTGATTCATTTGGTTTATCTTGAACTATAATCACATTGCAATATTCTGAGTGTGAAGGCTCAATCATGTTGATAACGTTGTCCTGGCTGGCATAAGCATAATTTACCTTGGCAGCTCCTTTGGTCTTTGAGGAATCACCTTGTTCATAAGTAGGCAAAGGGTCTTTAAATGCTTTATGATCAGCATTGGTTGGATGATTCCCAACAACAACTTTACCAGTGTCTATGAGATCCTAAATCTCATGTTTTAGCTTCATGCAATTGTTTATGTTATGACCCTTATTCCGATGGAAGTCACAGTACTCATTTTCTCTCCACCATCTTGGTTTGACATCCGGATCATATGGTTTGGAGTTATCTGGCAGTGTTATCAAGTTGTTTGCCAACAAAGTTTTGAAAGCAGACTCATATGATTCTTCAAGAGGAGTAAAATCACGCTTAGGTTTGGAAAGCCAAGGCTTGTCTTTGAACCATTCCTTTGTTTTATTTGGTGAATTTTCTGTTGCAATCTCAGCGGCTTTAAGTGCTTGTGTACCACTAGCCAGGTTGAATATTGTGGATTTTGAGTTGGTTTTGATAGTGTCTACTACTCCATCATTAACAACATTATTGTTGTTGTCTTTGGCAAATTTCCAATACTTGTTCTTCTCTTTAGAGCTAGATCCTGTTTGTGTTTCTTTCCAAGGTGTGATATCCCCCTTCTTTATGAGCACATCTTCCATTCGAATGGCATTATCTACCATTTTGTTAAATGATGGGTGTACTTGCATTTGTATGCTATATTTTAGTTCGGGGACCAAGTTATTAACAAATATATCCATTTTCTCAGAGTCTGGAATAGGTCGTGGGTACCTAGAGAACATCCTTCTCCAGCATTGGAGAAAAGTACGAAGAGGTTCCCCCATTTTCTGTTGAGTATTACAAAGATCGATCATAGTCACAAGATATTGAATGTTGTATGAGTATTGTTGTAAAAATAGTTGGATTAGTTCTTCGAATGTTTTTATTCCTTTGGGTAGACTTGAGAACCATTCCATTGCTTGACCCCCTAAACTCCTTGGGAAGAGACACATGAGGTACATTTGATCATGCATGAATTCCATACAAGCAGCACTAAATTCCCTAACATGATCTTGAGAATCTGAGGTACCATCATATTTGTCAAATTTTGGGATTTCCACTCATGAAGGGAATGGAGGCATGTGTAATTTTTTGCCAAATGGAAAGGGACATATTGTTTCCAGAGAATATCATTTCGAGGACTTGTCCTTATTCTTCAGCTCTGTGAGCTCTGTCCACAAAGCTAGTAACTGTTTGTGTACCATGATTATAGGTGAGTCTTCCCTTTTAGTAACAAGTGTCTGAACATCATATCCAATAGGAAGTTTGGCACCTTGATTTGCTAGTTCTAAGAAATAGTCTTCGTTTTCCTGGGTCATGATAGTTTTCATCATTTTTCTAAAGTCTATCTTTTTGACAGTCAAGGATTTCTTTTTCTGGAGGTTCAGCAGCTTCATCAATCTCACTTGATGATGATAAGTCATTTTGATTTTCAGGAATATTATGGTCATTTTTGTTTCCATCATTGTATTCTGGCTCATGTATAGTGGGAGATTTCGATTCATCAAAAATCGGTCCACCTGATGATGATGGCATGTCAGTGAGGGGATCCTTCACGTAGAATGGATTATCTTGATAAGTGAAGGTTTGTTCTTTTCCTTTGGCTTGTTTCTTACGAGAACTCCTGGTTTGAATAGGCATTTTTATGGATTAGTGTGACCTAGAGTTGTTTTGTGATGCAGAGGTCAAGATCAATTTCAGAGCTAGTTGTTCTGTTTAGAGTATTGTTTGGGAGAAACAACTGAGATTTTTGTCTAATTTTAGGAACGATCTTTCTTGTCTAAGATGTTATTCAAGTTCATTCTAAGCATAGTGTAAGATGCAGTCTGATTTAAGGAGTGATCTATCCTGTATAAGATGTTATCTAAGTGACTAAAATTTGAGAGGTAGTTGATTGAACTAGCTAAGAGGTGATCGACCAAATCGTGCAACGCAAATGGCAGAGGTACACTATCTTGATCTGTTTATGCTCAGGAAAATGATAACCAGTATTATGTTCGCTGTAAGTTGTTTTTAGGCAAGTTTGATTGTTCTGTTCTGACAAAACCAAAGACTCGTACGACAAGAATTTCCTGAACTGGAAGACAATTTAGCAGCTACAGGATGACAATAGTTCTATTTCGTATGAGTTGCTGCCTCGTACCGTATGACAAATGGGCATGTGCAGGACAACAAAAGACTCAGAGCAGTTATGTTTCGTACGACACAGGATACAGAGTCAGATGACAGAATAAAATGACTCATAAGACATAGAATTGGGTCTAGGATGACAAACCAGAAGACTCGCACGACACAGGATGTGATATAGGATGATGAATTATTAGACTCATACGACTGTTCATAGGACAAAGCCTAGAAATTTTTGAGTTTTTTTTCGATTGCTGAGTATGACCAATTTTGAGATGGACTGAATTTTGACCAGGATAGATTATTTTCTGACACGGACAGAGTTTTGACTCAAGATGGACTAGTTTCTGACATGGACAGAGTTTCGACTCACTGAGTTGTTTCTGGTCTTCACTGATTTTTGGTATTTTAGTTTTTGTTTCAAGGATGAAAACACATAAAACAAGTAGTATATATAGTGACTCCAATCACAGCATGCAAACCCTAAGGAATTTGGTGAGGAAAGAAAACCTTTTCTTGTAGACTCAGGTACACACCCAATAGCTAATTAGAATATGACTGCTGAGTCTCATGCAATGGATTCTCAATGCCGTATTATCTGACTCCAAATGCTAATAGGGGCACGAAATGACAAGTATCTTGGGAGAGTTACTATCTCTCTTGCACAAAGATTATCCCCCTTTCGGAGATGAACCGGGTAGCTTCTAATTTTAAATTGGATTTAGTCAGGGATCCGTTCGACGTGTCGAGGTATAAAATCAATTAAGAGGTCTCCCATCCTTGAAAACCAAGGTTTAATATACCTGAAGGTACGGAGGAGAGCTATTCCTGAGCACTGTCGTTGACTTGATTTTCATCAAATCACATTTATTTTATAGTGGGTTGGAGTACTTGGCGTCTAGCCATTCCCACTTAGGTCATTCCCCTCACACCGGTTGTAATGACTTTAAGAGTTTTTCAACCCCTCGGGAGGGCAGGCCTACTAAAGATGTACAAATCTCAAACAAAGAAAAAGCTTCAAGGGTATGGATTTCTAATTATCTAGAAAAAGACAAGAGCATACTCTCCTACCTCTCAGAATCTTCTAAAAGCACAAAAGATAGATTTGTTCTTTAATCAGATAGCAAGTTAGGTTCCTAAAAATGAATTTAAAGAATACATGATGTTTAGTTGATTCTCCTTTAGGCAACCTACAAAGACAATGAATCAGTAGTCATATTGTCATTGTGCAACAAGCATATTCTTCGACAAGCATTCTGCAAAACTAGTTAGGCTGTGAAAAATTCTGAGATACACAGATAAACAGTCAGGGTCAGTCCTTAGAATAATCAATCAGAAATGAAAAAAATATGAAATTTGCCTCCTTTACTAGAAAATACAAAATCGTATGACAGATACTTGACCCGTATAAGACAGGATGCAGTATAGTATGAGACCAGATTGCTGATGATGTTTTCTCATACGACAGATAATTTATGCTCGTACAGTAGAGGATTTGCTCATACGACAGAGTGTCTACTCTTATGATAATGTGTTCATAATTCGTGCGACACCTACAGTTTGTCATTTCAGCTTGTAGGAATTATCGTACGAGATGTACGGATGAAAAACCAAAAAATATGAAACCTGGAAAATAACAAAAAATAAAGCAGTCAGTCTTGGAGGCCAAAAAAATGTAGTCTTTGGGCCCCACGATGGGCGCCAGAGATGTGTGTGTGAAAACATGAACCTGTAGCTACAAGCACAACACTTCAATTAAGTCATTATATGCATGGTTAGTAATCAATAATCAATAAGAAATAAACCATAGCAAAGCGACTAATTGCCATCTAAAAGATGCGAGTATAAGATTGCTCTCAGATTTTTATAAGCAATACTAGTGACTAGACTACACCATGATGAAGGATTTAATCTATATGATATTAAGCTATATGGATGGAAGATAAATGAATAATTCAAGCAAATAATAACCAATTCAAGCAACAATGGATGCAAGCAATAATGAATGTAAAATGGATGCAAGTAATCTAAAAAAAGAACAATGATTTCAATGACTCCAAAGCGAAATTAGCGTGATAATAATCTCCAAGCATGTTCTCAAAAATCTCTGGGGTGAATTGGAATGAGAGCTGAAGACTGAATTTATAGAGAATCACAAAAGGCTCAATTTAGGATTAATTGAAAATAACTGAGAAATCAGGTTGAGTTAACCTTGAGATAGATTCCAATTATAGTTTAATTGAAATGCATTCAAATTAGAAGTCCAAGTTGCATTGGAAAATAATAATAAATTAATTCCATGCACATTTGATAAAAATAGATAATTTCATGCACATATTTGATTCATAGAGAAAAAGGTCTTTTCAATGCAACTGAACTTCTTTTTTTTTAAAAGCTTTGGGTTCCAATTTTAGAGAATAATTCCATAATTCAATTAAATTGCTTTTCTGATTTCAAGTTCTAAATTTAGAAAAAGAAATAATATCTCAAGTTTGATTTCTCTCTTAATTCAATTCTTTTTTTGATTTTTTTTTTTTGTTTCAATTCAACTCTTTGTAATAAATTAATTCATCTTTTGTAATAAATTAATCCTTTTTGCATGATTGAATGGCAAATTTATTAATTTAATTAAATATGCAAGGATATTTAATAAATTAAAATGGGATAATTGATCAAAATGATATTCTTGGAAATGATTCAATTAATTAAATAAATATTTAATTAATGTTGAGTAGTTGATTTGCCATGTGATTTTTGATAATTAAAGAATTAATAATGTGCTCAGGATTGATTTAATTGTCTTTGGTTAGTACCTTGGTGATGTTGTCGAGATTAGGGGCCCATGGTTTAGATGACCAATTTTATGGTATTACAATGATTAAACGATTTATTGAAGAAATAAAATGAAAAGGGGCTTACTTAAGATAAAGGGCCTAACTTTATAATATGTGAAGTGATGAATTATGAATTTAGGTTTAATTAAATTGGTTAATTAAATGTTTAAAAGAGATTAGAAATGCAAGATGCAAAACACACTAAGGCGGGTGCTAAACCAAGTGTGAAATTGAACCACCCTAGAAAGGGTGTACAATTTACAACACTACACTAATCTCTTTACTATTGTTGCTTCAATATTTCATAATTAAATAAAAAATAGAGCTATAAAGTGGAAAATTGGATCCTAGTGACTCCCCACCTAGGAGAGAGAAAGGAACCTACAAGGATGATTTTCACTTAGGAGGAACTTTACATTCAAAAGAGGGGTTGAATCCGCTAGATCCAAATTTGAGGGAAACAAGGATGTGAATTCTGAGTGGATTGCAAGTGGTTGAAGTGTGATTTACTCTCTTTTGTAAATCAAAAAGTTGGCTTGTTGACTATGTGGAAAAGAGAGAAGAAACAAGTGAAATGAGGAGCTACCAGTTCGGGATTGTGTTGTAACTTTGAATTTGAGCTAATTAGACTGATGCGGATCTATCCTGCAAATTTGGAGAAAATTGGTCGGGACCATGGAGGGAATGTACATGGTCTGCCACAAAATCCGCAAAACAAAAAGGGTTCTTCCATTTCTGCAAATGAAGCCCAAACCTGCAATTACACCTGCACACCTGCAACCTACACACAAAAAAGAGAGGGAGAATGGTTGTGGATAGGGGTTTGCCTCAGTCAAATCCCAGTTGGGGAATAAACCTTTAAATAAAGTAATTACAAATGCTTGAATGCAAACAATGGAGATGTATACCTTGTAGATCTACAACTTGTTGATGATGGTTGCTTTGCTTCCTGAATGTAATCACAAATGTTGTATGAAATGACATGTAACATGAAAAAACCCTAACACACACACATGCTTGCAAATGAATGTTGTAATGTTTCTCCAATGGATGAATGAAGAAGACTTGAATGATTGATGATGACTTTGCAATCTTGTATCTTCTCCTTATGCTCTCTATTCATTCTCTCGTTGTTCATCTTTTTCCTAAATGAGGGTATTGAATTCCCTTTTATACATGCCTCAAGGATTAATTTTCAACCAACAAAGGGTGACAAAGAGGAATAACAAACCCCAAAGACAAGAAATGCATAGGAGATTGGGAAGACCGAACATAGGACCACCCAAGGGGTGAGGACAAGGGTACCACACCCTTGTCCTAGGGGGATAGGAGAAAGGGGCACCATGCCACTATACTGTCCTATTCTGGGGCCCAGACAGGGTCTAAAGAAGACACAAGACATGAAGGGGGAAGAGAGAAGGGTTGGAAATGCAGAAATAGGTCCCAATTAGGGGAGGAGATGTCATCGCCAAGGTGAAGACCCCAAATGTGGTAAAAATTATAGGGGTCACAATTTTATGACACTACATTTTGCCCCCACTTTAGCAGGAGTATGACTTACACCACTAGCGCCACTAAAGTAGAAGAAAGAGAGAGATGAAGATGAGAGATGCGGAGAAAAACCACAAGGAGTATAAGACACCACTAATATTGAGGAGCAAAAAGACCCCAATCTTAGGGTCTTAACACATGCCAACATATGCAAGAGAACACAAAACAAAAAGGCACCAGACACACAAAACAAAGACAAATTGTAAAAAGACACACGACAAGAACAAGACACAAGACGACAAACCAACTAGTTGAAGAGATCTCGAGCTCAGATGTTTCAACAATTAATCAGAACATAATGACCAATGCCATCACATAAACATGAGCAATCACATAAAAGAGAAAATCTGAGATCATCCATGAACTATCAATATTAAAACTATGAGTTCATGAGATGAAGAAGAGAGAACATGAATACACACTTTGGTGATCCATGAGAATAAAAGTAAAGATGAAAGAAACCATGTTTAGGCCCCAAAGGGATGGTTGTATTTATCATAGATGTACATTGCCAAGTGTAAAAGAGGTCATAATCAAGGATTAACACTTCTTGTGTAAGAGAGAATCCTTAACTCAATAACCAACAATTTTGCACAAGGAATGACATCAGGTAATAGAAGTCACACCATCCACTTAATAGGGATAAGTGGATCCCTAGAAAAAGAGAGAGAGAAGGATCATTTCCCCTAAAGCTAATGGGACAATGAGAAGAGCTTAAACAATCTACTCGAGAGAGATTATGTTAGACAGTTCAAGCAATCGAAAGACAACTGAGAGGGGGGGGTGAATCAATTGTCATAGATTACTGAAAACTTAAGCAATTAAAACTTTAATACCAAAACCCAAAACATTAATACCCGAATGCTTAAACCAAATACAGGAATGGCAGTTAAACCAATTAAGCACAAATAGTAATCACAGAATAAATACCATCCACATGACACCAAGATTTATATGTGGAAAACTCGGTAAAGGGAAAAACTACAGTGGGAAGCCTACCCACAGTCAGATAATACTTTTGTAGTAAGTATGTGAATTATAATTGAGGGGCCTACACTTGCAGGAAGGGAAACAACATAGAGCACACTGCTCATCACAAAAGGAGCCTCATTGACTACATAGAAATCCAAACTACAATCTGGAGAAGTGTTGAACTACAAAGATAGCATCTCCTATGCCTGAGTACAATTCAGCTTAAGCTCAATATCAGAGGACTAAATCCTCTTACATAAACCCAATTCGATCTTCAATGATCAACCAAATCCTCTTCTTGAATGACACTACATTGTTCGCACATTACATATCCTATATCTGATCTGCAATGAGATCTTACATCTATATATACAAACCCTCGACCATAAGCAATCAGGCCGGCCATGAGATAATAAACCAATTACATATTTACAATACATATCGTCCTTAGACCAAAAATATAATATCCAACACATAAGACATCCCGGAAACACATCAAGAGGTCCAATCCACACATTACATCAAGTCGGTCCATAACCTAGATCAACTGAGACCCAATATAGGTCCATACGTTAAATAAATGATCTCTATCCACCAAGTCTCGAACATGATCACCATCAACATGCTGAAACTCCACCAGAAGCTTCACCAACACCACTTGTGCATATCATCAAGATCTTCATCAAAAGCTCTATCAGTGAAACCCTCGCTAGAACCACAAGCCAAGCTTCCAAGAAAACAGGATAGCATCTGATCACTAGACCAAAACCAATGTACTGAATATGAAAATGAGTATCATGAACAAGCTAATTCCATAACCAAACTATACTGGAGCCTACTGGATCATGTTGGATCTAAACCAACCAGAAACTACTCAACCTACTGGGACCAGAAGGGTGTCGGTAAAGCATCCAAACAGCTAGTGTTGACATCAATGACAAAACATCAATGCAACACATAATCAATTCCACCAAATGGCCAACAATCTCCCCCTTTGGAATTGATGGCAACACTAGATGTGAAAAACATCTAAGTACCAAGAAATGCCAAACAAATCTCTCCCAATGGAAGACAAACAACAATCTACCACTCAAAGATATAGCAATGAAGTTCTGAAATAAAGACCAAATTACCCCAATGAATGATATCTCTGTAAATCTCTGAATTATACATATATCTCTCCCCTAATGTATACAAATCCTTAAGTTTTTATTTTTCACATCAATATCTCTCCCCCTTTGACATGAATGCCAAAAATCTGATATAAATATCAAAGCAAAAACATAAACCACTAAAATACAAGGCTGACTAATCCCCCTGAGTAGTAGCATCCCCACATTAGTGCCAGAATGAAAAATATATCTGATAATGCATATCGACTTGATGCCAAACTGCATCAATCAATTCTTCACCAGAGGGGTAGAAACTCCCAATATGTCTCTAAAGTACTCAAATGATTCCTTAGGCAAAGGTGTAGTGAAGATATCTGCAATTTTAGGCAAAGGTTTAGTGAAGATATCTGCAATCTGCTCTTTAGTGTTTACATAAACCAATCTAACTTCATTTTCTTCCACCTTTTCCTTCAAAACATTATACTTGATAGATATGTGCTTTGTCTTAGAATGAAATACCGGATTCTTTGATATATCAATAGTAACAGAGTTATCACAGTGAATAACTACCGATGCATTACAATACACCTTTATATCTTTCAACATTTGCTTCATCCATAGATCCTGTGTACTGTTAGTAGTAGTAGCAACATACTCAGCTTTAGTAGTAGATATAGAAGTACATGATTATTTCTTGCTGATCCATGAAACCAACTTCTTTCCAAGAAAGAAAGCTCCATCAGAAGTACTTTTTCGGTCATCAACATCTCCAACCCAATCTACATCTGTATATGCACATAAAGTAAAGTCATCATCCTTAGGGTATGACAAACCATATTCTGATGTACCTTGCAAGTATCTAAAAATCCTTTTCGCCACACTCTCATGATTTTCTCTAGGATCACCCTAAAATCTTGATACAATACAAAGAACATTTATTATGTTAGGCCTAGTCTGAGTCAAATAAAGAAGACCTCCAATCATAGATTTGTATCTTGTAGGATTTACCGGTGCAGAAATGTCTTCTCTTGTCAATTTCTCACTTGTAACCATAGGAGTACTTACCGGTTTAAAATCTCTTATACCAAATTTCTTCAACAATTCTCTAGCATAGTTAGTTTGATAGATGAAAATACCTTCATCAGTTTGAGTAATCTACAAACCTAAGAAAAATTTCATTTCCCCAATCATAGACATTTCAAATTCTTTCTCCATATTCTTATAAAATTCCATGCATAGCTTATCTTCACCTCCAAAAATAATTTCATCAACAAATACTTCAATAATCCATATATCATCATTAGTAATTTTATAATATAAATTACTTTCAGCATTACCTTTAGTAAAACCAAGCTTCAAAAGATATTTATCCAACCTTTCATACCAAGCTCTAGGTGCTTGTTTCAATCCATATAAAGCTTTCCTTAACTTCCAAACCATGTTTGTATCATCTAATAGTGGTAAACCATCAGGTTGCTTAATATGAACTTCCTCATCAAGATCCCCATTCAAAAATTCACACTTAACATCCATCTTATAAACCTTGTAGTTCTTGTGGGTAGCATAGGCAAGAAATAATCTTACAGCTTCAATCCTAGCTACAAGTGCAAAAGTCTCTTCATAATCAATTCCTTCCTTTTGATAATATCCTTTACAAACCAATATAGCCTTATTCCTTACAACTTGACCATCCTCATTCAATTTATTCCTAAAAACCCATTTAGTTCCAATAACATTATTATTTTTTAGGCCGGGGAACCAAAGTCCATGTGTTATTTTTCTCAATCTAATCTAATTCTTCTTCCCTAGCTTTTAACCAATATTCATCTTTACATGCCTTAATTACTAATACCGGTTCAATTTGAGAAATTAAATATACCTCATTAGTTCCCATTCTTCTTCTTGTTACTACTCCATTGTTCTTATCCCCAATGATCTGATCTTCTAAATGATTTAATCTCACATACCTAAGAGTCTTCTAACTCTCTGTTCCTCTTCCCGGTTCTTTAGTTACTGTAGAATTTTCTGATACTGCCGGAGTAACTAGTTCAACACTCTGTTTCAGTTCATATATAATCATTTCCACCATCAGTTACTTCTCATAAACTCTGATTTGACCTCTATTAAGCTCATCCACCTTGACATTAGCACTCTCCACAATTCTCTGCAATCTCTTGTTATAACATCTATATTCCTTTCTTTCATTGGAATAACCAAGAAATATGCCTTCGTCACATCTAGGATCAAATTTGCCAATGATATCATCTCCTGATATAACATTTACTACCAAAGATTTTGAAATACTTAACTATAGGTGTATTGCCAAACTATAATTCATAAGGTGTCTTATCAGTTTCTCCTTTGATATGTACTCTGTTGAATGTATAAAACGTTGTGCTTACTACTTCTCTCTAGTAGATATGAGGTAGACTAGCTTCCATAATTATTTTTCTAGAAACATCCAAGATAGTTCTATTCTTCCTTTCCACAACTACATTTTGCTGAGATGTGCGGGGAGCAGAAAATTGTCTTCTTATACCATGCTTCTCACAAAATTTATTAAACTCTCTGGATGTGAATTCTCCACCATGATCTGGCCTCAAACATTTAATGTTCAATCCTATCTCAGTTTCCACTTTAACCTTAAATATTTTAAACTTTTCAAATGCCCCAGTTTTTTCCTTTAGAAAAGTAACCCACGTCATTCTAGAATAATCATCAATGATTAGCATGAAATATCTATCACCTTGAAAACTTTTAACTATACCAGGGCCACACAAATCAGTATTAATAAGATCGAGAACATCATTAGATTTATCTTGTATACTCCTAAAAGAGGTTCTGACCTATTTACCCATTTGACATTCTTTACATACCGGATTATAGGGCTTCACAATCTTAGGTATATCTCTATCTGCCTTAGTTGAACTGATCTTCACAATGCAATCAAAATTCACATGACATAGCCTTTTATGCCATAGCCAACTCTCATCAATTTGTGTAATCAAACATGTCTTCTCACCAAAATTCAAATGAAATATATTACCTTTTGTTTGTCTACCGGTTGCAATCTCCAAACCAGATCTATTAATGATTTTTCATTTTCCATCCTTGAACTGTAATTGAAATCCCTTATCCACAAATTGTCCTACACTCAAAATATTATGCCTTAAACCTTCAACATAATAAACATTGCTAGTATTGTTCTTACCATCCAATGATATAATTCCTTTTCCTTTGATCATACATGCTTTGTCATCTCCAAATCTAACCAGACCACCATCAAATTCTTGTAAAGATAGAAAATTCTCTTTATCTCCAATCATATGATGTGAATAACCACTATCAATTACCCATTCATCCTTTTCTTCAATTTTAGTAGCAAGTGCCTTCTCTTCAGGTACATTCTCTTCCAATGCCAGAACATCTTCCTTGATATCCACGAACACCCATTCCTTCCCATTGCCAGAACCTCTTGCAGAGTCTTCTATCGGTTCATCATCAGAATCAATAATGCCTTCCTCATCCACTATGTAGCAAGATTTGTCTCTATTTTTCCTATACTTATACTTGTTTTGATATCTAGGGTTAGGCTTAAAAGATCTTCTAACTCTTTCTTCAAATCTTCAATTCCTTTCAGGACATCTAGATACAAAATGACCAATCTTATTACTTGCAAAACATTTAAAAGGTGTTTTTCCTTCATACTTACTTCCTATCGATCCTTTAGGTACTCTTCTAGAAAATAGGGCTTCAATTTGCTCAAATTCTTCATCTTCTCTCTTCATATCATCCAATTCCTTTGCATATAAAGCTTTCCAATCTTGCTTACCGATTGATGATACAGATGCATGAAAAGAAGGTTCAGTCTTTGTAGCTCCAGAAGGTCCAAAATCTTCAAGCTCAAAAGTAGATAATTTCCCAACCAAAGTATCTTTGTTGATAGATGTATTAGCCATTGTTCTCAACTCATTAATAGCAGTAGCCTTCATCTTGTAAGCCGGTGGTAAGGCTCTCAAAAATTTAGAAAAAAACTATCTTCACTCAGAGTTCCACCACAACATTGAATTCCCATAACAATCTCATTTACCCTTTCCATGAATGCAGTAATCCTTTCATCTTCTTCCATCTTCAAGTTTTCATATCTCACCTAGTAACCATCAATTTTAGCAATCTTCAATATAGGGTAACCTTCATTAAGAGTCTCCAACTTATCTCATATAGCCCTTCCAGATGATTTGTCGGTTAATCCCATTATTTACTGATTAGAAAGTGAACACAAGAGGGCTTCTCTTTCTCTACAATCATTCTAAAGCTCCTTATCCATCTTTTCCAGAGGAAGATTGTTAGATGTCGGATTATAAGGTGTGACACCATTCTATGTGATCTCCCAAATCTCCTTGCCAAGACATCTTAGATGAGTCTCCATTTGAATCTTTCATCCTGTGTAATTTGTTCTATCAAGCCTAGGATGATCTCTTAGAAAGATAGCTCCAAATGAACTTGAACTATTAGTCACCATAGGATCTTCCTCAAGTGGTTAAGCTATCTGTAGAGAGGACCAGATCTCTGATACCAATTTTTAGACAGTTTAAATAACCGGAAGACAACTGAGAGGGGGGGGTGAATGAGTTGTCATAGATTACTAGAACCTTAAGCAATTAAAAATTTAATACCAGAACCAAAAACATTAATACTGGAATGCTTAAATGAAATACAAGAATAGTAGTTAAACCAATTAAGCATAAACAATAATCAAAGAATAAATACCATCCATATGACACCAAAATATATACATGGAAAACCCAGTAAAGGGAAAAACCACGGTGGGAAGCCTACCCACAGTCAGATAATACTTCTACAGTAAGTATGTGTATTACAATTGAGGGGCATGCACTTGCGGGAATGCCAACAACCTAGAGCACACTGCTCATCACAAAAGGAGCCTCACTGACTATATAGAAATCCATACTACAATCCAGAGAAGTGTTGAACTACAAAGATAGCATCTCATATGCCTGAGTACAGTTTCAGTTAAGCTCAATACCAGAGGACTAAATCCTCTTACATAAACCTAATTCGATCTTCAATGATCGACCAAATCCTCTGCCTGAATGACACTACATTGTTTGCACATTACATATCCATATCCCATTCCTATATCTGATCTACAATGGGATCTTACATCTATATATACAAACCCTCAACCATTAACAATTAGGTTGGCCACAGGATAAAAAACCAATTACATAATTACAAAACATGTTGGCCTTAGACCAAAAAAATAATATCCAACACATAAGACATCCTAGAAACACATCAAGAGGTCCAATCCACATGTTACATTAAACCAGTCCATAACATAGATCAACCGGGACCCAATATAGGTCCATACGCTAAAGAATGATTTCTATTCGCCAAGTCTCAAACACGATCACCATTAGCATCCTGAAACTCCACCAGAAGCTGCACCAACAACACTTGTGCATATCATCAGAGATCTTCATCAAAATCTCTGTTGGTGAAACCCTCGCCATAACCACAAGCCAAGCTTCCAAGCAAATAGTATAGCATCTGATCACCAGACCAAAACCAACTTACTGAATATGAACATTAGTATCATGAACAAGCCAAATCCATAACCAAACTATATCGAAGCCTACCGGATCATGCTGAATCCAAACCAACCAGAAACTACTCAACCTACTAGGACCAGAAGGGTGTTGGTAAAGCATCCAAACAGCTAGTGTTGGCATCAATGACAAAACATCAATGCAACACATAATCAATTCCATCAAATGGCCAACAAATTAAACATAAGCAAATGTGCAATGAACTTAAATGACCACATGTAAGAAAAGACATTAGTAAATGTGAAGTACACATCTCAAGATGTGGTAATCTTTGAAAAGAAGAGAGAAAACACATCATACATTTCCCAAGGGGGATTAATCATAAAAGCATATGATTGTAAGGAATGATAATCACATATGAAAAAAATGCAGCCCCTAAAAGAAATAATGATACAAAGGAAAGGAACAAAAATCCTTGCCCCCCAAGTGAGGAGAACAAGGAGAAATATTACACATATTTTGATGGTGATTAGTTTCAAGTGATATGTCATCCTAGTGGAACAAATCCTCTTAAGGAATGGAGACATACCTCCCAAGAGACCATTCCCTACTAAGGGGCATATCATACTTGCGAATAATCAAAACCATAGAAGAGGTAAGATTTCCAAGAGAATGAAGGAAAGAGAAGAAGTGCAGTACTCATTAAATATGCCCCTCTCCAAGTAGAGAGGAAAACCAAAGAACAATTATATGCTCATATAAGGATAACCCTATGCAAGAAAAGGGATCTAATAATGAATGATGCACAGGGATAGAGATAAATGAATAGAAAGAAGAGAAAAATGGACTTCAAGTTACTGCCCCAAAGTATGTTAAACTAAAATACTACCACCATTATTGATAAAGAGCCCCCATTACATGGGCCAATTATGCCATAGGGTGAAGAGCAACATGAAGGGAAAGGAAGTGCTTAAGGCACGATGTTTTTACCAAGAAAGATAGCTAGATCTTCTGTGAGACAAATATGTGCAAGATCATATTGTAGTTGAACAAATTTCTTAAATGCATAAAATTTTCTAATAAAATGTGAATATAAATCATGAAAAATGCAATATTCAATACCTTTCAATTCCTTAAGATTTTTGTTTTTGTTTTGAGGAGGAAAGGAAATGTTCTTGTCATATTTCAACCTCCAATAGATTCTTGCAGTTAATCTGTCAAGATGGTAAATATCATCATCCCATGAAGAAGAGGGTTTGGTAGGAGAAGAAGTTTCATTATCCACAATTATAATTTTACCACTTTCTATACCATCTTGAATACTTTTTTGAAAATCAGGGCAATCATCAACATTATGGTCATGGGTTTGATGAAATAAACAAAAAGGACACTTTGAGGAAGAAACATTCTTGCGGGCTGTCTTTATTTGTTGTTTCTAAAGGCAATCTTTATAGTTTTGAAGTCTAAAGAATTCGTCCATAGAAAGAGGGGTACCACTTCCTAGGCCTCTTGTAGTAGTTTCTGTAGGAAGATTTATAGGGACACAAATTCCATGCTCAAATTTCCCAATTCCTTGTCCTTTAAAACCTTGTTTTGTAATTATATGAAAGCCACGATGTTAAGAATGTTGCAATTGACTAGATGGAGGAACAAGATCATGAATTTCTTTGAAATCTGATGTGTAAGGAGGTAGAAAAGGATTTGTAGATAAAGGAGGAGTATCATGTGAAATGATAATATATTTTCCTTTATCAAGCTTATCCTTTTTGGAAGATTGGGGAAGAACATATTCATCATCTAAAAGCTCATTTTTAGTGATTTCTATGTGAGGAGAAAAGTCATGAATAAAATGCATGACATCCTCCTCTCTACATAAACTTTGATGTTGAAGATAGGTCCTAGGAGAATAAGGAGGATCTAAAGATGTAAGAATGTTGATGTTCTCGTATTGCCCCCCTTGCTGAAGGGTGTGTGTAGAAGAAAATGGATCTATATTACTTTCCAATGCTTGCTCTCTTGTACAAAGGTCATTGGGTAAAGCATTAGATCTCATTTCTTTCACACAAGATACCCTAAGAGAGGTACAAGGGTTAGAATCTTTAGGTTTAGTATCTATAAAAAGCTTTAAGGTGATTAACATAGGAAATGCATTTTGTTAACAACATCACCATTCCTGTACACAAAATTAAATGGTGGTAAATTGGCTGGAATATCTCCATTCCTGTGCACAAAATTAAACAATGTAGGCATAATGTTCTATGACATCCCCCCTATGGGATGGATCAAAATCAATGTGGACGGGGCGGCTAAAGTGAATCCTGTGCTGATTGGGTGTGGGGTAGTGGCTATGAATCATATGGCTCTGTTAGTTTCTGCGGTGGCTCTCCCTTTGGGCACCCAGTCCAACCATTTTGCGGAGGCCAGTGCTACCCATTTAGGGATACACATGGCTAAAAGGGAAGGATTTAGAAAGGTCTAGCTGGAATCTGACTCACTTAACATTATCAACTATTTGAATGGGAGTACGGATCCCAGCTGGACAATTGCCAACTTAATCAAAGATTGTTGTGATATGATTAAAGAGTTGGATGAATTCAAAATCTCTCATGTATTTCGGGAAGGCAATAAAGTGGTGGATTTATTGGCCAATACGGCGGTGGGATACGTGGCGGAAAAATGGTTGAGCAATCAGAACTCTTTCCCAAAAAACTTGTGCGACCTGGCATATGATTATACCATCCACTTGCAGTAATTAAAGAAGAACAATCATGATTTGATTAAGTTATTGGAGAAATAGTTTCCTTTCGATTTCCCTATTCAAAGATCTAGAAACTTCCCTTGTGCCTGGATTTTTTATTTTCTTGTGTGGCCCCTATCTTGCTTCTATTTGGAGACTTGTCTTGTGTGGCCCATTTCCTACTTCTGTTTGGTGACCCAGACCATTATGGGTGGGGACAATAATAGGCAAGAACAACCCAATTTTGATAAATGGAAAAAAAATAAGGAGGTGTGGTAGGAAATTGTTGATGGGGGAATGGTTCCCTTCTCCTCTTCTCATGGAAATGTTTTTCAATGGGTGGAAGAAAGGGGTTTTGAGGGCTTATGGTGTTGAATTTTGGGTGGATGAAACCCTGGTGGCTATGGTTACGAGTTTGGCTATGAATGGCAAAAGGGTTTACAGAGACAAAAAAATAGGGGAGGAAGACATGGCAAATTTTTTTGATAAAGATAAGGAGAGTTTAATAGTTAATAAAATGGCAGATGGTGGCTACAACAAAAAGGACCTAATGGATCCCTGGGTGGATATGGCTGAATTCATTATGAGGTAGATTACGCTTGATGGTAGATATACTAGTATCTTTTCTTATCATTTTACCATCTTAAATAACTTTAGGCATGGCAAAGTTATTTCGATTCCATTCTATCTAGTTTCCTCTGTGGAGAATAGTCTTGAAAAACATCCTGAGAATCCAAATAATCCGGTCCTCCATTAAGGGATTATTATGCTCATTATGGAGTACACCAAAGCCCATGAAGTTGTGCCCTCTCTCTCCGAGAAAGGCCAAATACCTACTACTAATGTTCAAGATGTCTCTGATACGGATATGGAGATGGAGGATAGTGGGAGCACCAAACATCTTGTTGACCCTGATTACAAGCGGGTTGAAGAGGGTGAGATGTTGGTCACTCCTAGAACCCATAGCAGCAAGAACCCCCCTAGATGGGCTACAAGTAAATATAAGTCGACTAGCAAGATGGTCTCTCAAACTGAACCTTATTCCAAAAAGAAGTTGGTTGCTAGATTATGGTCCCAAGGCCTTGGACTAGGAAATCAAATTGGACATTCCTCTTCATGTCCTGAAGGAGAAGCAGGGGACTCTGCCTAAAGATGTGGATAGTGGCTTACAGAAGGAAAGTACTCTGATGAATCTGGTGATGGAAGCGACTAGAAGTCAGGAGAATTGCTAGAAGTGGGTGGGGAAGGAGATTGATACCCTCAAAGGGGATTAAGGAGATAATTGATATCTTCACTGATTCGCCTAAGCCTAACAAAATGGAGAAGCTCATGATCATGACCCAGAAGCTTTCCCATGATGTGGAGGTTATGAAATGTAATCATGAGCAAAGAATTGAGAAGGTTGAGCAGTCTATGGAGGAGATCAAGAATAACCTTAAGAATCTGGCTAACATAAGCAAGGAGGCCACGAGAATTAGTATGGAGGGGCTAGAAAAGATCAATGGCATGGTGGCAGAGTACAGATTCAATCCTATTGATAGTGATTATTCCGGTGATAGTAACAAAAAGAAAGAATTGGGTGGTGAAGACTCTGTTGTGGGTGGAAATAAAACTATGGGCCCTAGTTCCAGGACCAGAAGCAGGAGCAACAATAAGGGTACCTCCAGGTTCATTATGGAGGACTTGGAGGAAATCAACAAGGTTACCATCCAGAAGAACAAAGAGCTGGTGCACTCGCTTAACTGAGTGTTTGTTTGTGCTTTGTTTTGTTGCTTGTTGTTTCTTTTTGCTTTTAAGCTCAGTCTAGGGTGTTCCCCTATTTTGTTATTGGTTTCTGTTTGGTTGGCTGATGGCCAATTTCTATAAAAATCTTGTTTTTGGGTCCATGCAAAACCCATTTATCTTTATCAAAAACAACATCACCATAATGCAACATAAATGATACATGAAATCTTTGAGATCTAATATTTTGGAAATCCTAACAACACAATATGACCAAGTGCTATGAAGAAAGAGAAGCAATAGGAAATAGAAGAAACTCTTATCTGACACATGATAAATATATGCAAAAACTAATGTAATCACATGTGAAAGAGAAAGTAAATCTAATTTATTAATTGCCATTAAAAGTCTCTTAAGTGAAATTTGAATTTGTCAGAAAAGCAAATCCAAATTTAGGACCTTTTTATGAAATTTAATTTTAAGATGTGAATTTGATGAAATTTGAATTTGTGTTTGACCTTAGAGAGTGTTAAAATTGATAAAGTACACTGATTTTCTGGATTTGAGTAGAAAAATCCAGTCAATTCTATCTCTAAAAATTTCCAGAAAAAAGTCGAGGACCATGGAGGGAATGCACATGGTCCAACCAACTTTTTTTGAAATTTTCAGAGATGATAGAGATTATGATTTTAATGTAGAATCCAAAAAAATAGCTGATTTGGAGATGTCTAGATTGGTCAAACTTGCAGTCAAAGATCGAAAATAGAAGAATCTTAAAAATTAGGGTTTTATGATATAACCATTGAATTTTCAGAACAAAGAGACAGATTTGAATTGCAATTTTGAAATAGAAATTAGATCTGTAACAAGCAATTAAAATTTTACACCTCACAAGCTTAATTGTCTCAAAATGAAAAATTAGGGTGTTTATGTAATTAACGCTTAAAATTTGCAAATAGATCAAACTTGAAAATAAAAATTTGAAATTAAAATTGCAATTAATTAGATATAATAATGAGAAGTCAAAATTAATGTGTAAGACGTCGAGTTCACCAAAATGTAAAGTGGAAAATTGGATCCTAGTGACTCCCCACCTAGGAGAGAGAAAGGAAGCCACAAGGATGATTTTCACTTGGGAGGAACTTTAGATTCAAAAGAGGGGTTGAATCCGCTAGATCCAAATTTGAGAGAAACAAGAATGTGAATTCTAAGTGGATTGCGAGTGGTTAAGTGTGATTTACCCTCTTTTGTAAATGAGAAAGTTGGCTTATTGACTATGTGGAAAAGAGAGAGGAGACAAGTGAAATGAGGAGCCACCAGATCGGGATCGTGTTGTAACTTCGGATCTAAGCTAATTAGACTGATGTGGATCTGTCCTGCAAATTTGGAGAAAATTTGTCAGGACCATGGTAGGAATGTACTTGGTCTGCCACAAAATCTGCGAAACGAAAATGGTTCTTCTGTCTCTCCAAATGCAGCTCAAACCTGCAATTACAGAGCTGCACACCTGCAATCTACACACAGAATAGAGAGGAAGAATGGTTGTGGATAGGGGTTTGCCTCAGTCAAACCTCGATTGAGGAATCAACCTTGAAAGAAAGTAATTGCAAATGCTTGAATGTAAACAATGGAGATGTATACCTTGTAGATCTGCAACTTGTTGATGATGATTGCTTTTCATCCTAAATGTAATCCCAAATGTTGTATGAAATGACATGTAACATGAAAAAACCATAACACACACACATTCTTGCAAATGATTATTGTAATGTTGCTCCAATGGATGAATGGAGAAGACTTGAATGCTTCATGATGACCTTGAAATCTTGTATCTTCTCCTTATGCTCTCTATATGTCCTCTCGTTGTTCATCCATTCCTGAATGAGGGTATTGAATTCTCTTTTATACATGCCTCAAGGATTAATTTTCAACCACCGAAGGCCGAAAAAGAGGAATAACAAACCCGAAGACGAGAAATGCATAGGAGATCGGGAAGACCGAACATAAGACCACCCTAAGGAGTGAGGACAAGGGTTGTTCTAGCCTTAGCAAGATATTGGACTAATAAAACATTTAATCTAGATGTTGGTACAATCATTCCACCTTTTGTGAGCATTCATTGGTATCATGTACAAATAAATTCCTATGTTGGAGTGATACTTTCCACACATTTGCTTTAGCTCAAAAGGATTTTGGCCTCATTATTTTTTGTTAGATGCTTCTCACTACTTAGTTGTATGATAGTCATTTTTTTCACTCTCTCTCCTTTCTAAGCTTTTTGTGGTAGTAAAATCTCACAATGGAGTTGTTAATTCACTTTGGTGGTTATTTATAGTAGATGGCCATCCTTGTGTAGATCAACAAAGGTAGATTGAGAAAAAAATTCTTCTTCCAAGGTACTAATATCCTAGCTACCATTTAAGAAGTGTTTGGTATGGATCTCATCAAAGGATTTATTTGACACAATGTCAACATTAACATCTCTTCCATGTTTGTGAGTAATATCTATATCCTCATTAGTGGTAGGGAACTTGCCAAGATGATGAGACAATATTACAATTAGAATAAGAATATGATAGCATGAAAGCAATTGTTAATGATATTGCTCCTATCAGTAATCTTCCTTTTAAAGGATTTGAATGCTATAACTTTTCTTTGATTGATATTCTTTGTGGCACTAAGACTATATTCATGATATTGAATAAAAAATATATATATTTAAGGTTCTCAAAAATTGTTTTGGCACTCCATGAACCTAAGAAGCCATACTCAACCTGCAATTAGGGCGTCCGATGAGGATATTTTTTTCTTTGAGGCATTTTGTCAAATTGGTAACGTGTCTTGCCCATGCTTCCACATTTTGCATATCTTGAAATCACGACACTCTGTCAAATAAGTCTTCAAGAACATTATGTCAAATAATTCACTTGACTTGTTGAAGCTTAAACGTTTTGCATACATGTCTACCAGGGTAGTTGCAGCTACAACATCTGACAAAATTCCTTACCAGTGTTCCATGATACATGTCCATAACCTATTCGAAAGAGCTCATTGTTGTACGGACTGGGAGCAAACTGGCAAAGTTTGTGGAGTCTGGATTTACAACTATCATACCCAATCGCATTTGGATTAGATTTTCTGAATCGTTTTCAAGAAATGCATTTCGTTGTATTTTGTAATAATAACGTTCCTTGCTACCACATTTCTTTGAGGCATCGGCTCAAACAGTTCACGTGCCTTGTCTATGCTTCCACATTTTGCATACATGTCTATCAGCGTATTTCCCACTGTAATATCTGACAGTAATTGTCATTTTGTTATACTTTGATGGATGCCTATTTCCTATTCCAAAACTCCCATTTTATCAAGTGCATAGTGAGCATGCCCTATCTTTGGTCTGCTGCAAAAACTGTGGGGAAAGGGGTAGAGGATTTGAAATGATAAACAGTAACAGAGCAAATAGAAACATGCATTCAGCACTGAAAGAGACACATATAACTCATGTAAAAAACTGTTTGCATCACACATAGAACACATAGCAGCAAACAACAGATTTCATATATATTTATATTAAAACTGAAAGAATTTCTGCAGGGCTTCAATGCTTAGAGATTCTCAGTTGCAGAGCTATGTTGCTCCCTCTTTTGCATTATACAAAAAGACTACAAAAAACTGAAATAAAACTAACTTGCGGTGGATAGTCAGTAGAGTAAAAATATTTAAATATTTTTACTACCCACAAAGTGTGTGAGAGTAAATAGCCAGATAATACAAATATGACAAAATCTTGACAAATCTTCTTCAAAAGCATTCCAAATAAATTGCCTTAAATGCAGGTAAATAATGTCAAGCTGGAGAAGAAAAGCACGATAAGATAGTTGAGATTAGACATATATCTAACATTCCCCCTTAATCTCAGCTATCTGATTCTGCTCAAAAACTTCTAGAGCATCCACATTCAAGCCTAACATGCTTCTCAAAAATAAACTTCCGGTGCATTCATCTTCTATTGGAAAAATTCCAGAACATCTGCCTTCTATTCCTTCATTCTATTCAATGGTTTCCACGACATCAACACTTGCACAAAAATTTCTGGAGCATCCATTTTCAGCACATACACCCAAACAACTTCTCAAGTATTCAAATACATCTTTTCCCAATGGTTTAGTAAAAATATCAGCAAATTGATCTTTTGATCTACAAAATTCTAAACATATTTCCTTGTTATTCACTAACTCCCTTATTAAATGATATCTAGTATCTATGTGTTTGCTTCTTTTATGAAAAATATGATTTTTAGACAATGCAATGGCTGAGTTATTGTCACAATAAATCTTTGTTGCTTCATCTTGTTTATGCATCAACTTAGTCAACATTCTCCTCATCCATACTGCTTGACATGCAGCTGATGTGGCTGCCACATACTCTGCTTTTGCTGAAGAAAGTGTAACAATGGGCTATTTCTTTGAAGCCCAGGAAACAACACCAGATCCAAAATGAAATGCATACCAGAAGTACTTTTTCTATCATCTATGCTACCAGCACAATCACTGTCTGTATATCCAATAAGTTTGAAGTCGTCTACCACTGAATACAAAATTCCATAGTTCTTGGTTCTACATACATACCTCAAAATTCTTTTTCCAGCTTGCCAGTTAGAGTCTTTTGGAGACTCCATGAACCTTGAGATAAGGCTCACACCATACATGATGTCAGGTCATGTAGCAGTCAAGTACATGAGACTACCAACCAACATTTTGAACAATCTAGGATCAACCAATGAACCACCATCATCCTTGCTTAACTTTAGTCCTATCACAACTGGAGTAGGAGCTGGTTTGCACTTCAACATATTAAATCTTTTCAATACATCACTTGCATATTTTGATTGAGAAATAAAAATACCATCTGCTGATTGCTTAACTTCTATTCCCAAAAAATATTTCATGAGACCAAGATCAGTCATCTCAAACTCTTTCATCATAGCAGCCTTAAAGGAACTTATAGAAAGGTCTCCCATAAAGATCAAGTCATCTACATAGAGACAAACTATCAACATCTTACCGTGTTCATCTATTTTGATATATAAAGTAGGCTCACTACTGCACCTACTAAAACCATCCTTAATCAAGTAAGAATCAATTCGACTATACCATGCTCTAGGAGCTTGCTTAAGTCCATAGAGGGCCTTTTTCAACTTATATACTTTACCTTCTTGACCTACAATTTTATATGCTTCTGGCTGCTCAACATAAACTGCTTCTTCAATCAAACCATTTAAAAATACAGATTTTACATCCATTTGGAAAACTTGCGACTTCTTTTGGGCTATAATGGCTAAAACACTTCTTATGGTATCCAAGCGAACTACTGGAGCAAATGTTTCATTGTAGTCAATACCATGATGCTAAGTGAAACCTCTAGCAACCAACCTTGCCTTATGCTTCAACACAGTTCCATCCATGCCATACTTTGTCTTGTAAATCCATTTTACGCTTATAACATCCTTTCCTTGTGGACGATCCACCAACTCCCAAGTATTGTTCTTCTAAATAGCTTCAATCTCTTCATCCATAGCTTCAACCCATGCTTCATCCTTAATTGCTTCATCAAAGAATATTGGATCAGCAACTTCTGAAAATAAGGAGAAAACAACAAATGAATTTGATGTTTCAACGCTAAAATCAGTTTCATATATATCTCTTAAACTCCTTGTTTTTCGCTGTAATAAACTTGCCAATGTAGGATCAGATGACCTTCTTCTATCAGCTGAATTTGATGGACTTCCAAATGTTGTTTTAGCTGGTGTTCTTTGTGGTGTTTGTTGTGTGGAAGAAAAATTTTGATTTCTTGAAAGTCTTGTTGTAGAAGAAGGTGTAGCTTGTGCTACAACTTGTGTTGCTTGTCCAGGAGTGGAAGGAAGTATTGCTTGAGGAATACCTTGTTGTTATATCATTTCATCAGTCATTTCATCATGTGGATCAACTGCTGCTACACTTATGATTTTTTCTACACTTCCATCCCATGCTTCATTCTCCACAAATTGTACATCTCTACTGATTATAACTTTTCTAGTAATTGGATTAAATAGCTTGTAAGCTTTTGTATCTTCTGAATACCTAACAAAAATACATTTCTCACCTTTGTTGTCCAATTTTCTTCTCAGCTCTTTAGACACATGAGCATATGCAATACATCCAAAGACTTTGAAGTGAGCAACATTGTGCTTTCTACCACTCCAAGCCTCTTGAGGAATCACATTCCTTACACTTGTAGTTGGACATCTATTCAAAATATAAACAACAGTTGCTACTGCTTCAGCCCAATATTCATTTGGTAAATGTTTTGACTTCAACATACTTCTTGCCATATCCATGATAGTTCAATTTCTTCTTCTAGCCACACCATTTTGTTGAGGTGTGTAATGGGCTATAAATTGTTTGTGAATACCATGTTGTCTGCAATAATTTAGAAAATCATTAGAACTATATTCACCACTTCTATCAGTTCTTAATATCTTGATGGGATAACCACTTTTCTTCTCTACAAAAGCCTTGAACTATTGAAAAACTCCAAATGCATCAGATTTGTGCCTCAAAAAATAGACCCATGTCTTTCTTGTATAATCATCAATAAAAGTCAAAAAATATGTGCAACCTCCAATAGAAGTAGTTTGCATTAGTCCACATATATCGGAGTGAACAATCTCAAGGGGTTTACATGCTCTTTTCAATTTTCCAACATGGAAGGTCTCTCTATGTTGTTTACCCAATATGCATGCTTCACATACTTTATCAAGTTTCTTAATCAATGGCATCCCCTTAACCATATTCTTCCTATGCAACAAATTTAAGCCTCCAAAGTTCAAATGACGAAATCTCAAATGCCATAACCATGATTCATTTTTCACCACAGACTGAAAGGTTGTTTGAACAGTTCCATTACCATTTTGTTCATCTTCTTTAGTTTCAGTTTTTGCCTTTCCAAAGCTATCTTGCTCTATTTTGGAGCAGCATTGTTCTTTTTCGCAACAACCTTTTGGAGCAACTTGAGAGGCATCTTGAGAATTTTCTATCTTAAATGCTGCTCCAGCTATGTTTCTTTTGATATCAGGTTTCAAACTCAATGGGAACATTCTATTTTTTGTCATTTGCACCTCTGCAATCAGCTGCATACTAGGATATTTATCAAGAATGACACATGCATTGTTTTTCATATAAACTCTATATCCCTTTTGCACTAATTGACCAATACTCATCAGATTATGTTTAAGACCAACAACATAAAAAACATCATGAATCACTTTTTGGTCCCCCTTTTTGGTTAGAATGTCAACAGTGCCTTTTCCCATAACATTCACTTGATTATTGTTCCCAAGTGTAACATTTAAAGTGACTGATTTATCCAAGCTAGAAAAAAACTCTAGTTTTCCAGACATATGATTGCTATAGCCAGAATCTAAATACCAAATATCGTTTGGACTCTCTTGAACCATATTGCATTCAACTGGTGATTTTATAGAAATTGCTTCAACAATCTTTGACATGCAATAAACATAGAATTTTTTGTAGAATTTTCTAGGGGATTTTGATTTTGTCTTCCTTGATCATGTTGTTTCTTTCTGCAATCAACAACATAATGACCACATTTCTTGCAATAATGACATTGAACATTTGACTTGTCTTGTCTTTGACTAGCTAAATGATTATGAGATGGTTCATTGTTATGTCCTCTTCCACCTTGACTTGTTGGACTAATGCTACATCCTCTAAATGTGTTTCTTCCTCTACCCCTAGGAGTAAATCTACCCCTACCTCTTCCATGACTTATTGAAGCCTGAGATGAGAAAGCATTCTCAATGGAGGTGTGTGATCTGTTTAGCCTATATTCATGATTTATCAAAGATGCATACAATTCATCCATTGTCAGCTGGGTTAAATCCTTAGTTTCCTCTATGGCAACAACTAAAGGATCAAACTTAGTAGGCAGAACCCTTAAGATTTTCTCAACTATTTTTTTCTCTTCTAATGTTTTCCCATGAGATTTTATTTGATTTACTAGCCCAACAACATGGGTAAAAAATAACTCCACAGACTCTGAATCTTTCATACTTATGTTTTCAAATTCTCTTCTAGAAGTATCTAGAGTTTTGTACATTTAGCTTTGTCATTACCTTGATAGGCTGCTCGTAGTGTGTCCCATGCCTCCTTTGCTTGCTTTGCTACTGCAACTCTTGGCAGTATGCTTTCATGCATTGCTTGATGAATGTAGAAGAGGGCTTTTCCATCCTTCTTTCTCTGCTCTTTCAAGAGATCTTTCTCTGCTTGGGTGAGTGCATTGTAAGCTGCTTGGTCCACTGGCTCTGTATAGCCATTCTCAACAATTTCCCAAACATCCTGAGACCTAAACAAGGCTTTCATGGTCAATGACCAATACTCATAATTTTTGCCTGTGAAAAGAGGGGTTTGCAAGCTAGAAAAGGAAGCACCAGACGTTGAGGCTATGAAAGCCATTGATGACTGTCAAACAAAAAATAAGTGTAGACCCAGAAAAGATACTAGATATTTGAGCCAGTGGCTCTAATACTAGATTTGGGGAAAGGGGCAGAGGATTTGAAATGATAAATAGTAACAGAGCAAACAGAAATATGCATTCAGCACTGAAAGAGACACATATAACTCATTTAAAAAACTGTTTGCATCACACATAAAACACACAATAGCAAACAACATATTTCATATATATTTATATTAAAACTGAAAGAATTTCTGGAGAGCTTCAATGCTTAGAGATTCTTAGTTGCAGAGCTGCGTTGCTCCCTCTTTTGCATTATACAAAAAACCACAAAAAATTGAAATAAAACTAACTTACGGTGGACAGCCAGTAGAGTAAAAATATTAATATATTTTTACTACCCACAAATTGTGTGAGAGTAAATAGCCAGATAATACGAATATGTCAAAATCTTGACAAATCTTCTTCAAAAGGTATTCCAAATAAATTGCCTTAAATGCAGGTAAATAATGTTGAGTTGGAGAAGAAAAGAACAATAAGATAGTTGAGATTAGACATATATCTAACAAAAACAAACTCCCATAAAGCAAGAAAATCCCTAATAATACAACAAAAGAAAATCTAGCAACGGATATAAATTTGTGCTCATCTTCCAGATAGTGGGGAGATAGACGAGAGTGCCCACTTTTCTAATGCATCGAATGATTTCAAACTTCTAGGTGTAAGAAGTGAATTGATTAGGAAATGAATTGAAAGATGTTTAATGATGTACATTAGGTAAATTGAAAGGAGCATGGTTGGCACAAGTTTTCGACAGTTTATTAGATATGTGTTTTTTTAATCAATGTTATGGACTAAATTCAGCGATCTTCTTTCTAGTGATGAATTACTGAGTTGAATTCAAAATGTTTATACAAAAATGCATACATATTTTTCTTTAGAAACTCTTGCACAAGTAGTACGGCTCTTGATTATAAAATTTTTACAAAGTTTGAAAACTTCCCTTGAGACCATATTTTTTGTGTAGTGAATTTTGATCAAGAATTTAGCAAATCTGTCTAGCCTTGCCTCCTCAAACAATGTGTTTAAACTGACAATTTACAAGGCATCTTCGTTGTTGGTACTGTCATCGTACTCTAAGAATTCCATGACAAAGAGCCATTATGTATACACTATCCCCTACTTTCAAAATTGGCATATTCTCTTTTCTCATCCCTCTTTAGGTATCATCCATCTAGCTTTCTCGCATCTACGATGAGGTGAACTAGTCCCCAGTTGGTATGGCAATTAGTGGATGAATGTTGTACATTATTTTTCAACATATAAGGAAATGGCTCATGTGTCTTCTTGAATGTCCAAGGGTATTGAAAAGGATTCATGGCATAACATAATGACATTAAAAAGACACATTATTTAAGCCCGTATGGGTAGGTGAGTTGGCTTGGGCGGTGGGTTTTCTCCCCATCGGTCTCAGGTTTGACTCCCTCTCGGATTTAAGAGGGAGGACTGCTTGCGGGCTCTGGATTCTCTCCCTAGGGGACTATTCTCACCTCAGTTTGCCCCCTCATGGCCCCAACTGGGCAATAAAAGTAAGCCCAAGGTAAGGTAGGTTGGGTCGTTGGACTGGGTTGTGGGGATACCCCTGGCATATTGAAAAAAAAAAAAAAAAAACTCATTATTTATGCACAAAGCACAATGGTAAAAGAAAAGTTTTACATGACCTCACCATGACAACCAAATTAGCATGTAGAGCTTACCTCAAATATGATGATAAGATACTCTTGAAAATATTACCATTGTCTCTAAAAAATGGGCAAGAATGGAGCTCCTAATGAAGGAAAGCCCTATTAAATGATGCATTATCTAATTCAACCCTAAACGTGATCACATGTCAAAACGATAGAGAAATGACTGAAAACCTTAAGATTACCCAATCATGAGATAGAATCTTTTAGAGATCTCATATCTTATCTAATTAAATAAAAGACTATCTTCACTTAAGATATAACTATGAGGTCATTCCTAGGTGTCGACAATCGCATGCCACAACAACTATGTCAGGGGAACATGTCGATACAAATCAGCTCAAGACAACTCCATCCATGGTTCCTCCTCCTTCTCTTTCTATTATCACACCTATCCAACATCAAGCAATGCATTCATCTTGAGGAGCATTGAGTGCCCATTTTGGTACCCTCAATTAGCAAGAAACCCACATGGCGGTTGCTTCACGGTTGACACTACATCTATGTATGAGCTTTAATCAAATATATGTAGGCCCTACTCCTACTCCTATCATATGTGGATTTTCTATGTGAAAATGATCATCCCACATAGTTATGTACATATATGTCATATATAAATTAAGTGTACTTTTTTAATATATATAGATTATAAAAAAATCTAAGTTCAAGAAATATATATTTAATATTTTGAAATATTCAAATTGTTTGGTGTATAGATGATGACCTTAATGACATCAAGTACACTGGATGCTCAATTCAAATTTTTTCGTCGACACCTATACAGTTTGGCACACCTTTTGGGATATTTAACAATATTTACATAGAAGTGTTTAAATTATCATGTTGAATTTTGGCAGTTATAAATTAAGTTATTTAAACTTGCTCATAATATAATTTAGGCTTAAACATGTGATTTTTTTGCTGCTCCATGACCCAGGTCATGATACTTCTATGTTGTGCCAACTAGATAGTGTTGCAAGTGCAACTCCAACGTCATCAACCTTGAGTATGAGCCATCTAGTGTATGCATTTTTATTTTTTATTTTTAAACTACACGTAGGAATTTGTACAAGTTGAATTCAGTAAAGATCAAACACATGTAATAAATAATTATTTTTATATATGTTTGTAGGTTAACACTACTATTAGGATAGGTGTTGCTCATGTCGTTGATCAACATTTATTTCAGGAGTCATCAACATCATTTGAGGTTGTTTATTTAAAGTAAATTTTATATGTACAATATGTAGGTCTCTTATAAGGAATAAAAAAAGATTAATAGCTGAATATATTTTTTAATCTAATTTGTATATGCATGCTTTATTTGACCTTGTACATAAGTTAGCTAATGTGACTTTTGATTCTCTTAAATTTTTTTAGATTCGATTGTGTATGCAAATTTTATCATCAATGTTTCAAATCACACTCTGTGATTCATCATCGGGATGAAATAGAATTCTAAGGAGAATCACACTCTGTGACTTTTGATCCCGATTCAGTAGCACCTAGACCTCTTGCACATGATATTGTTAGAGGAGATGAAGAGTCTCACATGGTAATTTAAATGTTGATTATTTAATTAATTATAAATGAATTATAAATATAAATAATTGCAATAAAAATTTAATTATACACGTGTGTATGCATGTGTTTCTTTATCTTATACAAGATGACCCGGATCATGACTAGATAGTACATGCAAAGCAAGTTAGTGGAGGTGATGAGCACTTGCATATGATAATTTTAGTTAATTTCAATCGAATTTAAATCTTTGGCATGTGCACACACTTATATACAAATTGTTTAATTTAAAATATTTTTTGAAGAACTTCTTTGTGTTGTACAACATGGGACATGCCAATCCTGTTCACATGGATTGAAGAGAAGTCTAAGATTTAGTGACGATAAGACTTAGATCATACATATGTTTCACATTTACATGAACTGTGCTCTAGATTTATTTAACATGTTAACATGTTTCAATATATATATGATGAACTATGCTTTGTATTTATTTATCATGTTGACATGTTTCATTACACTTTTTATAAAGTGTAGAATTACACATAACTTTTTTTTATTTCTTTCATACTAACATGTTAACATGTTTCAATACACATATGATGAACTATGCTTTGTATTTATTTATCATGTTGACATGTTTCATTACACTTTTTATAAAGTGTAGAATTACACATAACTTTTTTTTATTTCTTTCATACTATTGATCAAAATTAAAAAATATACTTAAATAGCTCAAATAATTGCTACATTCTATTAGTCAATTTTAAATTTTTGTAAGTCGTAATGTTTCATATTCTATCTTCTTTTCATTCCATCTTTTTTCTTTTGAGCATGTTTTTAAAAAACTAACTTTTACTTCGAAAACTTACCACTAACATATTATAATAAATTTTAAATTAAAATTTCATACGACGACTTAGAGGTCCTGCCCTGTTACAATGGATTTCACCCTCATTACACATGCCATCGCCATTATACAAACCGTGTCAATTAAGTTTTGTTGATATTTGTGAAAAGACAGCCCCCGCTAATTGCGCATGCAACAGAAAATGTGAGGGGAATGAGTCCTCTCACTGGAAAATGGACAAAAAGTTAAAAGATGATGGAAAATGGGAAGGTGCAGAGAAGTGGAACGATTCAAAGATTTGACTGTACCGAGCAAGCAATTTTTTCTTAGTCAATTGGATGTCTGCCGTGCCGTGTTCGTCCAGTTTTTGCTTTCACAATAATTTGGCCAGAAATGTCAAGGAGACGTGTGGGCCACCGTACGCGGAATCTCATATTTCTCAGAACAAACGACGAAAATGCTGAGACTGCGAAAAGTTTAAGCGAGAACGTGGCCTCTTTAAGGCTTTAGATAAAGTTTAAGCGAGAACGTGGCCTCTTTAAGGCTTTAGATAAAGTTTAAGCGAGTACGTGGCTTTACATACTATTCTGTAGGTGCCCTGGCATTATTAAATTTAATACATAGCAGGAGTAGCAAGAGCAGGAGCAGGAGCAGGAACAAGAGCATAAGAGAGAAAGATGGATGACCCAACGGCGGATCCAGACTTTGAGGAGGACGCAGATTCTCCAGAGTATCTGCTGCCACCTCAAATTCCTGACACTCAGCCTCAGACAGAATGTGTGCAGCGGCCGCCACCTCAAAATCCCTCCACTGACCCCCAAACACAATATGTGCAGCCCCCGACAGCTCAAAATCCCTACACTGCGCCTCAGACTCAATATCATGTGCCTCAAAATCCCTGCAATGACCCTCAGATTCAACATGTGCAGCCACCACTGTCTCAAAATCTGTATGCTGATCTTCAGGTACGATACGTGCAGTCATCAGCCTCTCAAGACCCCTACATGGAGCCTCGAGAACAATATGTGCAGCGGCCGCCATCCCAAAATCCTCATGATGAACCTCAAGTACAGCATGTGCAACGGCGGCCACAACAAAATTTCCATGCTGAACCTCATCATATGCAGCACGTGCAGCCACCACAGCCTCAGGTACAGCATGTGCAACGTCGGCCGCCACCACAAAATCCCCATGCTCAATCTCATGTACACTATATGCAAAATCCCCACGCTGAACCTCAGGTACAATATGTGCAGCCGTTGCCGACTCAAAATCCCCACGCTGAACCTCAGGTACAATACGTGCAGCCGCCGCCTCGAAACCCCAACGTTCAGTTTGGAAATGTTATATACGTTCAGGCACCGCCACATGCTTCTCTTCAACAAGGCGGACATAATATTCCTGCACTCTGGGCCTCTAGCCTATACTCCTGCACGGAAGACCCTGCCAACTGTATAACTATCTATTTATTTCCCTCCTCTCATCTCTCATATGATTTATATAGCAACGTCAAAAATAATAATGAAAATGTTATGTGACTGCAGGTTGCCTCACATTACTGTGCCCCTGCATCACTTTCGGGCAGATAGCGGAAATAGTGGACGAGAATTCTCCATGTAAGACTTTCATTACCTAATTATATTGTCAATCTTACCAAACAATTTATATTTATTGGATGTTATAATTGAATGGAAAGGCTGGATGGTTGAACTTGTTGCAACATGCATTGTGAGCGGACGGATCCATGGGCTCCTTTGTTTGGCGGGGATTGCGTTCTCAGCGTTCTTTGGTTTGCCTCTTTTTTGGGGATTTGCATGGTGCTATTCATGCACCCACCGAAACAAGATGCGGGTCAAATATAACTTGGCAGAGACCCCCTGCGCAGATTGTCTAGTCCATTCTTTTGTGAGCCACGCGCGTTGTGCCAGGAATATAAAGAGCTCAAACATAGAGGATATGACCCTGCTCTCGGTAATGCATTTGTATGACCAGATGTAATTATAATATTTGTTATAATAATTGTTCTAAGAGGTCAAAGGATTGAATAGTAACTCACTGCTTAGAGGGGTTATTATTTCATTCACATGTTAAAAAATACTGGTGATATCATAAATGGATACTAAAGAATTTTTTATAGATAAAAATTTATATTCTGTATTTTAATATCTTTATTTCACATTGTTTTTAGTATTGCTATAAGATTTTATTTTTATTGTACGAATCGAGTTTTATCATGAATTCATCTGAAATTGATTTATTCATTTTTTAGATTGAGATTGGTTTAATCTTATAGAATTTTTGTATCACTACATGGCACCTTCTATTAATCCAATCATGAAAAAATGATCCCACCACTCATTTCATTTATGTTTGATCAAAGCATTTACACATTTTAATTAGTGTTTTCATATGAGTTTTGAAATATTAAAGTTTATATATATGATGAATTTAGTTTGTTACAGGTAGTTTGATGAATTCATAGGAATCCAATGTTTTATAAGTATATGTAGTATGTACATTTAAATTGTAAAATTTTATATGAACTTAATATTATTATTTGAGTTTATAATTATACAATTATGATCAGTTCTCTAGTGATTAATCATATTCTCATATAGTTGAAAGGATAAAAAAGAAAAATGAATATGGTGTAGGAAAAGTTTATGTGGCATTATGAGGTGTAAGGAAAACACTTATATACAATTGAGAGTGTTTTTTTGAATTTGTTTATCTCTTTATACATAGCCTGTCCCAAATTGAAGTATGTTAAGTGACCAACTAGTAGCATTTAGTACATAGTTCTACCAATTTTGCTATTTTTTATTTGGATTGAAGTCTTAAATATTTACCTTCAATGTGAAGTATTCCACTAGAGTGCATTAGAATACAACATCCATGTTAAATTAATCCTAAATGATGGCCTCAATGCGTGCACATTTACTTTCCTAGAACGACAAAAATTCAAAAATTTAAATAGTTAAAGCCTCTATTTCTACAAATACCTTCTTCTTGTGTTCCTATTTGTATAGATGCCTCTAATTGAATTGCAAAAGAAAATTATTATTTGATTTTACATTGAAGATCAAGGATGCAAATTTTTATGAAATATTTTTTTGATGGGATTTGTTGGTTAATATATTACTTTTTCTACATTAAAAAAGCTCACAACTCAATTTTTTTAATTGATTCTTTCACTACTAAGGGTACCTCCAAATCCTTGCATGCAACATTAATTGGATAAATTGTTATATGGTTATATTGGAGGTTGGTGAGCATTAAAGGCTAAAGAATTTTCATCATCTCAAGTTAGCTTCTCACTTGAAGATAGTGCTTTATATCAAAGGCATACATATATTATTTTTCCATGTATTATTTTCTTTGGATTCTTATTGTATTAAATAATGCATTTATCATAAAGCGCTTTTTTTAAGACGAGAAGAGATTTGGTCCAAACTTTATATAGATTATTGCCTAGATAGTTTAGAATTATAAGGATCTTGGAAATTATAACCTTATTAGGTCATGAGATAACACAATTGAACACTACAGATGTTGAAAGATATGCTTTTATGTCCAATAATTTAAGAAATATATGATTTTGAAGCTTGGGGAAGTAGTAATCAAGGAATATGAGAATTTATCTTGAGAGGTACACCTTGAGAGTTATGAGGTAACTTGATGGAGTTCTACCTAATCTAAAAAAATAGTATTGAAAAAAAAATCTAGATAATATGTATTTATATTATTTTAATTAACATGTTTTGTTGCATGTAATGTGAATCTTAAGGAGGTTGCTAGAATATTAAGGGTTATATTTGTAATAAATTCACCTTAATGATTGATGTTAGTATTAAAATATTTATTTAATCAAGAATGTTAGTGAAAGAAATAAAATTAAAAATTAAAAAAAAAAAGAAATTAAAAGGATAAACATAAATCAAATCTAATCAATTAGCTTCAATGCAAATCTCAAATAAATGTTGATTCACTTGGTAGTAATGTAGATGCAACCCAGTTTAACATAACACTATATATGATTGAATTAATTTTAATGGAGTTTATGTGCATAAAGAATTATGAAATAAAAAAGATGAGACAATTATGGTATTTATAAATAGTTTGAGAAAAATGAAATGTATTTAGATCTTAGACGTAAGCTAACTAAACTAAGTATATATGAAGTCAAATCAATATAAATTTAAAATTTACCATTTCAAATTCATCAAGGATAATAAAAAAATACTTAATTTAATAAATAGATAAATGGGAATGAAACATTTCTAATTTGAATATAGATTTAACGTATTACGGTATTTTTTGATGAGGAGTTAATAATTTGAGGATTGAGTTAATTAGTGAAAAATAAAAAAATCATTTATTTATTAAAAATGGATAATAGGCAATTTTAATAATATTTATAGCTCTTAAAGTAAATAATTAATTAAAAATATGTATAAACATACTAAGGGGTAGTGCAATGAGTAGATTAAAAGTAGGGGTGTGATATAGTGGAAGAAAAAAATGGAGAATAGAAGCATAATGGTAGATGGTTAGGCATAGCTATTGGCTTGAACAATCTACATGGTTAGGGTTCTAATCCTTATAGCCTACCAAATGAATTTTAAATGTGCTCTCTTCCTCTTTCCTCCCAAGTTCTTGTAACCCCCATCATGGTGAACAAACCCCAATTATCATTGTTTATCATTATGAATTGCAAGAATTGTATGATTCCTTACTATCAACACAAAACATTTTGCGAGGACAAAATCATCAAAGAAGACCCTATGTCCTCTCCAAATAGTATGGCATGATATTTTGATGATGATAATGATCATGCCCTTTATACCAAATTAGATCCCTCTATTGGAGTGGATAGTGAACACCACAACTCCCTAAAATCACTTACAACCAAAAAACCTATCACGTTTGAAGAGAAGAATCCATGGTTATATGCTATGTAGCCTTGTAAGAAAATTTATCTAAGAGAGAACTTGATATTGATATTAACTTGGATAGAGTATAATAAATACAACCAATGCTTATAAAAGTATAAAGATAAATCTCTAGATCTAACATAATTGAGGATTAAATCAGAACATGAAAAGTTTCCACATCCTCTATAATGAGAGAAAATCACCTATAATTAGCTCGATATAATAATAGAAATAAATCCTAAGTTTAGCTTTAGTTTAATAAAGTAATAAGCAACCTAAGTAACTAATGATTGCTTTATTACTTAATTTTCTTAGATCAACTTAGAGAGAAGCTAAAAAACTAATGATGAATGTAAAGATGGATGCATGGATCCATGAGTGGATGCATCCTAGCTATGATTCCCAATGAGGTACCCATGTACATGAATCTCTCATAACTAGAGAAAAGGGAGAAAGCTGCATAAGAATAAATCCTCTCCAAGAGAGAAAATAAAATAAATACACTAGTGCAAGAAGGATATGAGGACTCTATGTAAACCATTAAGGATATATTCAGCCACATAATTATAATAGATTTTTTCCCCATAAGAGAGAGAAAATGAGGATAAGAATCCCCCATAAATAAGTATCTCATGTGCCAAAGAAGAAAACCTTAACACATAATGCAATCAACTACTCACAAATAATATTTCTCCCCTTAGGAAGAAACAAATTCAGTAGTGATTATAGAAGTAACTCTAATGAATTAGAAGATTCAAGAATCCAAATCTAAATGATATGTGCCTCTAAAAGTTGCTCAAATTTTCTCATGTCAAAATGAGATAGTGGGAATCCATAAACCTTCAAGGATTAATGTAAAACAAGATCCAAAGGAGATGAAGATGGGTTGACAACACTAATGTGGCTAACATGAAAGAGGAAATGAATATCCTCAAGATAATTCTCTAAGTATACAATCTAAGACTCCACAAACAAGTATATATGGCTAAAAGATATGAATCTCAATTAGCTATTTCTGGAAGTGATGAAGATGTATAGATAATATAAGGATGATGTGTCTATCAATCTAAAAGAGGATATGAATGTCCTTATAATAATCCTCCATATCAACATTAGAATAAATAACTCCTATAACATGGCCAATAATGATAACCTAAACTCATCTACCCCCTAGTGTGGTTTGTTTATATACGAACCCATACAATTAAGGCAAAATATTTATCCACTTGAGATGTGTTATGATACCATTTTGCCAAGACTCATAATTATCCTCTCCTAGGATAACAAAATAAGGATGAATATAAAAACATATGATAAATCATTGAAATTATT